>NC_142517.1:64715000-65045000 GCF_057876585.1 Rhinolophus sinicus | reverse complement strand
TTATAAAACAGGTCTATTTTTCTAGGGCAACATAGCGTGTTGACTTTTCTACTTTCCTTCTTCACTCAGTTTGGAATGCCTTAGGATTGCAGTAAGAAGATTCACCATTTCCTTGTGAAGAGATATGCTTTCCCATAGCAATAAATGACTCTGACCGAGACAGACAGACTTAACAGCTGCACAGCAGATGGCCCTCAGTCATGTTTTAGGTGACTGCTTCGATTGAATATTATAAAATTGGATGAAATTCTGCCAATTTCTCCTTGTAATTATAAAAGTGCAGAGTGAGAAATTGAAAAGATTTAGTTAGTATTCATTAAAGTGAGTATCCTTAAATAGAGTCTTTACTTCCTATTTCTGAAAAACCCCATGTTTCCTTATAGCACCAGAGCACTTTATTTGCACCTCTAATGAGCTCGGGCCTTTACTAGAGCGATGTCTATATGTTGCCTACCTTCACCACCAGACTGTGAGAGACTTGAAGGCAATTTTATGTCTGGTCCATCTTTATATTCCAGCGCCTTGCACACTCTCTTGCCTACAGTATGTGCTCGCTGAATACTGAACTGATGAACAACCAGATGAATAACTATGCCATTGAAATTTTCATAATTAAATCATACTTTATGATGAAGTGGAACAAGCCACTATTTAAAGGTACTCTGTGGAAAATTGTTATGTATAATGCCAAACCTCCTGATTGTTTATCGTATATTTTACGTATCAAGTTTTCTTAATTTAATACAATGCAAAAATGCACAGAGTGAGCATCTGCTACCATTAGCTGTCCATTGACAGCTAAGGTGCTAAGATACAACGAAGAGTGAGACATGGTCCCTGTGGCAAATTTCATTTTCTGCTTTTTTCACACTGTGATTTCCTGATGCTCTTCCCACAGAATGGTGTCCTCTCTCATGACCTGAGTGGATTTTAGTGACGGCTCCATCCAATAGAGCATAGTGGAAGGGATGTGACCTCTGAGTCTAGATCACAGAAAGGATTCAGCTTCTGCCATGCTTTCTCAATCAGGACACTCCCAGCTTGGAAGGCAGACACCATGTTGTAAGGAGTCCCAAACTAGGCCCCATGGAGAGTGGAGAAACCACATTAGAGAGGTCTATATGACGAGGAACAGAGGCACTCCAGGGAAGGCACAGAATCAGCCACCAGACATTTGAGTGACAAGCCTTTCTATCAGGGTTTCTCAACCTCAGTACCATTGACATTTTGGGAAGGATAATTATTTCAGGGGCAGGAGTCCTGTGTATTACAGGATATTTAGCAGTATTCCTGACCTTCACCCAGTAGATGTAGGAGCAACCCTCCCCCCTCAAAAAATTCTGGCGATCAGAAATGATCCTACACTTTGTCAATGTCCAATGAGGATAAGGCAAAAAAACACCTCCAGCTGAGAACCACTACTTTAGATGATTCTAGCACCCAGCCTTTGAGTTGCCCCAACTAACAGCAAGTGGAGAAGAAATGAGCCATCCTCACTGAACCCTGCCTGATTTGGAGATGTGCGAGCATGAGAGAGAGCTTGTTCTTATTATAAGCCACTCAATTTTGGGATGATTTGTTATAAGACATTAGCTAATAGGAAGAGTCCCTATTATCTCAAGGGACATTCTAGGGTAAAAAAGTTACATAACCAAATAATCACCATTCTACAACAGGAACGTAATAGAATCTGCTATAAACTTTGGCTGGGGAGGCACACCTTGAATCGATGGATGTGTGTGTGTACAC
Source organism: Rhinolophus sinicus (assembly GCF_057876585.1). NCBI lineage: Eukaryota > Metazoa > Chordata > Mammalia > Chiroptera > Rhinolophidae > Rhinolophus > Rhinolophus sinicus. Next base: position 65,043,251 of record NC_142517.1, on the reverse strand, counting down.
AGAGGGGCAGCACTCTAATACTGAGTGCTGGTCTGTGGTTATACTGAGCTATTAGAGCATTTATGTTAACCTAATTTCAGTATATGTAATTACATTGTCTTCTTAATTTGTTCATGCACTTTCAACTGGAAGTGGTGAACACCGGATTCTTAAATAACTCCACATCACTAAGGTTGCCTACAGTAACACACAGCTTGTTTTCCTGTAAGCTACATTAGATGACTCAGTCCCAGAGTATTTGGAACAATTGTGAGATAATGTTCTGAACAGAGCTGTGCAGGGTCATGTTTGGTTTGCCTAGCACTTATAATTTATCTTTAGATATCATGGAAAAAGTCTGGGTACAACGTGTAAACACGTTGTGGCTCCATAAAAAATACATGTGCTAAATTTAGAGGGTTTTGTTTAAAGAATTTAAAATTAAGATAAGACACGATACTATGTATTCTAGAATTTATGATTTTACGTAATTATAACAAGTAATGTGAGCTCCAGAGTGGAAGCTGTGTCTCACTGACCTTAATGGCAATGGCTACTTACTGAATGCTTACGCTCGGGCTCTGAGCAGTATAGCTGTGGTGTGAATCCTTGCCACAGCCCAGCAACTGCAGTTCACAGAGGTTAAATGACTTGCCCCCCAAATCCCCTTGGTTTTGAAGCTTATCTCTCTGATTTCTAAGGCTGTTGTCTTTCCATGACACCTGCTCCCTATATCTTTGTGCCCTCACTAGCTAACATAGTGGATAGTACATAGATAGTCAAACAAGTTTGTAGTTATTGATTAAAAATAGCTTTGAATCACAAATGTAGCAGCTCCATATGGAAAAGAGACAACACAGTCTATTAAATGCATCATTATGACGGTCAATGCATGTTTGTTGATTTCCACACAACAAAGAAATTACCAAATAAGTAATTATTCTAGAGGCTAAGCCAACCGAATTGGCTTGACTCTGTGCAGTATGACTGATTGCCTAGAATCAGCCATTGAAAGGCAAAACTCATCTCCTATGTAGAAACAGCCTTAAAAGGGCCTGCTGTAGTAAGTCATTATTTTCCTGTTTTATGAAGGGAATGTTGTCTCAGGAAGGGGAAATAGAAATCAGCAGAAGTTCTTTCTCATAAGGAAAGTGATAAACCGGTTGAGAGATGCTGACTCTGATGGATAAAACACATTGCATGTATAAGGCTGATAAAATTAATTGCAGTTGGGTTGTGGATTGTAATTAACACTGGGTAATGCCCACAAAAGGTAAATGAATAAATGAATAGATGATTGAATAAAGGACACATAAATAATGAAAATAGTAGTCATAGGCATTGTCAATTGACATCTGATAATATTGCAAAGTGAACTTATCAGGAGAATACGTACACATAGGCCAATTGCAAACAATGGCTATTAGTATTTAAAATCGGTTGATAACTGGTTATTTGAATTAAGCCTTCTTTTCTTCTCCGCTGCTTGCTGCTTCACACGAATTGCTATAAACTTTAGATTCAGATTTAAGAACCATGCCATGTGTGTGAAAGAGAGAGGAAAGAGAGAGAGGGGGGAGAGAGAGAGAGAAAGAGAGAGACAGAGAGAGAGAGAGAGAGACAGAGAGAGAGAGAGAGAGAGAGAGAGAGAGAGACTGGCCTGAGAACTGCTTTTGTCAGATAGACTTTCAATTTTTCATAACCTTAGACTCTCTCAGGTAGCTTATGACCCTAATCTCATAGTTTGAAGCTACACAAATCAGAATCTTTTCACCTGAGCAGGAAGCAGCAGCTAACCCTCTCCTCTCTTCCTGAAAAAGGTGAGGGGGTAACACAGGTTTAATAATTCTCAACAGGGGGTATTACAGGCTTTTTGGTGGGGGCTGGAAATGTGTGGGGACTTTGGAGCTGCCACAGTGACAGGGAGCACCAATAGCACTTAACAAGTGGAAGTCAGGAAAGGAAAATATCCTGCAACATACAGAACGGCTTTCCAAAAGGAAGAATTTCCCTGCCCTGAATAATAATATCTTTGAGAAACATTAGCCAATTCTCTTTTGGAACTTCAGAGGTCACTTGTTCAATATCAGCAAGAAGAACCAAACCAGGATTTGGCTGAAAAAATTTTCCTGATCTGAAGCAAAGAAAATCCCTTATAAATGCTTCCAACAATAACCTCTAAATTCTTCTCAACTTTAGGGATAGCACTTGAGTCTCTACAGGCATAGAAATTTCAAAGAAGAAAGCCAAGGAAAAGACAAATGCTAAGATTCTGTTTAACCCCCAAATTACCCCCTGCTCAGACAGTGAGCTTGGTTGAACATGCAATAAATTAACTAAAGGAACCAGGTGGGTTGTAGGGTGAAATGCTCACTTGAAAGTGCTATACAATGTCCCCTTCCTCCTACCCTCAGTCTTGGGGGAGACTGTGGTTCTTGCGCATTTCTGGAAGACAATTAATGTTCACTATGCAGGTGGGCTGAGGATTTTAGCAGATGGTAACAGGATGGCTGTAAAAGAGGAAAGAGCTCTTGCAGATGGTATACTTACTCCTTTCTGTGTTTTTCTTTTTGGAGGCGGAAGGGAGTTGCAAGACAGTGCAATCATGCTGCTAACTTCCAAAGTACTTACACATTTTATAAAGTCGTCACTTATTATCTTTCATCGCATATCACAGAGGAGAAATCAAGCAGAAAATGGAGAGGACAACAGGAAAAATTCCTTTAACACGTACAACTATAAATTCACCGTCCTGTAGAATTACCCTTCATGAACTTGGAGCCTGTTAATGCTGTAAATTCCCCTTGTATTTTCCTTCTCTAGGTGAACTAAGATAATTACTATAACTTTTTCTCATAGGCCATTTTTATTTCAATGTTGTGCAATTATTTTTGGTGCTTGACTTCCAGCTATATGCATTTTGCTCATCCTGTGTTTCTGAGATGCTACAAGTTGGTCACAATATTCTGATAATAGCTTGTGAGATAGGAGCTGCCTTCACTGGTATTCTCCTGTCAGATGACACCACCATCTCCCCTGGCAGTCCTATCCAAGGGAGAGAATGTAGTTAATGAAGCCACTCTGATGTGATCAACTTCTGCAGTGTGGGCACCAGTTTCCCACCATAATGAGCAGCCACAGCCATTAATTGGGCTGCAAGTCTCTCTGAGTTTTCCAAGCCTACTTCTTCAGCTCCTGTTGTCATTGTAAAGATGGCAAGCGTTAAGTTCTTTGCAAACTCCTGTCTCCCACAAAAGTGATCCTGGGACGTTCACCCCCAAGGACTGCTATCTGCTTCCTTTTCCCATGCTGGCTTTGGGTAAGAGTGTCCTCGGGGTATTTTCTCTGCAAGTATTTTGATACCAAAAAGGGGGGTAAATGACAAAGGCTCTTGAGTGAGGTGGATACCTTTAATAATTACCCTGATGATTCATTCACGTATTCATCTGTCCATTCATCAAGTTAGCAAATATATAAGAACCTATTATGGGGCAATCCTGGGATAGTTACCAGATACAAGGCAAATTAGATCAAGTTGTGGTCCCACAGGAGCTCTAGGCGGGGAGGACAGATAAGGAAGTCCAGAATTACAATTCAATAAGTATGTTACTTTTGAACTGTATAGGATCCTCTAGGAATGTTATTTCAGCCTGGAGGGTCAGGATCAGAAAAGCTCGTAGAGTAGGTCACCCTTCTACACAGTGCTGAAGGATAACTAAGAGTGACTATCAGGGAGCCAAAGACAGGAGAAGTGCACCAAGGAAGGGATGGAGCCCGTGCAAAGGCATAGGGACCTGAGAGAGCACGCCCAAGCACCAAGTAGGTAGGAAAACTTTGGCATTGAGTACAGGTAGGGCGTGGCAGTCATGAAGGTGGAGACAGAAAGTCCAAAAGGAATCAGGACTTAACCAGAAGCTAATTAAGAACCAGCACAGCAAACTGCCACCCTAGCACAAGTCACTCAGCTACCACAGTCTAGGAGGTGTGGGTTCAGAAGGGAGAAACCGTGGTGCAGTGAAACAGACTTTACTTTCCTCTCAATGAGCTGTGGCTATTCCTGCTTTATAACGTGACACAGTGTGAAGAGGGCTATTGCCTGGCGACAATGGGCAGAGCTTCCTCAAGCAACTAGAGAATACAGCCAGGAACTTAAGTGGCTTCTTATAGAGGACATTTGTTGCTTTGACCACACAGTATCCAGTCCCCTTCTTTTATGATACTATCATCCCACATTTTCTTTGGAGAATCACTATACGCCCACTTTCAGTCCATGTGTAGTTCCATTACTCCAGGAGGGAAGTCTGTTACTCAGCTTGGTACATTAGCACACCAAATCACATTGGTCACAATGACTGTTTCTGAGACAGGCACCCAGCTCAAGCTGGGCCAGTCAAGATAAATACTGGAGCTTATTCAAGAGCTGCCAGAAATATTTGTTCTCTCATTTCTTTGCCACTGAACACAAACATGGGAACATTTAAGGTCTGGAGTTACTTACTGCCAGCTATCTTGCTACATTGGGGAACTGGAGAATGAAGTCAACACACGAGGAAGCAGTCAGGAAATGGAGAAAAACTAAGTCTCTCCGACATATTTTGAGACTCTTGGATCCAGCCACAACTGAATCCTGGACTGCCTAGAAATGTATGTCAAAATTTTTTTTCCAATTTATTAAAGCCAGTTTGAGTTGAATTTCCTGACATTTGATACTGAAAAAATATCCTTAGTGATATAATACTAAAATTCTTCAAAAATTGTCTTGAAAAATGTAGTGTCTCAGGGCATAAAAAATACCGTGAATAAGTGAACAGTAATGGAACAGGATCCATAAAACCTGTTTTTCAGGTCTGGCTTTGCCACTTACTAGTTATATAGTTTTGGGAAAATTACTTCATCTTTCTGAGCTTCAAATTTTCTACATCTGAAATACAGATAATAATTCTAACCCCCTCCCCATATCGCAGCCTTGCAATAAAAATAAACTAAAATTATGGAGGAACGACTTGTCAAATCTGAAGTGCTAAATGAATGAAATGGCTACTAAAGTATTTTTTATGTATTCATTTTTTTTAGTAAGCCCTTAAAAAATGTTAGTTTCACATTAGGCATCCGTCTCATGTTCCCCAGTTGTCTAATAGGTCTAAGGATGTTGATATCCAACCAGCACCTGCTACAAAGCATCAGGTTCCTAAAAGCTAAATGGAAATCATCATTACCTCAGGTCAGGAGCCGGCTTAGCTTAAAAACGTGCTGTGCCCATGGTAACACGGTACATGTTAATTGTCATTATGTTGGCAGTCAGTTGGTCCAAGAAAGAAAATGCAAAAAAGCTATGTCTAGGATCTACTTAGATCCTAAAGAGGTCCAAAAAAATAACCAATAAACAAAACCAAACCAATCTGATTAATTTTGCCTTCCAGGTTGTTAACTACATATTCTTTTTTTTTTTTTTTCTCTCTCTCTCTCTCTCAACAACCTGCCCATGCAAATGATCACCTGACAAATAGGTTTTATGAATCCTGTCCTTATAAACAGGGGGAAGTTGGACACAGGGACATGCATAGAGGGAAAACAGCCTGAAACTACAGGGAGAATGCCATACATAAGCCAAGGCATGCCAGGGGCTACCAGAAGTTAGGAGAAAGACATTGGCACAGATTCTCCCTCACGGGCCTCAGAAGGAACCAATGGGCCAACACCTTGATTTTGGACTTCTAACCTCCAGAACTGTGAGATGATCAATTTCTGTTGTTTTGTGGTACTTTGTTACAGCAGCCTTAGGACAATAATACAGTAGTCCTCCAGTGAACCGCAGAGATTACTGGGTACAGGAATGGATTCTTGCAGTCACACAGATGAGATTCTCAGATTATTATAATTTAGATATTAAAGGTAAGTGTGAAAAACTTAGGGACATTCAGAGAGACGAGTCTCTCCCTGCTGCTTTCAGAGTGGAGCACTCCAGCTCTCTTATTATATCAAAGGAGTTAGTTTTGTGACCCAGTTGGAATTAAACTGTTTCATGGCGTATAATACAATACAAACTCCTTCTTGGTGAATTTCACCATCTCCTTCGTTCCTAGAAAGCTATTTGCACTTAATATTAAATAAATATCCTATAACTTATATCTCCTTCAAGGCCTTTCTATATTTGGGGCTTTCAAAAATAACTAGCCCCTCTTAATCCAAAAGTGACCAAAGGTGTCTGCCCACAGAAGTTGTAGGCCAAGGAAAATAATTTCCTAACCATCTTTGGAAGAGTGTTATTAAGAAAGGGACGAGGTTGTTCACAGCACTCAGTGATCTGGAGATAATATTGAGCACATTCTTCTGAAGCCTGCTTTTTTCATGTGGCAATATATCATGAACTTTTCTGTGTCGATAAATATTTCTGCACAACATGATTTTTAATATCTACAGGGATTCTATCATCAGGAAGTACATTCCATAATTCACCTAACTAATCCTCTATTCCTGAGACAAGTCAATGAAAAAGTCAAGACAGTGAGTTGAGCCCAGAGGTGTGTATGCCCTAAGGACCAGCTCTGTGATCATCTGTTTCATATTCCTCCATAAATCTCTTTATGGTGCTTTCTTTGCTGAAGAGAGTGCCTCGTGGAATCTCATTCTCTAGTCAGTGGGCATTTCTAGGGCACTGAAGGGAAAAAAAAACAAAAACAAAAAAACTGTCATCAAGCTTCTGAATATATCATCCATCCCTTCACTCAGCAAACAAGTATTTCTTTTGCACTTAACATACGCATAAGCTAGACACTATTCTGGAGCCTGGTGATGGAGCAATGAACAAGATAGATATAGACCCTGCTTCCTTTGACTTGAACATCTAAAAATAGTATACAAATGAACAAGATAAATTCAAATCGCTGCCATGAAGGAAGTCACACAGGTGATGTGCAAGGAACTGATGTTAGAGAAAATGATTTAGATGGAGAGATGCGAAGTAGCTTATTGACTGAGACCTGAAAAAGGAACAGAGACATCCATATCAAGAGCCAGGGAAAGCACCCCATATAGAAGGAATGGCTGGAATAGGGTATGATGTGGAGGAAAGTATGACATTTTCAAAAAATAAATGTTATCCAGGGTGGCTGTCCAGAGTGAAACAGTGGGTGACATTATTATGTTCAAGAAGCAGGTAAGTGCTGGATCGAGTGGATCCTCACAGGATATGGAAAAGCAGCAGGACTTCACTCAACTACCTGGAAAGGCTTTAATTTGGGAGTGTTATGTGTCAACTCTATTTTAAGAAGACCCCTCTGGCACTGGTGGGAAGGAAGCGTAGGTTATGGAGAAGCATGAGAGGAAGCAAAAAGAGACTGGTTAGCAGGCTACAGCTGTGCACCAGTGGAGAGAGTTGTTGGTACCTTAGACTGAGCTGATGGCTGTAGAAATAGAAAGACCTGAGCTGGTTCATGATAGATTTTTATACTAGAGTAGGCGGGGCATACTGATAGAATGAGTATGGGTGGGTGAGTTAAAGAAGAAATCAAGGATGACAATGTTTTATCATGAAAGTTTTCAAGCTTGCAAAAATGTTGCATGAGTTGAATAATGAATACCCACGTACTCACCACATAGAATGTACAAGTATCATTTTGCTATATGCTTTATCACATAACCATCTATCTGTCCATCCCACGACTCACACGTCATCAATCCATGTTATTTTTGACGCTCTTAGGGTGAAAGAAAAACAAGTTGAGAACATCAAAACACTTCACCCCTACCCCCTAGTGCCGTATGCATGTTATTAATGAGAACCAATATGTGGTTTGGGCTCTTTTATTTTTATAGAAAAGATCTGCATACAATGAAATGAAAAAGTGTTAACTATATCATTTAATGAGTTTTGAGAAATGCATAAATTTATGTAGCCCTGACTCAGGGTTTTAAAATGTGACACTATTGTCAACCTTAGGTAAGTCTTTGTTGTAGACGCTGTCCTGGGAATTATTGAATGTTTAGCAGCATCCCTGTCCTTCACCAATGGGATGTCAATAACACCATACATACCCTCCTCCAGCTATTACAACTAAAAATGTCTCTAGACTTTGCCAAAAATAACCTGAAGGTCAAAATTCCCCCAGTTGATAACCACTGCCCTAATTCCTATCAAGATACAGAATATCCAGAAAGTTCCTTTATGTATCTTCCTAGCAAATCTCCTCTCCTGTCCCAGAGGTAACCAGTATTCTCATTTTTTGCCACAGAGGTTAGTTTTGCCTGGTCTAGAACTTCATATACGTGAAATTGGACCTTATGTGCTCTCTTGTGACAGGTTTTTTTCAATAAGCATAATGTTTTTGAGATTCATCCATGTTACTGTGTATAGCAATATTTTTTTTCCTTTTTTAGTGCTAAGCAGTATTCCATTGTATGAATGCTCCCAAGTTTGTTTAGTCATTCAGTTATAGATGGACAACTGGGCTATTTCCAGTTTTATATATTATGAATAAAGTTGACATAAACACACTCATATAATTCTTTTTGTGGATATTTTCATTTTTCTGAGAGCAGCAGCATTGCTGAGTCATAGGAACACTTTATGTTATTAAGAAATTGCCACACCTTCTCATAAAGCACTTGTACCATTTTACACTCCCATCAACAATGTATAAGAGTTCCAGTTGTTCCACATCCTTTTCAACACTTGGTGTTGTCGGTGATATTAATTTTATCCATTCTGGGGCATACCTCATTGTGGTTTTAATTTTTATTTACCTGATAACTAATTTTGAATGTTTTTTTCATGTTTATTGACCATTCATATAATTTTTTTGTGTGAAGTATTTGTTTAAGCTGTTTGCTCATTTTTAAAATTGAGTTGTACTTTTATTATTAACAGGATTTCTTTATATATTCTGGACATCAGTCCTTTGATGTATGTTTTATGAATATTTATGCAGGATAATTAGATAATATTAATTTATTAATAGTATCTCTTGATGAACAGAAGTATTTAATTTTGATGAAATCAAATTTACTGGTTGTTTCTATTAATTATTTTCTTGTGCTAAGAAACTTTTGCTACTCTGAAAGTCTCAAAGATATTCGCCTATGTTTTCTTCTAGATTATTTATTGTTTTAGCCTTTATGTTTAGGTCTAAGATTTATCTCAAGCTATTTTTTGGTAGGAGGTAGGGGTCAAAGTTCTTTTTTTTCGATACAGATATCCACTTGTTCTAGCATATTTTGTCACAAAGGATTTCCTTTTCTCGTAGTATGACTTTGGTGGCTTTGTTGAAAATCAAATGATTATATCAATATGGGTCTAATTCTGGACTCCCTATTCTGCTCCATTCACCTATTTTTAAATCTGATTGCCACTACTACACTGCCTTGATTACTGCAACTTGATAGTAAATTTTGAAGCCAGGTTAAGTTTTCCAACTTTGTTCTTCTTCAGGATTGGTTTGGATATTCTAGCTCCTTTGCATTTCTATTGAAATGTTAGAATCAGCTTATTAATTTCTTTAAAAAACAACAACAAAAAATCCTAGTGGGATTATTGCTGGGATCACATTAAGTCTGTAGATTATTTTAGAGAAAATCAGCACTTAATAGTAGTATGTCTTCCAATCAACATACATCTCTCTCTCTCATTTTTCTTAGCATTGTTTTGTAGTTTTTAACGTAGTGGTCTTGTTAAATATGTCCTTAATTATGCTTTTTGACTCCATTTTAAGTGTATTTTAAAATCTCATCTTCTTTTATGCAGTTAAATATGGGAAATGCAACTGATTTTTGGATATTGACCTTGTATCCTGAGATATTGCTAAATTCACATATTATGTTTAGTGGCTTTTTTGAAGGTTCATTAGGCTTTTCAACCTTGAAAATTATGTCACCGGCGAATGAAGACATAGTTACTTCATTTCTCATCTTTTGTTTCCTTATCTTTTATGACTGCAATGTCTAGAATTTCCAATAAAATGTTACAGAAGTGATGAGAGTGGACATCCTTACTTGTTGGTGGTCTTAGGAGAGAGTATTCAATGTTTCACCATTAAGAATAATGTTAACGGCTGGTTTTCCATAGACGTTTTTATCAGAATAAGAAAATTCCCTAGAGTGCTGGGAGTTTTTTTATCAATGAATAGGTGTGAATTTTGTCAACTATTTTTTCGCCATCTATATTGAGATCATATGCTTTTTCTCCTTTATTATCAGTAGGGTAAGTTACGTTGACTGCTTTTTTAATATTAAACCAAATATTACTAAGGATAAACTCCACTTGGTAGTGTCTATTTTATGTGCTGTTATATTTTATTTGCTAATAATTTAAGGATTTTTGCATCTGTGTTCATGAGGCACACTGGATAGTAATTTTAGTTTTTGTAATGTCTTTGTCACATTTTCTAATCAGGTTTTTCGTAGTTTTTAACTGGAGCAAATGGTTGAATAATCTTCTAAGATGGAAAAGACTGGCAAAAACATGCTTGGGGAAGTTGGAAATCAAGAGTTTCAATTTAGACTTGTGTAGTTTAAATCCTACTTAACATCCAAGGGAAAATGTCAAGCAGATAGTTGTATAAATAAATTTAAAGTTTAATGGAAAGGGCTGGTGAGTTATGTGTGAAAGTTATCAGTATCTGGGTGATGTTTAAATCCACAGAAATGAATGAGACAAACTACTCTAAAAGTGGCAATTGTAAAGATAGCTTAGGAGAAGCTCTGAGATACTTAAACATTTAGAAATTAGTTAGGGATGTAGGAGACAATAAAAGATGGAGAAAGAATAGCCTGTAAGGGAGGAGGGAAATCAGCAGTTTGTGGTTCATAGAATCCGAAAAAGGAAAGTGTTTCATATTGAATGCTGCGGAGAGTTCAATTAAGATGAGGACAGAGAGAAGACAGTGGATTTAAAACATGGAGTCATTGGTGACATTGACATTAATATTTCAGTGGGTTGGTGGTGGGGTGGAATGAAGGTAGATTGGAATGGATTAAAGAGAATGGCAAGTGAGGGGAAGGTGAGGGCAAGTGTATCCAACTTATGGAATTTTTCCTGTGAAGAGTAGGAGAGAAATAGGGCAGGAAAAGATGAGGCATCAAAAAACAATGAGGAAAGAGTATTCCAAACTTCTAGGCAGATATAAGTAAGAAAAAACAGAAGACAGGACAATTTCACTTAAAATATATATGATAGGGAGCTGTGGACTGAGAATCAGACCAGGGTTCTACTTCCAGCTTTCAAGTTAACCGACTATGTGACTAAAGGTTGGTCATTTCCCTCTCTCTGAGTTTTGGTTTTCTCATCTGTAAATTGATGTCTGTTGGACTAGATAAGAACGAAGACAGTTTAAATGTTCCTCAACTTCTGTGACTTCTCTGACAGGTCTCATAATGAAATTGGTCTCTAATTTGCCATTCTTACATCTTAAAGGTGTTTGATCTATTATGTCTCTTAATTGTTTGGTGGACTTGTATCATGCGAGGCCAAGTCTACTTGTTTACTCTAGAAAAGAAGATAATACAGAGAGAGAATGAGAATTTTATTTATGTGAAAAGAAGCTGTAAAGAGGAGAAATTAGGCCAGCAAGACAAAGCTCCAGAGAAAGAGTGGATAGAGAGCCAGAGGAACTTCCTAAACAGAGGAAACACAGCCACAGATGTTTTTTTCAGATCTTTTATAGTCTCCATAGCAAGTGGGAAGAGAGATGCTAAGGGCACTTGAAGACTAATCACAATCCTCCAATCACATCATGATACATGAAGCACATTTGATAAACTATAATAACTAGTCACTAAAATAACTAGGCCACATCAAATTATCTTGTTTGTTAAGATAAATATATTAGATTAGCCATTTTACTAAATCCATGGATTGATATTTAACTCATTAAACTCATTTCTTCTAAAAGAAGTGATTGTGTTGATGATGTAATGTCAAGTAAACAGGACAAGTTGATTTGGAAAGGAATAAAAATTAAATAGATTTTTCTGCAATGAATATGTGTATTTAAATAGATTCAGAAATCAAGCCATAATCAGGGATCTGTTGAGTTTCTACAAGTCCATGTGTTGAGTTTCTACAATTATTAGATATTGAGAAAATGACTCCTGCCCTTCCGTAGCCTCTAATTGAATTGAGAATACATATAGAACACAATAGTGAATATACTGAACAACATAACTTTATGCCTAACGTGGGGGCTAAAATAAAATACTTTCCCTCCCACCTTCTAAGTTCTTCTAGCTGCACTAATAATCAAATTAACAGAGCTAGATTAACAGGACAAAATCAAATGTTTAATACATGTACATGAGGAATTTACATATGCATGAAAATTCCAAAGACACTGATGCAACATTGGTCATATATGACATTTTTGGACAAAGGAGAAAGGTGTAGGGGGGGCGGGGGGCGGGAAGTGGTCTTAGATTTCAGAAGTGAGAAAGGGTGATTTACAGATATGTGAGAAAGAGTGGAACATACATAGCAGGCAAATTCTTGCTGGGCAACTCAGAAACAATGGGATACAGCGGGCATCTAGCCAACAGGCACTTACCTGATGTCCTCTTATTTACCAGACTTAATTCAAATTAGGCTAAGGCAGCATTCTAAGATTTCCTTCCTGAAACAGGTTTCTCCGCTGAATTTCTTAGGCGGAAGTGCAGGGGGAGGAGGGTGTCAAAGGTTCATTCTGAGTCTTGTTTCTTAATAATCAACTTCAAATCAATATCCCAAAAGGCAGCTTCAAAGTGGCAAAATTTTGATTCCCTTAACTAATCTGGGGATAGACTAGAAAATTTGTAGTTGTGCAGAAGAAATGGGATATTACAGGGCACACGTGGTCAGGGAAAACTCACAGAAGATGTGGATTGTAACTACATCAAAGGTAGAATTGAGAATTAGAATACATTTGTTTCAAGTGACAAAACCCAACATGAACTATATTAGGCATAAACTGGAATTTGTAAAAGGCACAAGTAATCGAAAGAAGAAGAGGGACAATTAAATTGGCAGGTACACAAGTACCTTCAGGACTCCTTCCCTTCTCTTTCTCATTTCTATTTCTTTTGGTCTCTCACCTTCAAGTCTCATTTCATCTCTATTGGAGGATCAGAGAAAGAGACAAAGTTGCAAAAATATTAGAAAAGGTGCAGCAGACCAGCTGAAGTATGTATATAGGCAGGAAAAAGCAAACATTGTTTTTCCATATAATTCTAATTTCATTAAGTGGTGGAACCCCTTTCTTTCTTTCTTCTTTCAGTTATCTGAAGGAGAAAATGAATGACAGGGAGAGACTGCAGTTAAAGATCAGAAATCAGATATCAGTAAATATAGCACAGAACGAACAGTCAAAGGGATAGAAAACAATGTCACTTTTAATGTATACTTATAGTAGCCAAAGTCAGAAGAAAGACCATCAAATATGAATAGGTAGTCAAGTTATGAGGCATCAAAAAGAAAAACAATACAGAAAAGTTCAAGGATAAAATAATATTTTAAGAAGATTAAAGGCAATTAAATCACATTGAAAGGGAATTAAGAAATATGAATTAAAAGAAAATGGAACTTCATCTTCCAGCCATGGAGTAATTAGTACCTGACTACCCCTCCCACCATGAACAGTGGAGTGCTGGTAAATATTTAACAACCAGTTGTCTGAAAAAAAAAAAAAAAAGCCTTGATTTGTAACGTTTGGCTGTTCCTATGGCATACATATTCCTCCTCTGGCTGATTTCAAGCTACCAATTGTTTAACTGGCTGGCAAAATTCCTAAACATTTAATTTGCTTCTCATGAGCTGGTAGGAGCTGACTCCAACACACCAGAAATTGCTATAAAACTGGACAAAATACAAAAGAAAATTACTTTTAGGCATTCGAAAACAGGGAAGCTCACAAGGTGACCATGATATGTAAAACCTACCATCCCACTCTGCTTTCCACCAGGGGACAATTTACCAATACAGGTGAAGTTAGACCTGGCGTCCTGAGTATAGCATTCCAACAGAGCTCAGTCTCACATTAATCTGATGATACAGAAGGAGCTGAAATGTGAGCAGCATCACAATAAATAGGAGGTGCCTGTGTAAAAGTGAGCCCCAGAACTCTAAATAGGGTACTCTGGTAAGTCCTTGGCTGAGGGCTGGGATGTTCTTGTGCAAGGAAACAATACATGAGGCTTACAAGAAAGTAACTGTGATGGGGCTGAGAGTAGAACAGAGATACTAAAAGTTAAGCAGAGTTACGGGTTATATTAGTGTTCTGGATCAGATAGTATGGAGAGACTTCTTTAACACTCTGTTAACACCGCGTTAGCACTCACCATGCAGTTAAAACTTCAGTAAGGCCATACATTAGTAGCAAAGAATGACATATTTTAAATGCTGAAAGAGAAACATTAAAAACAATGGTCAGCCTAGAATTCTATTATCTAGTCAGCAAACATTTCTTTACAAAATGAGGATGAAGTGAAGACATTTTCCTTAAAAAGAAAATCTGTAAAAAAATCTGTTACCTGAAGACCAGCATTTCAACAAATATTAAAGAATATTTTTCAGGTTGAAGGAAAGTGATACTAGATGGAAACTCATATCTACAGGAAATCAAGAAATAGAAATAGTAAATATACGAAAACTGTTTTCTTCTTTTAATTTCCTTTAGAAACAACTTAATGATTAAAGCAAAAGAAACAATTTTGTAAGGTTACATTCTAATATATACACAAGTAAAAGATATGACAAGATTAAGACAAAGGATGGTGAAGTAGGGGTAAATGAAATTATATTGCTGTAAAATTTTTTATATTAGTGAAACGGGAAGAATAAAGTGTGCAGAAAGAATTCAGAAATGCAAAATGAGAAGTGTGAAGTGATACATTAGCTAAAAGTAAAGTCTGAAAGGTAAAGATGCATATTGTTTTCTCCAGAGCAGCAACTAAAAAGAGGCATAATTATAAAGCCAGTAGGAGAAATAAAATGGAACACTAAAATATTTTATTAATTCAAAAGTAGTCTGTAAAGGAGTAACTGAGAAACAAACAACAAGGGATAGATGGAAAACAACTACCCCAATACAGATTTAAACTAAATTATATTAATAATTACATTAAATTTAAACAGATATGTAAAAGATTTTCGTGCTAGATTAAAAAAACAATTATATACTATCTACAATGCACTTTAAATATAAAGACAAAGATGGATTAGAAGTCAAAGGATATAAAAATATATACAACACTAACAGAAAGTATAAGAAAGTTATTGTTTCTGTATTACTATTTGAAAAAGTGGATTTCTAGACAAAGATTATTATCAGAAACAAGAAAGGAAAATTACATAGTGAAAAAAGCATCAACTCATCAGGAAGACATACAATCATAATGGCATATGTACCTAATAACTGGCAGAATTAAAGGCAGAAATAAATAATATATAATCATGGTTGGAGATTTTAACACAACCTCTCAGTAACTGATAGAGCAGTTATTCAAAACACTGGTATATCTACAGAAGGTCTATACAACATTAACAACTAATATAGACTAAATGACATTCTTTAGAACAGTCCACCCAACAACAGAATAATCATTCTTATCAAATATCCGTGAAACATTACTTGAGACAGATGTGACTAAAATGAGTCACAATATATTTTTAAAAACTACAATCTTACAGAGTATGTTCTCTGGCTACAGCAGAATTAAACCAGAAATCAATAACAAAAAGGACTCAGAAAACCCCCAAATGTTTGAAAATTTAATAAAACATTATAAATAACCCATTAGTCAAAGAAGAAGTCATAGCCAGAAAATATTTGAACAAAATGATAATGAAGACACAAATAGAAAATTTTGTGTGATGCAACTAAAGAATAATTTAGAGGAAAATGCATAACTTTAAGTTATAGTTCTAGGTCTGGTTCTCTGGAAAGATTCGTAAAATTGATAACTACCTACCAAGACAAATCAAGAAATAAGATATCGTAAATTGCCAATATCAGCAACGAATGAAGTGATATCATTATAGACATTATGGTCATTGAAACTTAATATTATGAACAGCATTATACCAATAAATTAAAAAACTTAAATGAAAATGACTACTACTTGAAAAACCACCAAGTTATCAAAACTGACTCAAAATGAAATAGGAAATCTGAATAGCAGTTTATCTATTGAAGAAATTGAACACATAATTAAAATATAAGTTCAAAGAAAGCACAAGATCCAGGTGTCTGCTCAGGTAATTTATCAGACAGTTGAGGAAGAAATAATACCCACTTAAATATTCCCCAGGGAGAAATGTTTGCCATCTTACTGTATGAGGCCAGCATAACCCAGATACAAAAACTTGATCAAGACATAAGAAAATTACAAACAGCCCTCATAAACATAGATGCAAAAATCCTTAACAAATTATTAGCAAATCAAATCCAGAATTATATAAAAGGAATTATCCCAAGAATGCAAAATTGGCTCAATAATGAAAGTCAATAATGTAATTCACAATATTAACAGAATAAAGGACAAAACTAATATAAGCAGCTCAATAGATACAGAACATCTGACAAAATTCAAAATCTATGCATGATTTTAAAAAACTCTCAACATTTGGAAAAGAAGGAAACTTCCTCAATTTAAAAGAAGGTCAGCTACAAAAACAATTAAATCTAATAGAAGATTTAATGGTGAAATATTGAATCATTGTTAATATCAGGAACTAGGCAAGATTGTCCATTCCACTTGCTTCTATTCAATATTGTTCTGGACCCATAAGCAGTAAAATACAACATGAAAAGGAAATAAAAGGCATAAATATTGAAGGAAAAAAGGAAGTAAATCTGTTTTTATTCATAGCATGTTTGTTTACAAAAAAATCCTACAGATACACCGTCAATATACAAATATTAATTGCATTTCTATCAACTAGAAAAAACAGTTGAAATTTTAAAAAGATACTATGTATACTAGCATCATAAAACACTAAATTCTTAGGAATAAATTTAACAAAAGATGTGGAAGACCTTGATTCTGAAAACTACAAAATATTTCTGATGAAAAAAATTAAACAAAATTTAAATAAATAGAGATATAACACATTCATGCACTGAAGGACTCAATATTAAGAGTCCACTTTTCTCAAATTGATTTACAGATTCAATTTGATTCTAATAAAAATCCTATTAGGCATTTTTTTGTAGAAATTAGCAAGCTGACTTGAAAATTTATATGGAAACATAAGGGACCTAGAATAGCCTAAACAATCTTGTAAAAGAAGATCAAAATTGGAGGACATACACTACCTAATTCTAAGACTTGCTATAAAGCTACAGTAATCAAAACAGTGTAGTACCAGCATATAGATCAGTGGAACAGAATAGAATCCCCAGAAGCATAGTAACACACATACATACACATATTCAAGTGATTTTTGACAAAGCTTCCAAGGGCAAAGAGATTCTTTTCAACAGATGATGTTGGAATAAATGGAAACAAATAGAACAAATGGTGGGTGGGGGAGACAAATGAAACTGAACTCCACGCTTTTAAAAAATACATAAGTAATTTAAAACATCGTAAACATAAAATAAGAAACTATATAATTTCCAGAAGAAAAAATGAAGTAAATCTTCACACTTTAGGCGTAGGCGAAGATTTCTTAGGTGGGACACTAATATCACACCAGAGAAGAAAATGAAAAAAATGAATTGAAATTCATCAAAATTAAAAACTTCCGTTTTTCTAAAGGTACCATTAGGAATTGAAAAGGCAAGCCACTGAATTGGAGAAAATATTTGTAATACATATATCTAACAAAGGATTTGTGTCACAACATATTAAAGGAAACTCTTCTTACTCACTAATAATAATAATACAAGCAGCCAATTTATGGAAATGGGGGAGATATTTACCAGATACTTCACCAAAGAAGATATACAAATGGACAATGAGTGCATGGAGAGAGGCTCAGCATCACTAGTCACCAGAGAAATGCATATTAAGACCACAGTGAGACACCACATCACTGGAAGAGTTTAGGTTAAAATTGATAATACCAAATGTAACATGGTTGTGGGAACAACTGGAACTTTCATATTTTGCTGTTTGCTGTGTAAAATAACACAGGCACTTTAGAAAACAGTTTGGCAATTTCTTAAAAAGTGAAACATACACTAAAAATATGACCCAATAATTCCATTCTTAGGTATTTGTTCAAGGGGGGGGAATATATATATACACACATATATATGTATGTATATAATATATTTGTCCATGAAAACTCTTATAGATGACTTTTCATAACAGCTTTATTGCCAATAAAAAAAAAGCTAGACCCCCCCAAATGTCCATCCAAGGTGAAAGGTTAAATTGTATATATTCATTCAAAAACAAATTGTGTATATTAATACAATGAAATATTCAGCAATAAAAGGAATGAACAACTGCTACATTCAACAACATGGAAGAATGTTTGTTTTCATTGTGCCGAGCAACAGAAATCAGACACACAAAAAATACATACTGAATGATTCCAGTTATATGACATTCTAGAATATGTAAAACAAATCTAAATTGATAGGGGTCAGATCGGTGTTTGTCTAGAGTGGGGGCAGAGGGAACTGACTGCCAAGGGGCCTGAAAGAACTCTCTGGAGTAATGGTAATGTTCTGTTTTGATTGGGGTGGTGATTACATGGGTGAATATAGTTACAAAACCTCACCACACTGTACACTTAGTATTTGTACATTCTATTTTATGTAAAGTATCTCCAATAAAGTTGAATTTTAAAAAATGAAGATGGAAGTACTAAGCACAAGAATACTTCTCAGTGTTTTGTATGTCTCAGACACTGTGTAGGATGCTTGTAAATATTACCACTCAATTCTTAGAGCACACTTCAAGGGAAGAGTTACTCGGAAAACTGAGGCTAAGAGCAGGGAAGTAACTTGCTCAAAGTCACAGAGGAGGGAGCTCACCCAGAAGAAGGCCAGGAAAAGGATTGTATGGAAAAGCAGAAATGCACACTCCTAGAAGGGAATGATGGTAGCAAGGTCATGACGTCTGAAACCAGAGAGAAGAATTAAAAAGTGTTTGTAGTGGCAAATATGTGTGAAGGAAGGGATCTAGGTGGATATGGGGGCCTTATGTTTGATTAGCTGGGTCTTCTCAATGGAGTAGACCTGGGATCGCCTGTTGAAGTGGGGCTGGAGCACAGGGAGAAATCTGGAATGGTCCCCAACGGATAAAAGAACTCCTGGACAGCAATAAGGACCCTCTCTGAAGCAGTGGGACATGAGGCATGTCCTACGCAGGTGCTGGAGGACTCTGCCACTTCCTCTGGCAGGTTCTGCAAACTAAGAACAACAGTGATAAGAGTGATGGTGGACACAGCCTAAGAGTGAGTGTGTAAGTGTGTCCCAGGCAGGAGTGACCCAGAGGCCTCTAGGAGGGGAGTGGGTAAGTAAAGCCTTTTCCGTCGAAGTTAAAAATATCCAATATCTCATCTGTCCCAGCTGAGGGGAAAACTGGCAATTCTCTCTCTCTTTTTAATTATAATATTTGACTTACTATGATTCTGTCAGACTACTAAATTGGAAATGGAATAAAATATAATAGAGTAAAAATTTTGGCGGAGCCAATTAAAATATTCCATAGGGAGTCTTTCCTGTCCAAGCAATATTATGAACCTCGGAATAAATTGGGTCTGGGCCCTGGTTTGTTATTTTTAATTTGGATTAATGAAGTGGATATAAAAGACTAAAATCTGGAGCTTATTCAGTCACTCATGTCCTGATCAAAACTCCAACATGTCAAAATTTGACTTCACCTTGAGTATCTCAATTCCCTCTATTACTGCTAGTATTTGCCCCATTCCCCTCCTTCCCAGACTTGAGACCATAGAGGTCTTTGGACCTTAGAACTGTTCCCTTTTTTCTAGTCCTCTATCGAGAACTAGTGCCACACTAATAGGTATAATACGCATAATGATGGTTCTGCGGTCAGATATGTTTGGGAAATGTTGTGTTAAACAGTTTCGACTTCTTGCTGCAGAACTTCTCAGAGATTTTAAAGTGTCCCTGGGCACTGTGAATCTCCAAGGGTGAGATAAAATAGTTGATCGTGGAACGCTGGTGGTTGCAGCATTACCTGAAATCCATCCTGGGAAACACTGACCTTAATTGCAGAAACTGCCCCCTAGCCACCCTCTCTGCCTTCAGTTTCTCTTGTTCCAATCTATCTTGAATACTACTGTGGGGAGTTATCTCAGACCACATATTCCTTAAGCTGGTCCTCAGCTGTAGAAGTTTTGGTGAGTACACACAGGACCTAGTATGCCATATCCCACCAAGCCTCTCCCAGTGTGACCTGAAAAGCTCTCCTTACTCAAAAGTGAGAAGAAACCGGCTCCATCTTAGCAGCAGCAGAAGCGGCAGCAGCCACAGAGTAAGCAAGGATGTCACATGCGATCCGTGGAAGGACCTTACTGTTTCCAGAAGGCTTCAGCGTTTACATTTTAAGTCAGCATGCATAAATACAGGGACAAGTGGAAAAGGGCTAGATGCCCCCAACTTCTAGAGGGAGAACTGGTGATCAGGTTACCAGTGGTTGTTGCCCTGATCCTAACCTCTGTGGGTTACAAGCAGGTAAAAAATGGGTGACTTGGGACCGAGGGGAATCACTTACTAAACTCTCCTTAGCTAGTTTAGATCTACCAACAGCAGAGAGAAGACTTTCATTAGCCACCTCACTTAATTCAAGGGTAACACAACCACCTCTCCCCGCCTAACTCACTAAAACTAGACGAGTTTCCACAATCGAGTCTTGGAGGCAGCATCAGCAGCTGAATTTTGCCTCTTCAAGGAAATGCTTTGCTATATCACACACTGTATATGTCATATGATTTGTCTAGGACCCCCTCACATCCAAATACTTTGACCCGAAATTATTTAAATACTTCAGGTCAAAATGTGGTTTGGGTTTGAATTACCTAAATAATTAAGTGTGTAGACAGGTGCTTAGTTTCAAGAGCATGTGACTAGAATAAAAACAGCCTGTTTCTTTAAGTAGTTTTTACAAAGGCTTTCTAAAGCTCTCTCCTGTTTTGTTGATTTATTTTTTAAAGAGAGAAAGACATGTTGATGAATGAGTTGGACTTGTGCAGGCTCCCAGGGGAGCACAGGAGGGGCTTGTGGGAGAAGGAGGGGTGGGCAACTTTTGCTTCTGCTTTGCAAATGCTCCAAGGCCCCCAGTACTCCCTGATTACTCTCCAAGATGCCGCACTCACTGTCTGAATTGACTCCACGCCAAGAAAACCCTTCTTTCAATCCATGGAGAGTTTCATGCTGTGGGATAAAAAGTAACAAGAACAGAAAGGGATGAAGGGTAGAGAGTGAAAGAAAAAGAAAGCTGAGGAAATTAGTATATTTGCAAGCTGGGGGATTTCTGCATCCCCTGGCTTGCTAGACTCTATTGATCCTTAGAAATAAAAGGAACAGTACTAATATAAAATGCCCCAAGCAGAATCTGCTTTTGCACAGGAGGTGTCCAAGCAGTTTCTCTGCCTCTGGTCTGGCAAATAACAGACAGACCCTCAATAAGAAAACAAGTGTGCGAATTTGTCCTGAAAATCAGCTGGAGACTGCAATACCCACACGCTGCTTTCTAGGGACTTGTGGCTCCCTTAGGAGTCTGTTCTCATGACTGTATAACCAGAGCTATTAAATCTCTCATTTGTGCCTAGAGAGGACAATGCATTACCCAAATTATCCTGCATTACCCACATGGCAGACTTTAGGGAGCAGCAAGGTACCCAGAAAAACAGGAAATCACCAAAAAAGAAATGTTTTTGGTATACATAATGTAATATTTGCTATTTCAAAAAACAATAATAATCAAAATAACCAGCATGGGAAACTGGAATAGTTTCCTATGTAACAGTTTGACGGGCCTTAGATTTAGTCATTGCTACAAAAATACTGTGTAACAAACCATCCCCAAACTCAGTGACTTAAAACACCAGTGATGTATAACTCAGCTAGGCATTGTCTCATCTAGGTTGGACTCAGCTAGACAACTTTGCTTTAGGCCAGAGTGGCTGGAACAGCTCTGCTTCTCAGAGTGGGGCTGAGAGATAGCCAGATGGCTCTGTTACTCGTGTCTCGCCTCTTCTTTGCACCACCATCAGGCTAGCTCGGGCATGCTCTACTCTTGGTGTTAACAGAAGCACAAGAGAAGATAAGTCCCAGTGTGCAAGCACATTTCAAGTCTCTGCTAGCATCTTGTCTACTAAAATCTCATTGGGCAAAGCAAGTCAAAGAGCCAAGTCCAAATTCAAGCGACAGAATTGTATACTCTACCTTTTGAGAAGCAAACTGCAAAATCACATGGCAAAGGATGTAACTACAGGGAGAGATGAAGAACCCGGGTTCATAGTTCCACCTATTGTAATGCACCATTATCTCTTCAGCTTTTAGGGCCTCTGAAGATCTTCTCAAGACATCACTGATTCTTCACCAGTTAGTAGCTACATAACGTTGGGGATGTCTCCTTGGGACTCAATTTCCTTACCTGTAAAAGAGGGATAATGTTTTCTCCACCTATCTCACAGGATTGGTTTGAAAGTTCTTAGAAAGTTCTATGGTATTATACACTGCAAGCTAGTTCCACAATTATTACCAAGGGTAATACTCTTTGTATGTATTGGGCTTGTAGGCCATACATTCTCTGTCGCAATTGCTTAATTCTACGATTGTAGCATGAAAGCATCCATGGACAATGCATGAGGCATGGGCATGGCTGTGTTCCAATAAACTTTAAATATAAAAAAGGCAGCTGACCCGAGGGTAATAGTTTGCCAGCCCTAGTATATACCCATGAATTTTAGACAGTGGATATCAGGATGGCTTTTCATATGTCTGAGGTGCTTGGGCAAACACTCCTTCAAGAGATTCCCTACCTCCCTCCTTAACTCATCAAAACAGTTTAATAATCTTTGTCATTAAAAGATACATCATAATAAGTCAATTATACCTCAATAAAAATTATTTTTAAAAAAGATGATATATTCTCAAAGCTCCTCACCCTGTACTGTAAGCCCATGTTTTCTTATTCTGCATGAGGGATAGTTCGTTATATATCAAGTACTTTGCACATTATAGGTACTTCTTATAAAGCTAAGATATTTAGGGATAGCTGAAATTTGAGAGGAGGGAAGGGACGCTTTTTCCACTTTTTTCTGGGACGTGAGAAGAGCCCTAGCTTCCTCCTTTCCCTGTGTGACACTATCCTGCAGAGACAGCAGGCACAGTGAGCATACGGAACCTAGGACATAGCTGCAGGCCCTGTTAAAAGTATGGGCCCTTCAATTCTACTGAAGAAATAGCTGCTGCCACTGAGAACCCTCTACAACCCTCTGCTGTTCTCAGAACAGTCTTAGAATTTTTCATTCCCTGCCAGCCAGAGGATTGATTCTCCATGACAATCAGGGATGAGCCTGGCTCCAGCCAGCATTCTTGAGAGGCAAGTGCACAGGGAAGACTTCTCACTTCTAAGCACTGGCAGGTCAGTAGGCCTACCTTGCAGGAGAAAGTAACCTGAAAAATAAGCTGGAGGAAATCAAGAATAGTCACATTGAAATAGTTACCTGAACTTTTCAATAGGCATTCGGAATGATCCACGTTGGAAGTGAAAACAGCTGGTGAGAAGAGTACAAAGGCTGGTGCAGGGGATTTATTTTTATGAAAAAGCAAACAACCCAGAACTTTCCACAGAAGCAGGCTGAGTCAAGATCCTCAAAAGGGCCCACTGTACAAGGCCTCTTTGTCCTGGAATGATCTCCACCTGAAATGAGGGTTTTGATAATAAGCAAATTACCTGGAAATGCCTAGTGAGTCAATGCAGGTAATGAGGACATTTGGGATCACAAAGCTCCCTGCTTGATACCTAGTCTAGAAAGCAGGCTGGACCCCATATTGATTTCGTGCCATCTCCTCCAGAGCTGGAAAGGCTTTCAGGGTACAGGAAACTCAATGCAGGCATCATGGGGACAACCTTTGCAGTAACCTGGAGCTTTTTAAGGTCTGAGCTCCATTTACGGTTGGCAGATGCCCACTTTTCCTAGGCTGCTCTGAGAAGCAATCCTTTGTACCACAGACCAATGTCAAAGCGTTCATATTCAAAGGGAAGATTCCCCTTCTTCGTGCTCATCTGAGAATGTCTGAGAATGTAGACCTGCTGAGGAGCTGCCTCCTCGGGAGCTGGCACCCTGCATGGGGCATTCACCCTGCCAGGGTTAAAAGCCAGCTTTGCTGCCAGTCACAGCACATACCTTCCAGATGACAGAAGCAGCTGGCTAACCGATGCTCTGGCTCTACAAGCTGTCCGCTATCCATCCTTCTCTGGTCTTCGCTCATTCATGACTTTCTAACTAAATGCTGCCCCTCTGCGGCCAGCCTCTCTTTTCCTACAAATCCACCTCACAGGCTGGCCCCTCCTCAACCTTCCTATAGCTTGAATTTGTTATCCATGGTTCTATTTTTCTAAACTCATATCCTTTACTGGCTCACATGCACCCTATGTTCTATCTAGCAAGCGGTGTTACTCACTGTTCCTCAAACTCAATGTATCCTTTCCTACCATCTTCTTTCCTCATGCCATTTTCTCAGCTTGGAATGTTCTGCCCCATCTCTACCCACTCAAATCTTTCAAAGCCTAACTTATTCTATACTATTTCTTCTAGGAAGTCAATCAAAAATAATACACTACAGTCCCTTAAACTCTAGACTTCAGTTTTATTTCTCTTATGATGTTAATCCTGTTTTCACTCATATTATAATGAAATATCTTTTCTGTCTTTTTAGATTAGAAGCACCATTGTCTCTACACTGTCTCCCTCTTCCCAAAATATAATGCGTAAAAGATGCTCAGTTAATACTTGCTACTGAATTTATTGGTCAAATGCAAGACCCATGGCTTAAAAGAGTTAATTTGCCTTCATAAGCACTGAAAGCATAACCAGGAAATGTTACGGTGTATACAGCTTGTCCACTGGCTTGTACAAAGCAGGAAAGGGATTTCACAACACTTTTACCAGGTTGTTTACCAGGTTGTTTACTGAATCAGATCCTACAAGCCTAAGACAAATAAGTTAAATCTTATTTTCCCATAAAAGCAATCATATAAAATTGGTTTTTATTCTTAACCAAGGTCTGGTGCCCAACTTCTTTATATGAATGGTCACAAGCATGATATTTAATCAATTATAAATGTTACACCTGTTACACTACATGACATAAAGCTTTCTATAGTGTGTATAAATCAATTAAACAAGGCAGCACAGCAGCCTATAAAATAAAATTTTATTTAATATGGTCTATCATAAAGGTCTACTGTACGAAGTTTCCATCTTTTTTAAAATCCCTGCTAAAATAAATCAGCAGGTGAAGATACTCCTTTGATAGGGTCACGGTTTCAGAAAGATTTCTTTGAGGCAATTCTCAAGGCATCTTAGGAAAACCCTGTAGGGGATTAAAGACCGCAGGAGCTTTTGGAGAAACTAATGCAGGAATGTAGGCTGGATTGCCCCAATTTCTCCCTGACAATTTCCCTCATGATATTAGCCAGCAAGCTTGGATTTCTCTCAATATGGAAACAGAAAGTTTGCTGCCTTTTATGTAGTCCTCTTATCAGCACTAGTTAATTTTCCCTGTTATGGGATAACAACATACTTGGCCAAGAAGACTACCCTGTCATTAAAATGCATCCATCCATTTATTCCCTCATGCTGGTGTCTTACTTTTCTATCTGATAAAAGTCTTGGCCTAGGTTCCTTCCAATATGACAGACGAAATGCAACATTCACAGCCATCTCCATGCTACCTCTTGCAATGATAAGCCTCAAAGCTGCCTTTGATAACTAAAGGTGGTGTGGCTCCTTGCTATTGATCTACCTCTGATTTATAAGCATAATACCTAGGTCCTTCTCCACAGTTACCGTGTCTATGTCAGAGGTGCTTAACCCTGCCTACACGTTAAAATATCACTGCCATTTACCCAGTGAATGAAAACTTAGGTCCACACAAAAACCTGCACATGGATGTTTACAGCAGCTTTATTCAATATTGCCAAAATTTGGAATTAACCAATGTCCTTCAGCAGGTGAATGGATAAACAAACTCTGGTACATCAGTGAAAAGTAAAGACATCAATGATCACCAGGGTTAACAGGAAGGGAAAGAAGAACAGATGAAGCAGAGTAGACTGTTAATGCAGTGAAACTACTCTGTTCCATACCATAATGGTGGATATATGTCATTATACATTTGTCCAAATCCACAGAATGTCCAGCACCAAGAGTGAACCGTAATGTAAACTTTGACTTTGGGTGATAATGATATATAATGTAGGTTCATCAGGTGTAACAAATGCACCTCTCTGGTGGGAATGTTGGTAATGGGGGAGGCTGTGCATGAGTGGGGACCGGGAGTATATACGAAATCTCTGTAATTTTCTCTTTACTTTGTTGTGAACCTAAAACTTCTCTGAAAAATAAAGTCGACTTTAAAAAAATGTTAAATAAATAAATGAGAGTCCTGTCCCCACGCCGAAATTGTATCATTGCCTGGGTACTCTTCCCCATCCCCAAAACCAATTAAATCAGAAAATCAGAATCTCTGGGAGTAGAATCCAGCTCTAAGTATTTGCTCCCTAGGTGATTTAAATGTGCCCATAAGGCAAGAACCACAGATTTCTACAGATTAAAGGCAGCCTGCTGACTTAATCAAAAGTCAAACGAATTAAAAACACAAGGGGATTCAGAAATCTTGTGTTCTAGACTCAATTTTGACACTAATATCCAGATACATGACTTTGAACAGACCACCTCCTTCTCAAAGTCTTAGTTTCCTTTTATACAATATGAGAGGAGTGTCTCCCATATTAAAACACTGTGATTCCTCAACAAATACGAACAAACAGAATTTAACAGCACACTGAAAGGATTATACACCATGACCAAATGGGATTTATTCTTTCAATGCAAATATGGTTCAACATATTTATGGTTCAACCAATGTAATACACCACCTACCAGTAAACAGAATTATGTAAAATAACCATGTGACCATCTCAACTGATACAAAAAAGCATTTCACAAAATTGAACAACCTTTCAAGATAAAAACACCCAACAAACTTGGAACAGAAGGAAACTACTTCAAATAATAAAGTCCAAATATGAAAACCCCACAGCTAATATTATAATCAATGATGAAAGACTCAAACCTTTTTGTCCAAGTTCAGAAGCAAGACAAGGACACCTGCTTTTACCACTTCTATTTAGCAGAATACTGGAAGTCCTAGTCAGAGCAATTAGGCAAGAAAATAAATAAAAGTCATCAAAATCAGAAAATGAGAAGTAAAATTACCTCTGATCATAGATGACATGATTTTATATGTAGACAACCCTAAGGATTCCACAAAATTGTTATAATTAATAAATTCAGCAAAGTTGCAAGATAAAAAAATCAACATGCAAAAATCAATTGTGTTTCTATACACTAACAATGAACATTCCTAAAACAAATTGAAAAAAAATCCCATTCACAATAGCACCAAAAAGAATAAAATACTTACAAATAAATTTAACCAAGGAGGACAAAAACTTCTACACTAACAATTGTCAAAATGTTATTGAAAGAAACTAAAAACAATTAAGTGAAAAGACATCCCATATTCATGAATTGGAAGATTTAATATTGCTAAGATGCCAGTAATACCCAAAGGGATCTATAGCTTCAATGCCATCTCTATCAAAATCCCATTAATGTTTTTTGCAGATAGAAAAATCCACCCTAAAACATATGGAATCTCCAGCGACACCAAATAGCCAAAACAATATTGAAAAGTTGGAAGTCTCACATGTCCTGATTTCAAAACTTACTACAAATGACAGTAATCAAAACAGTGTGGTACTAGAATAAAGACAGACATAGAGACCAGTGGAATAGAATAGAGAGTCCAGAAATAAAGTCTCACATATATGGCCATGTGATTTTTGACAAGGTTTCCAAGACCATTCAACAGGGAAAGGATAGTCTATTCAACAAATGGTGCTGGTGAAACTGAATATCCACATACAAAAGAATAAAGTTGGACCTTACCTTACACATATCTTACACATATGCAAAAACTAATTCAAAATAGATCAAAACCCTAGTTGTAAGAGCTAAAACTATAAAACTCTGAGATGAAAATATAGAGGTAAATCTTCACGACTTTGGATTTAGCAATGATTTCTTGAATATGACACCAAAAGCACAGGCAACATAAAAATAGATAAAATGTACTGTGTCAAAATTTAAAAGTTCTGTGCATCCAAGAACAGAATCAACAGAATAAAAAGGCAACTTACAAACAAGGAGAAAATATTTGCACGTCACATATTGGATAAGGAGTTTATATCCAAAATATATAAAGAATTCCCACAAGTAAACTACAAGAACAAAAATCCCAATTAAAAAAGGACTTGAATAGACATTTCTGCAAGGAAGGTATACAAATGGCCAAAAGCACATGAGAAGATGTTCAACATCACTAATCATTAGAGAAATTCAAATCAAAACCACAATGAGATACCACCTCATACTCATTAGGATGGCTACTATCAAAACAAAACAAAAAAACAATGACAAGTTGGTACAGCTGTTGTGGAAAACAGTATTTTAAACATTGACACCATATGACCCAGCGATTTTACTTCTAGGTATCTACCCCAAATAACTGAAAGTAGAAACCTGAAGAGGTATTTGTAAACCCATGTGCATAGCAGCAGCATTCCCAGTAGACAAAAAAAAAAATGAAACGTGTCCATTGACAAAGGGATGGATAAACAAAATGTGGTACGTATATACATACAATGAAATATTAATCGGCTTTAAAAAGGAAGGAATTCTGGCATATGCTACACCATGGATGAACCTTTAGGACATTCTGCTAAGTGAACTAAGTCAGTTACTAAAGGACACATACTGTATAATTCTACTCATATGAGAAACTTACAGCAAACAAATTCATAAAGACAGAAAGTAGAATGGTCGTTGCCAGAGACTGAGGGTAAGAGGAAATGGGAATTATTGCTTAATGGATACAGAGTTCCAGTTTTGCAAGATGAAAAGAATTTTGTGGATGAATAGTGCTGAAGGTAGCACAAAAATGTGCACACACTTAAAAGGCACTGAACTGTACAGTGATTAAGATGGTAAATTTTGTTATGTGTATCTTACCATAATTTAAAAAATAGTATGATGCATGGATTCTGTTTAAATGAAGACACTCAAGAGTTAGTGAACACATGAGCACCTATGTACCAACTGGTGTAACACAACCCCCTCTATCCTGAGGATGATGAACCCGCAAACTAAGATTACACTTGGTTGATATTACGGAAGATATCAATAAAAGTTAACTTGAAAATGAATTTCAAATCAATTATTTTAGGTACCATTGAAATACAAGCATTAGCTGAGATTTCTGTCTGCCAGTTCTGCTTGAATAAAAGAAGGGGTTTTTGCAGAACACTCCATAATCTGATGTGAAGATGCTAATACATGAGTGCTTTGCATATAATGTACAACATAAGTACATGTGTGTTCACACTTTTGGGTGTGGGATAAAGCAATATTTTACTGCATTGCTGCATTGGATATACAGAATCTGTAAACTGATAGCATTGGTATTAACCTAAAACAAACAGCACTTATTATGTAATATATATATATATATACTTTTTTTAAAAAAAGACACTATTACCTCACCAAAAGAGAGCAAATTTCCATCTTTTGAATGTGCATAGCTGAGTGACATTTAGACCAATCAGACTCTAAATAAATATAGTCAGCCAGAATGCAGCATTGCTTCCAAACACACTAGGTAGCTGAACTTAGTAACTACAATAATAAAGTGGCATGTTATAAATAATATAAGACAGTTGCAAAAGTGAACTCCTATAGTTATTAAATATTATGTTTTAAGTTGATTATATCCATTGCAAAAATCACTACAAGTTAGCAAGCATACAACAATGGCAGAAAATTCCAAACCAAATCTCTCTCTCTCTCTCTCTCTCTCTCTCTCTCTGTCACACACACACACACACACACACACACACACACTCATAATATTGGATATGGTTTCATCTGAGCTTTATGAGAGTAGGGACTTTGTTTTGCTCTCTGCAGTATCTTCTGGGTCTAGAATAGCTAAAGTGGGTGCACAATATGAATGAAATATGAATAAAAATGTATGTAGTTTTCACTGAGGGTCTCTGGTCAGATATCCTGAGCAAGGCATGGGTGGGGCACACATAGCCAGTAGATAAGATAAGCTAATGGAAGAGAACCAGACTAACTCTTCCTCACCAGGTGGGGCAGACCTGAGGAAAATACCTCCCATAAAGCACAATGTTTAGGGACAATAGATAGCAATGTCCTGTCAGAGCTGAAGCAATGAATATTGGTCCCCCACCTGAGGGGTACAGGAGGTTCCAATATGAAACAGGAAAACAGTGATAGGCAGTTTAGCATGGGCTATATTCAGAAGTCCAGACAGGAAAGTGGCAGCCAAAACATAGGAGGACCTCAGTCACTACATTTCTGGAAGAAAGCCTCATGTCAGGCATTCCAGAAATCAAAGTCAAAACTCTAATTAAGGAAGCTGAGAAGAACTATGTTAAAACCAATCAACCAGAAATTTACATTTCCAAAATGGAGGCATATAACGAGGGTCAGATTTGCAAGATGGTTAGTGCCTCATAGCACGTCCCACAGCATGGGTCTGGGGAGACTTACACATTTCCTATGCCTGGAATTGGAGGTAAGTTTAGATGCCTGATGTGTTCATGTATCCTGGTTATGAAGAATAAAGAGATTCAGAAAACAGAAAACCAGACTTGCAATAACCTGTGTCACTGTCTTGACTTTCGTTCTCCCTCAGTGCCATATGTTCTCTGTGTGCTTCCACCTCAGATTTTACAGAATAGCCTTTCAACTCAATGCCAAGGAAATAAAGTTGGGAGGAAAGGAAAGGTAGAACAGAGGAGACTGGGTATCTACAGAAAGGATGCACAGTGGGAAGGTTTTACACTACAAAGAGAATTATACTGACAAATCACTTGGAAGACATGAACTGGATGCATAGAAACAGTCCTTCCATGAAAAGGATTCTACAGATTCTTTTCCCCTTGCTTACTGCAGTAACATGATTTCTCTAGCCTGTGTTAAACAGCCTAACTATTTATTCTTAGTTGGGGGTTTCTCTGATGCAATCTAATTAATGTGTTCTAAGATTCTCCACTCCTTGTCAAGTATAGCTGGAATAATAATAACAGTAACAATAATATATAGTAGCAATAATAAATTTTTTGAGCACTGACTATAAGTCTTTTAATTGTCACATGACCCTATTAAGACTGGTATTGCTAATATCATTTTACTAATGACCAACCTAAGGCATGGAAACAAAAAAATAATGTATCCAAGGTCACATCCCTAGTAATCTGGAATTCAAATTCAGAAGACATTCTGACTCTAACGCCCTTGTTCTAGACCACTGGGTATACTGAACTACTCTCACTGGTCTTCTTTGATAAATTTGTACTTTCTGAGCAGGATTTCCGATCTACTATGACCTCTTTTTAAAAGACCCATATCCTTTCCCCACAGATGTTAAGTTTTCAGTACAGTTTTACAGTACATAGCACAGCAATAATGTAGAATAGTGATTGAATCTGATCTATAGGTCCACATAGCTATGGCACAGGGCAATGATTTCCTATCATTTCATTTAAACTCCCCTCTCCATGTGGGGAGTTTCAACCATCCTCAGGGAGAAAACCGTATATGGTGGGCAAAAACAAAAAACAAACAAATAAAACAGGCTAACCAGACTGTCTGCAGGGACCTTGAATACCAAGCTTTCTTGAAAACTTGAAGTACACAAATTCTGTGAAACCCATGTCATTTCAGGGAGATTTTGTCCTAATTACCATGCCCTGGAAAAAACTACAATTAAATGATGCAGCGATCCATTAAATATAACATGCACTCACAGGTACCCCACTGTATCTAAATATTTGATTTTCTTTAAAGCAGACTCTGAATTATGTACTCTGATTAAAATATTATACTTGTTTTGATAGGCAGTTTGTTTGCTTATTTGTTTTCAATTAGTTACCAACATCTATCAGGAGTGTGACAGAGCAAGCTAGCAAAGGCATCATACTATGGGGCGGTAACTAGCTCTAATAGTTGGCTAAGAATTAAGAAAGATAAATACAATAACCCTATACTTCAGGGTTGTAGCAGCAAAGCATTACAAGAGCCAGAAGTATATTTTATAATGAATCAAAGGCCAGAAATGAAAAATGGGCCCTTCAGAAGGTAGCCTTTCCTATTAAGAAGTTGATCAAGCAGTAAGTACGCGTCCAAATGTTCCCCATACTACATCAGGGGCTGAGGGCTACAGAGACGACTGACTACCTGCTCCCCACTCTTGAAGAATTTTATAATCGCTAGAACTGAAATGTCCAACAGAACTTCCTGTGATGATGAAAATATTCTACACTGGCTCTGTCCAATATGGAAGACAAGCACTACAGGTGGCTATTTAAATTTAAATTAAACAAAACTTAAAATTCAGTTCTTCAGTCACAATAACCACATCTCAAGTGCTAAACGGCCAAATGTAGCTGTTTAATCAAATTTAAATAATACTTAAAATTCAGTTTCTCGGGCATGCTAGTCACATTTCAAGAGCTTAGTAGCCATATGTGGCTCGTGGCTGTGTTGGTCAGCCCACACATAGAACAATTCCCTCATCGCAGGAGGGAATGGATTAGAGCTGCCCTAGAAAATGTCAGAAGAGGAGAAAGCATAATGTCCTTATTTTTAAGAAGCATTAATTGTATGGGCTTCTTCAAATGAAATCTTAAGTTATTATGAAAAGAAAACATAATGGACAAGACTCTAAGGAGAAATCTTATCAACCAAAGGCAAACTATGTATCCCTCACAGATGGATACAGGATCTTAAACTGGCTTTGAATCCATACATGATTATAACACTGTTAGGCAATGTCTTTCGCAATTGAGGGTAAAGTGTTAGTCATGAAAAACATCCACTTGAGAAATTTTCTATAAAAAGAATTGAAATCTATCAAATTCTTGACTTTGTAGTCAAAGACAATCAGTGTATTGATATAGCCCACTATCGTGGAAAGAATGAAATTTAGGATAACAGAGACACCACTGAGGTGAATTATTTTGCTCCAGCAAACCTCATGCTGAGATTTGTTTCTTTTTCTTGGTAATGCATAACAAAGAAATTTGAGTGTGGGCTTGTGTCAGTAGGACCATTTAAGCTGATGCATTAGAAAACTAGTAGTGGCTTTCACCTCATTCCAGCTACGGGTCTATTGATGTTCTCATTAAAAACTAATATTCTCAGTGATTTGAAACACATCATAAATATTTAAGCGGTATTACTTCTCAAAATGAGAGCTTTTTCCCTACCCTTTGTTCATAAGAGGGCCTCAACCCATTTGTGACTATGTTTCCACAGAGGAGCTTAACAGGTGTACCCACAATGATGGGCCCTCAATATTCATGTAGACTCTGATATACACACCGTGAAAATGGAACACAGTAATTGCATAGACTAGAGAACATGTGACTTCCATTATCTTGTTTATATACCTGGATGAAAGATTTATGTATTTGGGATTGCTTTTTTTGGTACCATCTTCAGAATGCTGTTCTTCAATGACTTTGGCCTAGAAAACACTCAACAAGGCAATTTAACTTCTGAAAATTGGTTTTTTCACACATGAAATAATTTAATTTAATGACAATGATAGTAATCATGTTAATTGAAGGAAGAAAATTCACTGAGCAAAGCCACATTAATGCCTGGCCTTATTTTAATCTGTTCAGAATTTGTGAATTTAGCAGGCTATGTCCTGGCTTCTGCAATGCTCCATTCTAGGTTTGAGTGGAGTGTCCTGGGTGAGCACTTCCTACCTCAAGGAAAACGATCTCTGCTCCAGTCATGGAGGTTAGTCAACAGGCTGGCAGAATACCAGTGTGAAATGAGCTGCTTTCCTTTTTCCATTTCCTCATTCCAAATTCCTTTTTTCCTGTTTTTTTTTCTTTTTTCTTAAAAAAGAAATGTTTTGATATAACTTAAAACAGTCCTTTAAAAAACAGCCTCTCATGCTTTCCTCCATTGGCTGATCTATAGAAACACTCAGTATAAATCCCCAAACCCCAGCTCCAATATTAAACTAACCATGACCAGCGAGCGTTGTTAATACAACCATCAGATATTCATCTGCTCCTGCTTCCATGCTTACTGGTCTCATTATACTGGTTAAAACTATCCCACCAGTACTGCAGCTCATGAGGTACTTACCACCTCCTCTGGGAAATGACTGCCCTGCTGTGAGAAGCTCCCAGGTGCAGGCTCCATTTAGTCATGGCTGATTGGATTAAGAGGGGACATCTGAGCCAAGATGAACTAGTCAAATTAGTTCTTCCTAAAAATTTAGAATTAGAATTAAGAATTAGTCAGTCTG
Organism: Rhinolophus sinicus; assembly: GCF_057876585.1. Taxonomy (NCBI): domain Eukaryota; kingdom Metazoa; phylum Chordata; class Mammalia; order Chiroptera; family Rhinolophidae; genus Rhinolophus; species Rhinolophus sinicus. The sequence goes on along the minus strand of NC_142517.1, from coordinate 65,008,674 downwards.
ACCTGGTTTTTGAGTGAAGCAGTTGCAAACACAGAACTGAGTTGGCTACCTTCTGCCAGGCACTTGATGGAGGAACACAAAAAAACAAACCAATTGCAGAGGGACAAAAAGTGAACATCTGGCAATTTTGCAACTCAAGCTCCTAACTCCCTAGTCCCACCCCAACACACCACTCATGGACGTATGCAAATAGGCACTATCCTCTTTCAAAGAAGATTGCCACATCTCTAACATAATCATCTCCATCTCCTCTCCTTTTTACTTTTAAATGACTGTTTGGAGGTATTTTATTCTTCCTTCTTATATTAGGCACAAAGATTCCCTCCTTTTTAAGGCTAACCCTTCAATTTGACTTGGGCCCATTCCTTTTCATTTCCCAAGTAACCTTCAACAGCTATTCTTCAATTATCCCCTCCTCCACCTACATTTTCATTTTCCATTTCTGTATATTTCTCTCCTTAGTTTTCAAGTGTGCTTCTGTTTTTTGTTTGTTTGCTTGCTTTTGTTTTTTTACCTTCTCACCATGCTACTGGAGAGAAAAGTCTACAGTTTGTAAAAAAGTACTGAGCTCTGGCTACCTCCAAGTTACTGTGCTGAGTATTTTGTACTTTTTAACCACAACCCCACAGCTCTGCCTACTTGTGGGGGCAGAGCCCCAGAAAGTAGTTTCCAGGCTCTCAGCCTCACATAGACAGGTGCTGGCTCAGGTAGTAAATGGCCAACAACTGTGATTAGATGGCCGTCAGCTGTGGCTAGTTGGCCGTCGGCTGTAGCCAGTGGGCCATTGACCACTAGTATAGCTGCTGTGGCAATGCTAGCAGAAAGAGAGAAAGAGAAGAGGAGAAAAATGGGGCTAGCAAGAAGATGGTGGCTGAGCTAGCAAGAGCGGATTGCAGTTAGGATGGCGTGTTGTGGACAGTGTGGATCCAGCCTCCAGTGAGAGTATAGTGCCGCCAGCGAGAATATACTAGTATGACTCCCCTATCTATGGCTCCGTGGGTGTTCCTTTTTGGCCTCACCATATCCTACGTTCTTATGGCGGGAGCGGGACCAAAGACCCCACTGGACTCCCCGCACGACACTACTCCATGACTCTGACTCCACCACCTGTCCACCTTCACACTCCATTAAGCCCAGGAAGCTCTGCCCTCATCACTCCATAGAAACATTTATCCCAAAGGGCACCTGTGGGCTCTCAATCCCTAAATCCTAAGTTCTTTTCTTATTTCTCACTTTATTTGGCCTTTGCATCACAAAATAATAATTATTTCTCCTCTGCGATAGGCAGAATAATGATCATCCCAAAATACCCAACTCCTAAAATCCTGGATCCTGTGCATTTGTTACACTATATGGCAAAAGGGACTTGACAGATATGATTAAGGTTGCAGTGCTTGAGATAGGGCATTTCATGCATTATCCAGGTCTAGGTAAACCTAGTAATATGAGCCATTTAAAGCCAAGAGTCAGAAAGATGTCACAGAAGAAGCAATAGGAGAGATTCAAAGCATGAGATGAACTCAAGCTACCATTGCTAAAGATGAAGTAAGACAGACAGGGTCAAGGAATATAGAAAGCCTCTAGAATCTGGGAAAGGCCCTTAGACGATAGCCAGCAAGGAAATGGGACCTCAGTCGTACAACCATAAGAAAGTGAACTTTGCCAACATAAGGAGCAAGGAAATAGATTCTCCCTTAGAATCTCCAGAAATGAACACGGCCCTGTGACACCTTGATTTTAACCAGGTGAGACCCGTGCCAACATTGTGATTTATGGAACTGAAGATAATAATTTGTGTTGTTGAAGGCACTAAGTTTGTGGTAATTTGTTACAACAGCAGTAGGAAACTAAAACACCCTTTCTTTCTGAAATTATTTCCTTGGCTTTTGTAGTAACACTTTTTGTGGTTCTACCCTTATCTCCTTGAATTCTTCTTCTTTAGCTCTTCTTTAATCCTATTCTTCCTACATATATATAATTCCTAAATTTTTGTGTTCATTTCTATTTTCCACCTAGCAATCTCATAAGAGTTCATAACCTCAACAACTACTTTTACTCATATAGCACCAGAAGCTAAATTCCTGCCTCTGACTTTTCTCCCAACTTCCTGGTGCTCATCATCATTTAAATCACTCACCCATCCGAAACATTCGGTATGTACAAAACTGAATGCATCATCTTCTCTCCAAGGGTTTCTTCCCTTCCTTATTGTTCTATTTCTTTACTCACACTGCCATTCTCTCAGTTACTCATATTCAAATACTCCAAACTATCTTCGATATCTATTCATACTCTAAAATACCCAAATCTACAATTATTTTCAAAGTCCTATGTAGTCATCTTGCTATGTGTTTCTTCTTCTCTATTCTCTACTTCTCTATTCCATGGTCTGCTGTATCAGACAGGGTTGAACTGTGAACATAGAAAGTACTCTAATTATTTTAAATAGAGAGACTTAAGTACAGGATTTTCATTCTACAGGTGACAGAAGAACCAAGAAACTAAATAAGAAATAATCAAGCAATCCAGAAATCAGTACAACAGTGAGTTGCTACCATCCCTACCTTGGAGATGCAAAAATGGAATACAGAGTTACCAAAGCTGGAACCACAGAAAAGTACCACCTAAAGCAGAGTGAAAGAGTACTACCCTTCCTCTCTTTCTCTCCATTCTTCCACCAGTGCTCCTCATTGGCCAAACCAGCAGGAAGACAGCTGCCAGCTGACGTGGAACCTGGGAAACACAGACTGCAGGAGTCAGCTCGTTTGTAATCAGGGGAAGACAGAGGTATAGACCTGAAAGCATAGAAGCAGTTGGCTGCAATATGCCCTAGTTCCACCCTTCGTTTCTTTTCACCTCAACTATTTATAATAGTCTCTTCATAGTCTTTCTATCTCATGGGTCTCCACACCATTCTATAACATTACTGCCAAATGAATCTTCTTACAGCAATAATCTAATTATGTCACTTTCCTCTCCAAATGTTTCAACAGCTCCCTATTATCTACTGAGAAAAATTCATAATCCCTTTGCCTGGCATGGTAGATGGTTACTCTCTTGGCTGCCAGTGAAGCATATCTCTCAGTATCCATGCTTTTGTGTAGCCCCCTCATACACTGACTGACTCCAGGCTTGACCAGCAGGACATCAGCAAGTATGATGCAAGCATAGGCCTGATATGCATTTGAATACTGAGGCTTATCCTACTGGAACAGTTACTGTTGGGATCCACTATGTAAAGCATAAAACTAGCCACATAGAAAGTGGTAGGTCGAGAGAGGGAGATCACAGTCTCCCAGCCATCCCTGCTAAGTACCAGATATGTGAGGAAAGCCATCTTGGACTTTCCCACTAGCCACATGAGAGATCCCAAATGAGATCTGCAGAAGAGCCAGCCAGCTGAGCCCCAGCCAAACCACAGACTCATGAGCAGGTAAAATGGCTGTCTTTCTAACCACTAAGTTTTGGGGTAGTTTGTTACACAACAACAGGAAGCCAAAAATACTTCAGCTCCACTCACAATTGTGTAAGGTTGAATTCCTGTAATAAATCATTATTCTACAATATTTGTAATGATTGTGCTTCTCTGAGCAAACCCTGACTGCTACATCAGGCATTAAAAGCTCTCTGCCATCTGGCCCAAGCCGGCCTTTCCCTGCTCGTCTCTCATTCCTGTTTTCAATCACCTTTTACTTCAGTCAAATCACAGGTTTTCACACACGTCCTTCACTTTCTAGATCCACATCTTCCTTACCCAGAATGTAGCCTCCCGCTACGTTCACATATGTGAACACTGGTTTAATATCACCTCCTGCAGGAAGTACTATTAGCACATCTCAACAATAATAATCTCTTTCCTCTTTAATACTCTTTCCTCTTATGTTTGTATGGTGCCTACCTTGCATTACTGTTAATTAGTTCCTTTGCAGAAGTGGTAGCTATAAGAGGACAGGGTCGTGATTCTTAATGCATCTTTACTTTCATCAGCACCCAAGATAGTACCTTATATATAGTGTATGTTCATTAAATGTTTGTGGGCTGACTCACTGACTCAATTAAATATCAATTAATCTTGGGTGACCAGGAGGAAAAAGAAAATAAGTGATGTGTGTCTACCACTAGAATGAAAACTTTTCTAGGCACTGATGAAAGGCTCAGAAATTACTTGCAAATTGCATGACATATTCATGTGATATGTTACATGAACCTTATATTTCAGGGACACCTTCCTTAAACACTGAGTAGTTCCCAAAATGTTTGAAACATTTAAAGTTACAATTACAATCTTCCCTTCTTTTTTGATAATTCATTTTCTCCTTCCTCTTTCTGCATTACTTTCTCTCCCCAGGCCCTGCTTTTTTCTCTTGCCCAAGGACAGAGAGCCTTTTTCAAGCAGGCTGCATGCTGCCCAAACCCCCATGTCCAGGTCCACAGAGATATAAGGGTCATCACAATTATATTAATCTGACCCCTTTCTTTCCATGCAGATTCATTTTCTGGCCTGGAACCAACAAAATTGTATGTTTCCAGAGTCTTAAACCCTTCAAGGGTAAATTTTAATTTAATCATTTTAAAAAATGATAGGAACAACCAAGTTCATGGTTAGCACAAAACATCTAGGGGATTGTTGCAAATATTTGGCAATATTCACTAAAGAGGGAGAAAAGCATGTTAGGCCAAATTGGTTATAAACGCGAAGCAATTTTCATGGAAAATCAAAAACTAGAATGACAATGGAGTGGTACCCCATAACATGATAATTTCTAAGAGTCCCATTTAAAAGAATCCACCTATCAGTATGCCTCCATTTTCTTTTTTAAAGAAAAAAAAGTGGGGCTTGTGCAAATTTCTAAATTGTAAACTAGATTCATGCTCCCTATAATATAAGGGGGAAAGCGAGGGCTTTGCATCGAGAAACCAGCTTGAATGCCAGTTCCACAAGGTATTTACTGGGTACATTTCTTCAGCTTTCTCACTCTCCCAGTGTCCTCAATTACCAAACTGGGATCACAACACCTACCACTCAGGGTTGTGAGAACTACTTGTAGGAACATAGGAAAAGCACACTTCCTGGCACGCCGCAAGTGCTCAACTGCTCAAGAAATGGCAGGGTTGTGTTTCTTAATGAATCTTTTTCTCTCACCACCACTCTCAAAAGAGGATCTCATATATAGTATGTGCTTTGCATGTGGCCCTTCCCCAGAGAAGCTAGCGAGTCCTTTCTGTGTTTACTTCCTTTCACTAACCCGGTTCTGCAGTTTTGTGTTTGTTTGTCTGTTTACTTACACAATGATAAAACACAGTCTTGGAAGTCTGGGGAGCATTAGTGGTTGGCAGGGAGGTGTCGAGCCCCTGCTGAGCTCTTCTCTGTCCTTGGAACTCTGAGGAAGATGTGAGATGCTGGGTTCCTGATCAATAGGAATTTTTAATCTGTGGACACACAGCACATACACCTGTGAAACAATGACAAATCCACCACATATTTCATAGCATTTTTATAATATTTGGTGCACTTTCATAGGAAACACTCCATTCAATCAGTGCTTCTGAGGCAGGCAGGACAGCTATTAATTAGTATGCCAATCATAAAGCCGAGGAAATTGATGCTCAAAGGGTGAGCAATGTGTCAGGGCCACGGAGGTGTTTAGTAGCAGAACGCAGAGGCCCTGGGTCCCCAGACACCCTGCCTCGTGCCCTTCCACATACACACTCTTCTTGTGCTTCCTTCCTCTACCCTCCAGTGTATTTCTTTGTGACTTCAATATGCCTGAAAGAAAGATATCTTCAGATGATTCATTCATTCAGAGGCCTTTCCTGAGCTCCTACTTAGTGAAGGACTCTGTGCTGGGTGTTTTGTGGGGTACAGAAATGGTTATAGGAGCCACAGAGAAAGGCAGCATCATAGGAGAAGAAGTGGCGAGTGCTTCCATTCATGAGAGGCCAGAAAGGCTTCTGGAAGGACATGGCTCTCAATTGCACCTATGAAGACTGGGTATGAAGCAGGTATGTCAACTCAGGCCATAGACTCAGATCTGCAAGTAATGCAGCTTCATTTCTTTATACTTCAACTGAATTTCTATTGTGAGCCTCCTTTGCACAGAGAGAAAGTACCCTATTTTCGGTTTGTGTAATCTCTGTCTATTCAGGGTGTGGTGGTTAATTTGATGTGTCAATTTAACTGGGCCACAGGGTGTCCAGAGATTTGGTTAAACATTATTCTGAGTATGTCTGTGAAGGTGTTTCTGGAGGAGATTAACATTTGAATCGATAGACTGAATAAAGCAGATTGCCCTCTCCAATCTGTGTGGGCCTCATCCATTCTTTTCAAAGCCTAAATAGAATAAAAAGCTGAGTAAGAAAGAATTATTTCTCTCTTCCTGACAGTCTTTGAGCTGGTACATAAGATTTCTCCTGGCTTCAGACTCAGACTTGGACTTGAACGTATATCATCAGCTCACTTGGTTCTCAGACCTTTGGACTCAGGCTGAAACTATACCATCAGCTCTCCTAGCTTGCCTACTGTAGATCTTGGACTACTCAGCCTCCGGAATCATGTGAGCCAATTCCTTATAGTAAATCTCTTTCTCTAGGTACATAAATATCCTATTGGTTCTGTTTCTCTGGAGAAACCAGACTAACACACAGGGTCTTTCTTCCCTCACCCCTCACTGATGGAGTGTCTGTGCCCCTGGTGGTAACAGCAGAGGGACTTACTGAAGGCCAAGAGACAGGAAGGAGGAGACACTTGGTCTTCATTCCTCATGACCTATATTGCCACTAGCATGACTTGGGGCTCACACTAACACAACTTGCTGGCCGATGTCTCTGCAGATGTCTGTTATACTCAGCTCAAATCATCACAAGTCCAAGATCTAGCCTTCACAGCCTCTCCCACAACCCTCCAAGGTATTTGGGAAACATATGGCTGTTCTCTTGCCCATGCCAGATACCTAAGAAATTTGGCGAGGCTGCCTCACACCCGTAAGTGTACACACCCCACACAGCCCCATCGGTATAATGCTCCAAGCTTGGGGAACTCTGCACGATTTTCATCTTCTCAGGATCCATCATAACATGAAACACAGGTCACATCCACCTCAGCTTTCCACAAGCAACCTAGTATTTCTATTATGGCACATTCTCAGCATCTCACCATCTACTCCTTCCTAGCTCCCTCTAAACATTTTGCCTCCCTCAGCCTGTAGAAGCTTTACCTGGACAGGCAAGTGTGCAAGTGGAGAAGCAGGAACAAACAGAGTGACCACATATTCTTATTTGCACATGAAGCTCAGTTTTTGATCATCCAAAAGCCAATAATCTGACTCACGTTCTCTACAGATTTAGTGATTTGACTCTTGTTTGTTTTCTGTGATACTATCTTCCCCTCAGTTATTCAGCATTGCTGACTGACTGGGACAAAATTTGAAGGGAGAAGAAATCAGAAACAAGGAACATTTTGGGTAATATTTAGCACACTTACCCTCCACAGTAGGGTTTGAATATGCTGATATGCCATTGGAGAAGGACGTTCAAGGGAGCAATGGGAGAGATATTGTGAAGGTAAAATTAACAGGATTTATTATTTGCATTTTTACAAAACCTTTCTGCTCCAGAAATTTTATTTATGAGAATTAAATAAATCACAAAACAACTTATAAAACTAGCCATTTAAAATAATGGAAAAATAGAACTGAATTCTACCCAAAACTCCACATTTTAGTTTCATTCCTCTGCTTTTCCAACCATGCTTTGTATGACGTAAACAAACTTGCTTACTTAGCATCCCTCATTCATTTCCAGACCCATGCCTTTGTACGTCCATTTTCCTTAAAGCACTTCTGTCAAATGAGAGTAAGATTGCACTCAGTAGTCCCTGAGGCCTGGCTGGGGAAAACTGGAGCTGTTCTATCAAAGGTTGTGCCAGGGCCTCTGTCTACACTGCTGGCATCAGTGCTCAGACTCAGAGCGGGTGGCTGACATGAGTTAGGGTAGAGACAGAGATAAGCCTGGTCTGGTCCATCTGGCAAAGGAGGGATCAGGGACATCCCTGCTGGAGGTGATATAGCAGAGTGGACAGAGCAGTGCATGGTTCTGAGAGGATGGCCACGCACATCAGGACACCCCCCCCCCCCAGATGGTACCTGGAAGAGGAAAGGCAGGAACTTGGGGAAGGACCCAGTCTCTCAGAGAAGGATCAACAGGAGCCAGCAGAACAGCACCTCTTATAGAATTCTGGGATACCAGGCAGGATGGGATGTGTGGAAGCCAGTACTTTGAATTAGATTCATCTTGGCACAGGATACAGCTACAACTGGCAGCCTACCACAGGGCCCAGGGTTGGTGCCTCACATAGAAAAATGGTCTTAGTATTCTGTCTCAATCCCAGGTACTGCTGGTTCAGGAAGAGCAATAGCCCTGGTTTGGGGCTATGAGGAGCTGGAAAATGCCATGAGAAGAGCTACAAAGCATGGCAGTAGGAAAGCGTAATAGGCAGGAGTCAAATTCCATGAGAATATAAACTCCAGGAGGGCAGGATTTGGGGGTCTATTTAGTTAACTGCTATATCCTCTGTATTTATAACAGTCCCTGGCACACATGTGTACTCAATAAATATTTGTGGAAAGAATGTATATAATCATGGTTCTGTCTTTTGCCAGCTGTAAAACCCTAGGCAAGGTATTGAGCTTCAATTTTTCTTAAATCCAGTTGTTTCAGACAATATATGTTGTCATAGGCAGAATTTTGGCCCTTCATGGCCTTCACTCTCAGGTGTTACTCCCATGAATATGTTACATGACATGGCAAAAAGGGACACTGCAGATGTATTTAAAATTAGTAATTAGTTGAATTTAAAAAAGATTATCCTGGATTATTTGAGAGTACCTAACGTAATCAAACAAATGCTTAAAAGCAGAGATCTTTCTCCAGCTGGCAGAAGAAAGGGAGTCAGAGGTTCAAGGTATAAGAAGAATTTAATGCACCATTGTTGGCTTGGAGATTAAGGGGGCCATGTGTCAAGGAAATGGTGAACTCAGTTCTACAATCACAAGGAACTAAATTCTGTCAGCAACCTAAGTGAACTTGGAAGTGTAATCTTCTTCAGAGCCCAGCCAACTTCTTAAGTTCTACTTTATGAGTCTCTGACCAGAGCAGCTAGTTGAGCCACACTATGCTCAGACTTCTAAGCTACAAAGTGTGTGGTAATTTGCTATGACAGCAACAGCAAACTAATACAGTATATATATACATATATATATATCATATATATATATATATATGATATATATATATCATATATATTTACATATATATATTTATACATATATGGCATATATTACATATGTATATATTTACATATATATCATATATATGATATATTTACTTACATGTATTATTTATTTTTGTTTTATTTATATATATTTATATATATATTATATTTACACATATTAAAAACAAACTATACACACACACACACACACACACACACACACACACACAGAGGGTGCCAAAAAGTATACACACACTTTAAGAAAGGAAAACTGTATTAAAATTGTAATACTCAATATATACTGATAACAAAAGATGAATACATGTCACATTTGACTTCTGCAATTATAAGAGGTGCTCAGAATGGTTACCATCAGCATAATTTTAATACAGTTTTTTTTTCCTTTCTTAAAATGTATATACATTTTTTGGTATCCTCTCTATCTATCTCTATATATGTATATGTATATGTACATATATATGTATACACATACATATATATGTGTGTGTGTGTGTGTGTGTGTGTGTGTATCAGAATACACACACACACACACACACAGACACGGCACATTCTAGTACTAATAGTGGTAACTAGAACTGACAGTCTGCATGGCTTACATCTGAATTTCCAGGTTACTCATCAACCCTTACTTGGTGAGCACCACCTACTCTTAATCACTTCATTACTTTTGTAATGACATGCTCCCATGGACCTAATTTTGAATTAATTTTTTAGGCAAGTTTCTCATGCTGAGAATAGAATCAACACTGAAGGACTGCTTGTGTGTGTAAAGCCTTAGTCTACCAAAGAAGACGGTCTCCATTGTGTATGAGGAGGGTTGAGAAGAAAGGGCGAAGGAAAGTAATGAGTAAGCCTGAATAAATGGCTCTGTAGGCTTCCAAAAGGAGAAGGGGGTCAGGGTTGCTGCTTTCCCCAGGCACAAGTGAATCACCATAGATGACTTAAAATAAGTGAAGCCCTCCTTCACTGATGTTTTCTGCATGGTTGCTGGTACCTGAGCCTGACAGTTGTCAATCACAACACATGTGAAATACCTCATTATTAAGGGTAGAATCCTGCAACGTCAGAGATGGCTGGGAGCCTCAAAGGTCATCTAAATCTGCAGGATTCAGCTTCAGAAAACAGAATTCACTCTTTGAGCAATATGAGATTATCACATTGTATACTGAGTTGAATAGTGTCCCTCCAAAATTTATGTCTACCCAGGACCTCACAATGTAACTTTATTTAGGAATAGGGTCTTTGCAGATGTGATTACTTAAGTTAAAAAGAGGTCATACTGGATTACGTGGGCCCTAAATCTAGTCACTATTGTCTTTATAAAAAGACCATGTAGAGGGGGATCCAAGATGGTGGAGTAAATAAATGCTGTGCTTGCTTCCTCCCATGACCACATTAAAGTTACAATTAAATTATAGAACAATCAACCTGAAGAACCAACTGACCTCTAGCTGAACAGAAGTCCTATAAGTAAGTATATAAAGAAGAAGCCATGTCAAGACTGGTCAGAGGGATAGAGATACAAAACAGGCAGCCCCACACCTCTGTGTGATGATTGAGAATAGGGAGGGATATCTGCAAAGGTTTCCCACCTCAGGAGCGAGAGACCCCGGCCCCATACCAGGTTCCTAACCCAGAGTACCTGTGCTGGGAAGAGGAGCCCCCACAACAACTGGTTGTGAAAAACAGTAGGGATTCCGATGGTCCAAGTCAGGTGGAAGGTTGCAGGAAACTCAGATTTTCTCTTATAGGACCCACACACTGACCTACTTACTTGCATATATTCACCCTGGGCTCTGCCAGAGGGACGGTGACTCAGGAGGTGTCAGAGACATACAGGGAGACACTGAGTTGTATGGCTTTAGGACAAGGACTGAAGGGATAGTCACCATTTTCCCTGTGAAGAATCTTCCTCTCATGCAGCCAGCAGGCAGTCACTACCTTTTCTATGTTCAGCCCTCCCCCACATGGCCAAATCTGCATTGACCTAGTGAATACTGCTCACCCCATCCTGATGACTCCCTGGGACCCCACCCCACCCAACTCGTGCAACACGAGAGGCAATTTCTCCACGAACAACTAGCCCTGCTTGCACTGCACTCTTTCTTGGACAACTCTCTCAGGGATCTGTGGGCCCCAGATGGGCGATGGCTGGTCTCAATGGGCTATGAGACTTTTGCTGAGTACTTCCAGGCTCAGCAATGGCACCAAATCAGAATCTAACCCAGTGAACACCACTCATCCCACCCTGGTGACTCTGAGATCCCGCCTCACCCAAATTAAGTAACACAGAAGGCTTTGTCAGCAGCTGAGCCTTGCTGGAGCCAGCAGGCAGCAGCAGGCAGCAACAAACCAATAATAATACATGGTTGTATGTACTGTTGGAGTGCTGAGAATCAGCCTAGGGCAAAGAGCATGGTGGTGACCAGTTCTTCTAGGGAAGGGCTGAGCTTTGCTGGAGCCAGCAGGGAGCAGCACAGAAGGGCTTCTTGTGTAGCTACCCCAGGCCCAGTACTGGTGGCAGCCATTCCCAGTCCACAGTGTGGCCTCTCCCACAGGCCTCCAGGTACAGCACAGGCAGTGGCCAACCATGGATTGCTTCGTAGCTACCACCAGGTAGTCCCCGAATATAGGAGGTGGCTGAAATGGGCCTGCACCAGAGCCCCTCCCCAGAGGCCCCACAACCAACATATCCAGAGATATGCTTCAGGCCATTTCAGAGCACCACCCAATTAGCTTCACAAGTGGCACACCAAAAGGGCAGTCTCAGCAGGCACCAGAGTCCACTGGGGTGAATCCCACTCCATGGAGTAAGTCCCCTACATAGCAGCCCATAAGCTGTGGACATAGCCAAACCCACAGCCAGTCAGCCTGAGGGTCAATATCACGAACTGACATGCCAATAGCAATCAAGGATCAAATAAAACAGGGGACACACACAACCCACACAAGGGATACTCCTGGAGCACCTGGTATAGGTGACCAGGGAGACTGCACCACTGGGCCCCACAGGGAACCTACTACATAAGCCCACCTGGCCAAGACTGGGAAATGTAGTAGATCTACTTAAAATGTAAAAAAAAAAAAAAAAAAAAAACAAAAAAAAAAAAAACACAGAGAAGCAGCCAAAATGAAGGAATAAAGAAATATGTCTCAAATGAAAGAAGAGGAGAAAATTCTAGAAAAAGAACTAAACAAAATGGAGGCAAGCAACCTACCAGACCAGACACAGAATTCAAAACAATGGTTATAAGAATGCTCAAGGAACTTAGAACTTTAACAAAGAGATAGGAAGCATAAAAAGAGGGTATAAGAACTGTAAAAAAAAAAAAAAAAAACCAGTCAGAAACGAAGACTACAATAATTGAAAGGAAGAATATACTAAAAGGAATCAGCAACAGACTACATGAAGCAGAGGACTGAATAAGCAATTTGGAAGACAAGGTAGCAGAAAACACCCAATTGCAACAGCAAAAAGAAAAAATAATTTTAAACAATGAGGTTAATTTAAGAGACCTCTGGGACAACATGAAGCTTAACAACATTCATATCATAGGGGCACCAGAAAGAGAAAGCAAAGGATTAAGAACCTATTTGAAGAAATAATGACTGAAAACTTTCCTAAGCTGGTGAAGGAAATAGTTCAGGAAGTGCCGAGAGTCCCAAACAAGATGGAACCAAACAGGCCCACACCAAGACACATTATAATTAGAATGGCAAAGGTTAAAGACAAACAGGGAGTCCTCAAAGCAGCAAAAGAAAGGTGACTAGTTAGTTACAGGGAAGCTCCCATAAGAATGTCAGCTGATTTCTCAACAGAAACTTTGCAGGCAAGAAGGGTTTGGCATGAAATATTCAAAGTGATGAAAAGCAAGGACCTACAATGAAGACTACTCTACATAGCAAAGCTATCACTTAAAATTGAAGGAGAGATAAAGAGCTTCCCAGAAAAAAAAAGTGAAAGTTCACCACCACCAAACCAGTATTACAGGAAAAGTTCAAGAGACTTCTTTAAGAGGGAGAAGAAGATAGAGGGGGAAGAACATAAATATGAATAATAAAATGGCAATAACTACATATCTATCAATAATCTCTCTAAATGTAAATAGATTAAATGCTCCAATCAAAATAATAGGGTAGCTGAATGGATAAGAAAATAAGACCCACATATATGCTGCCTACAAGAGACTCACTTCAGATCAAAAGATACACATAGACTAAAAGTAAAGGGATAGCAAAGGATATTTCATTGAATGGAAAAGAAAGAAAATCTGGAGTAGCAATACTTATATCAGACAAAATAGAATTTAAAGGCTATAATAAGAGACAAAGAGGGACATTACATAATAATAAAGGGAGCAATCCAACAAGAGAACAGACCCTAGTAAACATCCATGCATCCAACATGGGAGCACCTAAATATTCAGAGAGTGCCAAAAAAATGTGTACACATTTTAAGAAAGGAAAAAAACTATTAAAATTGTAATACTCAATATATACTGATAACAAAAGGGGAATACAAGTCATGTTTGACTTTTGCAGTTACAAGAGGTGCTCAAAGTGGTTACCATCAGCACCCAGACACTTCTGATTACAGTGAACTACTGCTTGAGCCACACTGACCAGGGTCCACTTGTATACATTTTTTTGCCACCCCAGTATAAAATAAATATTTGCAGACATAAAGGCATAGATCAACAGTAACACAATCATAGCAGGGGACTTGAACACCCCCTGACACCAATGGACAGATCCTCCAGACAGAAAGTCAACACAGAAACAGCAGCCTTAAATGATACACTAGACCAGATGGATTTAATTAATATTTTTAAAGAATTTCACCCCAAAGCAGCAGAATATAGATTCATTTCAAGTGCACATGGAACATTTTCCAAGACAGACCACATGTTAGGCCACAAAACAAGTCTCAATAAATTTAAGAAGACTGAAATCATATCAAGTGTCTTTTCTGACCACAACAATATGAAACTAGAAACCAAATACAAGGGAAAAAAACTGAAAAAAACCACAAACACATAGAGGCTAAATAGCATGCTATTAAACAATGGATGGGTTAACAATGATCAAGGAATAAATCAAAAGATACCTTGAGACAAATGAAAATAAAAACAAAATCTATGCAACAAAGTGAAAGCAGTCCTAAGGGTGAAATTTATAGCAATACAAGCCTACCTCAAGAAACAAGAAAAATCTCAAATAGACAATCTGACATTACACTTAAAGGAACTAGAAAAAGAACAGCAAATGAATCCCAAAGTGAGTTGGAAGAAGGAAATAATAAAGATCAGAGTGGAAATAAACAAAACAGAGTCTAAAAAACTATAGAAAAAAATCAATGAAACCAAGAACTGGTTTTTTTGAAAAGGTAAATAAAATTGATGAACCTTTAACCAGACTAGTCAACAAAGAGAGAGGACCCAAATAAATAAAATCAGAAACAAAAGAGAAGTGACAACTGATACCATAGAAATACAAAGGATTATGAGAAAATATTGTGAACAATTACATGCCAACAAATTGGACAATCTGGAAGAAATGGATAAATGCCTAGAAACATACTATCTTGCAAGACTGAATCAAAAAATAAAAAATGAAAAACAGAAAATCTGGACTGATTACTACTAATGAAATTGAATCAGCAATCAAAAAACTTACAGCAAACAAAAGCCCTTAACCAAATAGCTTCACAGGTGAATTTTACCAAATATTCAAAGAAGAATTAACACCGATCCTTCTCAAACTATTGCAAAAAATCCAAGAGGTGGGAAAGCTACCAAACTCATTAAACAAGGCTGTTATTACTCTGATTCCAAAACCAGACAAAGGCATTACAAAAAAAGAAAATTATAGGCCAATATCCCTGATGAACATAGAGGCAAAAATATTTAACACAATATTAGAAAACCTAATTCAGCAACCCATTAAGAAGATCATACACCATGATCAAGTGAGATTTATTCCTGAGATGCCGATGTTGGTTCAGTATCCACAAATAAATTAATGTGATACAAAACATCAACAACAAGAAAGATAAAAATCACATGATCGTATCAATAGATGCAGGGGAAAGATTTGACAAATCCAGCATCCATTTACAGTAAAAACTCTCAGCAAAGTAAGAACAGATACATACCTCAATGTAATAAAGGCCATATAGGACAAGCCCACAGCTAACATCACATTCAGTGGGGAAAAGCTAAAAGTATTCTCCTTAAGATCAGAAACAAAACAAGGATGCCCACAGTGAAAACCACTTTTATTCAACATAGTATTGGAAATCCTAGCCACAGCAATCAGACGAGAAAAGGAAATAAAAGGCATCCAAATTGGAAAGAAATAAGTAAAACTGTCATTATCTGCAGATGACATGATACTATACAAAGAACCCAAAAGATTTCACCAAAAAACTATTACAACTGATAAATGAAATTAATTCAGTCAAGTAGAAGGATACAAAATTAATATTCAGAAATTGGTTGCATTTTTATATACCAATAATGAACTGTCAGAAAGAAAAATTAACAAAACAATCCCATTTACAATTGAATAAAAAATGAAAATATCTAGGAATAAATGTAATCAAGGACATAAAAGATGTGTACTCAAAAACTATAAGACACTGAAGAAATAAACTGAAGAAGATACAAATAAATGGAAGCACATACTGTGCTCATGAATAGGAAGAATTAATATTATTAAACTGTCCATACTACCCAAAGCAATATATAGATTCAATGCAATCCCTAACAAAATACCAATGGCATTTTTCACAGAACTATAACAAATAATCTTAAAATGTATATGGAACCACAAAAGACCCTGAATAGCCACAGCAATCTTGAGAAACAAGAACAAAAGTGGAGGTATCATGCTACCTAATATTAAACTATACTACAAGTCTACAGCAATCAAAACAACATGGTATTGGCATAAAAACAGACACAAAGATTAATGGAACAGAATAGAGAGCCCAGAAATAAACCTACACCTATATGGTCATTTAATCTATGACAAAGGAGGCAAGAATATTCAATGGGGTAAAGATAATCTCACCAACAAACAGTGTTCGGTAAACTGGACAGATACATGCAAAAAAATGAAATTGGACTACCCTGTTACTCTGTATATAAGAATAAACTCAAATGGAATAAAGACTTAAATGTAAGACCCCAAACCATAAAACTCAGAAGAAAACATAGGCAATAAACTCTCTGGCATTGCTCTTAGTAATATTTTTTTGCTGATCTACCTCCTTGAGCAATGGAAACAAAAAATAAACAAATGGGACGACAAAAAACTAAAATGATTTGCACAGCAAAGGAAACCACTAACAAAACAAAAAGGCAGTCTACTGAACAGGAGAAAATATTTGCCAATGATACGTCTGACAAGAGGCTAATATCCAAAATTTACAAAGCACTCATACAACTCAACACCAAAAAACCCCAAACAATCCAATTTAAAAATGGGCAGAGGACCTGAATAGACCTGAATTTCTTCAAAGAGGACATACACATGGCCACTAGACATATGAAAAGATGCTCAATGCCACTAATCATCAGAGAAATGCAAATTAAAACCACAATGACACATAACTTCATACCTGTCAGAATGGCTATCATCAAATCAACAAAGAACAAGTATTGATGAGTATGAGGAGATAAGAGAACCCTTGTGCGCTATTGGTGGGATTGCAAATTGGTGCAGCCACTATAGAAAATGGTTTGGAGGTCCCTCAAAAAAATTAAAAATAGAACTACCTTATGACCCACCAATTCTACTTCTGGGTATTTATCTGAAGATATGCAAAATAATAATTTGAAAAGATATATGGACCTTTATGTTCACTGCAGCACTATTTATAATAGCCAAGATATGGAAGCAGCCCAAGTGTCCATCAATAGATGATTGCATAAAGAAGAGGTAGCACATATATACAATGGAATATTACTCGGCCATAAAAAAGAATTAAATCTTACCATTTGTGACAACATGGATGGACCTAGAGGGTATTATGCTAAGTGAAATAAGTCAGACTGAGAAAGACAAATACCATATGATCTCACTTATATGTGGAATCTAAAGAACAAAATAAACAGACATACAGAAGAGAAACAGATTCATAGACACAGAGAACAAACTGATGGTTGCAAGAGGTGAGGGGAGTTGGGGAGCTGGGTAAAAAAGGTGAAAGGATTAAGAAATAAAAATTGGTAGTTACAAAATAGTCACGGGGATATAAAGTACAGCATAGAGAATATAGTCAATAATGTTCCAACAACTATGTACAGTGCCAGGTAGGAACAAGACTAATCTGGGGATCACTGATAAATGTCTAACTACTATGCTGTACATCTGAAACTAATATAAAATACTGCATGTCGACTGTAACTGAAAAAAAAATGTTTAAAGTTTTTTTTAAAAAAGACCATGCAAAGACATAAGAACACACACAGGGAAGACGGCCATGTGACAATAGAGACAAAGATTGAAATGATGCAGATATAAGCCAAGAAAGGAATGCCAAAGATTGCTGGCAACCACCAAAGGTTAGGAAGAATCAAGGAAGGATTTTTGTTAGAGCCTTCAGAGGGAGCATGGCCCTGATAACAATTTGATTTTGAACTTTTAGTCTCCAGAACCATGAGAGAATAATTTTTGTTGTTTTCAGCTATCCAGTTTGTAGTGATTTGCTATGGCAGCCCTAGCAAATGAATACACACTGTAATAAATGGCTCAGAGAATTCTTATGGGGAAAGAATGCTGAAGAAATAAACCATAGGCTTAGTGCCTGGGAATAATCCCACATTACGGAAGCCGTTAGCCAAAGGAGCCACTGCTCCTGACTCACACAGGAGCCCACCATATAGACTCGCTCTAGAACCACACTGTCTCCGCTACTGTTGCCAGAGGCTCTCAGATGTCCTGAGGCAGACTCCACCTGGAGGAGAAGCCAGGTTATTGTCTCCAAGCAAGAAAGAATTCGAGAGCAAGACAGATGCAGGGAAGTGCAGGGAGTTTACTGAAGTGAAAGTACACACTGGAGAAGGAAGTGTAGGCCAACTCCGAGGTCAGGTTGCCCCGAGCAAATCCTGACCAGGGGTTTTCATCTCCCTGAGGGGCTGGAATGGATGATGTCCCATTGTTTTCTCCTCCCCCTGGGCAGGACCCTCCACTTCCCACTTTTTCTTCCTTATTTGGTTTTTCCAGAACTGCCATGGTATCAGGTGCATGATGGAAGTCCAGTAACCACAATTAAATGACGTCATGATATTATAATTAGCTAAAGGTTAGGTCCCTGTCAGGGACGCTGGCCTTAACAGATATAACTGGTTCAAGTGGTTCTCTAGCTGTAGGTGTCAGATACAGTTTCTTGTGAAACTGAAACTAGGGAGGTGCCTCATGTTGTATCCTGGACAGGGAGGTCACTTCCCAAGGCTACTTATCCTGCCTCACTACGACGCTGCATTAATAAGAAAGGATAACGGATGCCTGCTTCTCTCCCTTCTTAATTCAGTTCCTAATTTAAGTCTCTAGCAAGAGTATCAGATGGGTGGAACTGAAACAAAATCCAGCAAGGGATCTGGAAAGGTAGGTTTTAGCTCTCTAGCCTCGGCAACCAGAAAGGCACAATCAGAAAGATAAGAATCCATAGGAACCACACTAGACAACAAAGTGCACTCCCAATTCCTCACATTGATTCAGCTAACCAGATTCAGCTCACCTTTACTGAAATCTTCACATGGGCCAGGCTTTATAATAAATGTTAAGACTCTGAATAAATTAGTATTATTTTGTTCAGACTCTTAACAACCTTTTAAGGTACTTATTACTATTTTCATTCTATACATAAGGAAACTGAAGTTCAATAAGATTGTAAATCTCACTAATTTCCTCACTACAATTTATTTAACATTCAACAGGTTTTTACAGAATACTTACCACGTGCCAGCCTTGTTGGAAATAAACAGTAAACAGGAAAGACTTAATCCCTAACTCTAGTAGCTCAGAGTCTAACGTGAAGATTTTAAACTTTGGCATACGTAAGAATTGCCTAAGGCCCTAGGTTTTCAGGTAGATTGCTGAGCCCCCGATATCAGAAGGCTGGAAAGAGAAACACAGTCTTTACCAAGGTGATGATCTGAACCCTAGTCCTTTTGATTCCAGGCCCAGTTGCTCTGTTGACACCCTGAAAATTCCTCCCGGTGCCAGGCAGGTAAAATAAATATGTGGAGAAGGTGAATGTAAGTCAATAGGTGTTCAGTCAATTATTTGTAACCAAACCCTGCATGACAGCTGCCTGGTGAAAAATAACACGTTTTGGATTATTTAGGGCCTTTGAGTATCTAGGCTGTGAGCTCTGCAAGGCTCTGCACCCTCTTCCGTACCTGGCATGAATCCCAGTGAGGAGGAGAATCTACTTCCAAGGCAGTCTCCTCTCAGAGCACCTCTCACACTGAATGCTAACTGCCTCTTGTCTTGGCTGTCAGCCCTGATGGTCTATAAGTAACGGAAGGGCTAGGGATTGCATCTGCCTTGTTCACAGTCACATTAACTACGGGCAGTATGCTAAGTTTGAACACACAGTACATATTTATGGAAGAGAGAAAGAAAGGGAAGGAGGGGACAAGTCATGTCCCTTCATACCAAGTCAACATATGTCCTCTAGCCTCACCTTCCATAGACAGGAACACACACCCTGTATTCAGGATGGTGTGCATGATGCCCTTCTTCCTTCCACTGGCAAAAGGGCCATGGCACCTCCTCTGTGAACTGAAGGTGCACTCACACTTCTTTGGCCCCCACAGGAGGCACCCCCACCCCCAGGAGTCGCGGGAGCTTCATTCCCCCACCCCACAAGTGGCAGAGGCAGCAGAGATTTTACTTTTCATTCTTTAATTCAGCAAATACTACTTTTTAAATTTTTTTTATTTCTTTTAATTAAAGTTTATTGGGGTGACAACTGTTAGTAAAATCACATAGATTTCAGGTGTACAATTCTGTAATACATCATCTACATATCACATTGTGTGTTTACCACCCAGAGTCAGTTCTCCTTCCATTACCATATATTTGACCCATTTACCCTCTTCTAGAACCCCCCTTACCCTCAGTAACCACTAAACTACTGTGTATGTCTATGAGTTTTTGTTTCTTCATTTGTCTGTCTTGTTCTTTTGTTGTTTTCAGGTACCATGAGAAGACCTAGGGAAAGAGTGTTCCCCCCAAAAAGGAACATCAAGAGCAAAAGCCTTGTCAGGGGCGGAGGTTGGGGGGAGTCATAGGGACAGAATAAATCCAGTGTGGCTGGAGCTTAGTAACTAGAGTATAATGTAGGAAAGTGCCAGATCACTCAGGACTTTGTAAGCTAAGGAGAAGAAGCAGTTAAGTGACAACCCCCAAAGACCTTAGAACTCTACTCTTAGTACTTCTGAGAGGGGTCCAGGCACATGGCATGGCTGGTAGCCAGATACAGTAACAACTGCCCCTTTGTAGATGCCTTTGATCTACACCCTTGAAGAGAAACCTAGAAAAGTCTCCTTTGCCCTCTGCTGTCAGTGGACGTGCTCCCGAGGACACCCAAGAGACCTGTCTTATTAAAAGGAAAAACCTACTTTAATGTAGCAATAGTAAAAGTGTCTGAACATTACTAGATTCCTTAGATCATAGTCATATGTGCATACTCAATTCAAATGCACTGAAGTTATAACTCAACAGATGGTTGTTCTTACTGCCCCGCAACCAGGTCCACTTGGGATTTCACAACCCATCTTACCCTGATTCACTCCTACTGCCCCCATGGTTATCTCAGGATGGGCTGGCATAACTGAGCACAAACGGAGTCAGTCTATACACAGGTGCTGGGGAGAGAATGCATGCCACCTACCAACATGCTCAGGGTGCTGCTCAAAGAACCAAACGAATGTGGAGGCAGCTGGCAAAGTGACGCCTGGGTTGGAAGAGATTTTTGGAACATGCATATAGAGTCACTTCCCCGGATATCGTTTTAAAAAATCTTTTATTTTAAAATAACGTTTGACTTGCAGAAGAGTTGCAGTGACAGTCAAGAGACATTCTTGTATACTCTTCCAATTCCCCTGGATATTAGCATCTTACATAACCACGGTACAATGATCAAAACAAAAGATTAATATGCTATAATCTAAGCTACAGATATTCTTCTGATTTCCAAGTTTCCCTAGTTTTCAAAATGCAACTGGCTTGAATTTAACCTCCACTCCCCACCAGAGCCAATGGGAATGGAGGGACTTAGGATGGGAACTAGCAATTAGAACTCAGCCAGGAATTGGGAGAGCCCAAGAGAGCTGAACTACCGTAGAAAGTCAAGGAGGAAGAGGAAGGATGCACACCTTCTATGAGATTGTGTTTGGTGGGGGAGACCTCAAGGGGAAGTGGGGTGCCATGAGCCTCCAGAGGGTGAAGACAGTGGAAAAAGTAACCCCCCAATGCTCACCTTCATTTGAGAATTGAGGCCCTCATTCACGTTCACTGGGCCTGTCTAACCCCTGGGATCAGGAGCAGCTTCTCCAGATGGTGGTGATAGTGGCTACAGAGAAAGTGGACGCTTCCCTCTGGGTGGCATCGGGCATTCAGTATATTCAGAATCTACATATATGACACTCCCTAGGCTCCCCAGTACCTAAACTGCACAGTTACACAGGGCCAGACCCAGCACTGGAACCAGTGCGGTATTTGCCCTATTTAACAGCATTTGGGAAGCAACAGGATGTGTTTTGACCAGAAGTGATTGAGATGACAAGAAGAAGAGGATAGCTAAAATTGCAACAAATTACCCTAGCTGAGACTCGTCAAAAAACATATCATTTTTATTGCCATTGAAGAGTTAATTATCCTTCTTTATACCTGCACCCAGGCTTGTGGGTGGAAAAGCAACTGTCACCAATACTTTCTGGCCTTTCATGAAATCTGGAGAGATGCAACCAAAGGAACATCAGAATATTTGCAGGAAGTACATTAATAGTAGCTGTTCCCACCAGCCCCTCACTCCACCCCCACAGGGGCAGAAGTTGTTTCACCAGTTGGATTTTCCAACCTATAAAACCGAGAAAGGATATACTTAAGCTATTAGTAAACATCCCTGATGTTTGCTTGAATAAGCGGGGAGGGAAAGGTTAGAGGAATGAGTCGAAAGAGAATATGGAATTACTTGCTTTCAAGTAATGAGTTTTCTGCCTACATCGGGGGGAGGGGAGGACTCAAGCTGAACACCGAATGTGCTACATAAATATGCCTGCTTTTTCATTGATAAATGAAATGGAACTGGAATCTGGATGATTAACTCAGTAAGTCACAATTCCTTGAATTTTAGTGTTTGGTATTCTTTTATGTTCTGTGTTATATGGGGCAGAACTTTGGGGGCCTCAAGCAAGCAGTTATTTAAGTACTTAAAGATGTAACACTCTTTTCTGACAAGTAATATTAACTACAGACACAGGTATCCCTGCAGCAACTGCATATGAAGGAGAAGGCTGGCCGTCTCTCTGGGTCAGATGACAAGTCCACTTCTGACACTTGGGCCATGTAAGAGCAATGCTGGCTCCTCTGGGGAGTATATAAGAAGGGACGCACTGTCCTGCACGTTCCAGTTCCTCATCCCTAGTCAGCTAAGGTTAGGAATTTTTGTTTATCATTCTAAATATATTCTATGTAATAAAAATAATGGACTACATTGTGTTTCCCTAAAATTTATATGTGGAAGTCCTACCCCACAACGTGATGGTATTTGAAAATGGGGCCTTTACAGAAGTAATTCAGGTTGAATGAAGTCATAAGGGTGAGGTCTGAATCCAATAAGATTGATGTCCTTATAAGAAGAGGAAGAGAGACCAGAGACCTCTCTCTCTCTCTCTCTCTCTCTCTCTCTCCAAGCTCCAGGGGAATGGCCACGTGAGGACATAGTGAGAAGTGGCTGTCTACAAGTCAGAAAATGAGTTCTCACTGGAAACCAAATTTGCCAGCACTTAATCATGGACTTCTAGCCTCTAGAACTGTGAGAAAATAAATTTCTGCCACACAGCCTGTGGTATTCTATTATGGCAGCCCTAGCAAGCTAATACACACACACACTCCCTTCTCCCTATTTCTTCCAAGAGTGAAGCACACTATCCACACCTCTGCACCTTGATTTTTCTAATTAACAATGTATTTGAGACTTACATGTCAGGACATACAGACCTTTGCATTCATTTTTTTATTTGTGTGTTCTTAACACCAGCCCAAGAGTCCATTGAATGGATATACCATGATCTATTTCACTGGTCTCTTATTAATGAACATTTATGCTGTCTGAAACTTGCCAGCACACACAATGTTATAATAAATAACCCTCATACGTATGTGATTTTGCACGTCACAGAGGGCATAGTTTTTAAAAAATATATATGAATTTGTTGCTAATATTAAAAATTGGGAGATTTCATGTATAATCTGTATTTGTTTCTTTTCTTGAAAGATCAGAAGATCTGATGACACTGGCCCACATTCTCTCATGGCCCCATCGCTGGAGCTGAGAAGCTGCTGTCCTGGTCAGATGGGCCACAGTGATCATGCCTCCCGGCCTGGCTCACTCACCAGTTTTACATATCAGGCCCCCACAGACACAGAAGTCTGGACCCCAGTCACATTCTCTGGCCCCACTGTAGCTTAAGGTGAGTTATCAGAAAGCACAGTAACTATGTACTAGCTTAGGTCATTCTCCTCACCTTCTCAAAACATTAAAAAAGCCTTTACTAAGTTAGAATTTAATGTTATGCCTTCTGCCTCTATAGAAAGTTGAAATAAAAATTGTCTGAGAAGAATTTTAGTGTCTTTTACAGAGCTGTCACTAAAGATACTGTCCACTGTGTTACTCAAAGTTCTTTAAATAAATTCTCATTCCATAAATGTCTGCTTAGGTTTGATTCCAGAATAACAAAAAGGTCTCTTCAGGTGAATGCATATCATTTCTCTTTTCACAACATGAAAATGAAATCATGCACAAACTTCTACCCTTGCATTAGAAAACAAAACAAAGTTTTAGCCAGACTCAGCGTCCCCAAGAGTTACAAGCGGGTCCCTGCTTCCTTGGGAGGCTCTACTTCTCCATTCTATTTAAATCAATAATCAGTGGCCCCCATCCCTCAGTCACGTATAATCCACCTAGGTTCAAGTTCCCACCTTTTAGTCAATTTCAGGATGCACTTCGATATGTCTGAAAATTAACATTTTAATAGCTAAAACTCAGGGCCATTTATCTCATTGACATTCTCATATTCAATAATGTAGGTAATCTAAATTATATAAATATACATTTCCCCCAAGGGATCTAATAATCCTATTTCATTTTGAATGAAATAAAAATTACATATAAATATGTATATTTGTCCTGGATTAACTCTCACAGAAAAACGAAGGCTGCCTGGAACTAAGTTAGTTGAACTTCTTTTTTAATCTCTAAATGTCTTCTTGAGTCCTGTGTTTCAATAGGCATCTGCATCGTGGAAGTATGTAGGGTACAAATTTTAAATAGGGAAAAGAATACTGTTTTTTATTTTAAAAATTAACATTATTACCATTTAATGCTAAAACTACAACCTAGTTTAAAAGTTAATTTCATATATTTAATGACTTAATAAAGTTCTAAATTCACTTAAAAATTCTGATCACACATCCAAAGTCTCAATTCTTAGCTAAGCAATGAGTCTGTCATGCTTACTTATTCAGTAGACTGTCATTTGAGTTGTCAGCCCTTTTCCCAGTTTCAGGATCTAAGAGAACAATAGTCAAAGCATATTGTCAAAAGCCCTGGACACTTGCTGCAGTGCTGTCATTCATTAGCTGTGTGAGCTTGAGCAAGTGACTGGAGCAATCAGCTTCCTTACCTATAAAATGTGGCTGCTCCTGCTCAAGGTTGCTGTGATGACAATCCAATGAAATGTAATATGTAAACATCCTTGGGGAACGTTCCAGTGACATAATAGTAATAATAATAAAAGTTAATATGTACCAGGCAGCCTTCTAAATAATTTACATATATTAACTCACTTAATCTTTACAACAGCTCTATGAGGGGCTATGATTATAATCCTCATATTTTAAAGATAAATAAACTGAGGCACTCGTAAGACTTGCAAAAGGCCACGCAAGAGCCAGAATTTGAGTCCAGGATGTCTGGCTTCAAGGCTTATGCTCTTAACCACTTTGCTGCCACCCAAATATAAGGAATTTTTAAAATTAATAAGCCCCCCACGGAGCCCCAAAGGTAGACAAAGTTCTTTCAAGTACACTTTTCCCATTTTCTTGCCAGACATTAGTTAATGTCCAGAAAAGGGAAGAAAAACAAACATATCTTCCTTTGTGTCCTTCCTTCAGGACTAGGTCCTGCCAAACGGGAATGGATAGAGGACTGATTGTTCTCTAATTTGTTATGTTGCATTTGTTGAGTGTGTTATAATTTTCAATATATATTTCTCACTCATTATCTAACTCTAGCTTCACCAGGGCAAGGCAAACATAAAAGATTACTATTTTCATCTGACAGAGGAGAAAGTCAAGATGGCAAGAAATGATGGAAATGGCTGAGGTCTCATAGCTAGTACAAAAGGAACAGATAGGATTGGAACTCACATTTTCCTGAATCTAAACCCAGGTCTCTACCTACAAACCCACCCAGGTTTTCACCAAGCTCTCACTAAGATGCAGCATGGTGAGGGGAAACATAATTGAATCCTTTGGTTCCTAGGTTTATGCTTTTCTTTCATGGCAGAGAAGAGAGCATGGTGGGAGAGTAAGAATGCTCTGTTGTTGAACACAGAGCATTGACTGCCAGGGAACACTGAAATAAAGATATGGTGCCTCCAGTCCCTGTGTGTATGTATGTTGGGGGCATATGTGCTCATCGAAGAGTAGGAGCCACCTACTCTGTATTTCACAGCAAGGGTGCCTGTAGAGGAGGTACCTTCCACTTTCCCATTCCCCAAAACTTGAAGTGGAAGGTAGGAGAGAAAGGAATGTCGGGTCCCTACTAGTGCTTTTGCAATCTTTCTGTGGAGGCACCATCTGGGGCAGCCCTTATCCCTGTGCTTTACTTCCCAACTGTGGCAGAAGATGGCCAAGAGGTGGTCAGGGACTAGAGAGGATACCCAAGGACATTAAAGAAAGACAAGAGGGAGGAAAGGCATGGGGCATTACCTTTTGGATGCAGAAATGAAGAAATACTACGGAAGGGATGACAAGGGTACCAAATATTTACTGATGAGGAAATTGAGGTTCATAGAAAATAAGTGGTTACCTGGCAAACCTTTCACAGACTCACAATGTTCTTCCAAGATATGCGCTTTAAATTCAGCTAAAAGCTCCTCACAGCACTCACCTCTGTGACTTCACAGGAAGCCCAATCCCACTGTGTCAGCCTCCGAGATAGAATCAAATCAGTAGGTGACGACACAATTGAGAAAGCAGAGTGATCCTAACTGAGATGAGAGAACTGGGGCCTTCATGGTGTTAGCCAGGACAGACCCATTGGTGGCACGCAAGTTTGTCCCTGGTACTGCCTCGACTCACCCAACAAACACACAGTCCCTCTGAAGACCTCACAAATGCTTTCAAAATTCATTTAATCCGTCACATTTCTCTGATATTCTCTTAAAATGGCCATTCCCCATATTTTCAATGTGTTTATTCCAATTATCATCTGGTTTTCACAACACTATTCTAGTATGTCTGCCTCCCTGTACAGGGGTGTGGTATGGAGAGTTTCTACCTTTAGATGACTGACTCGTTCCATCCAAATTAGTGGGGATCCTCCAGCAGAACCATACACCCTTTATCCTATAATTCCAGTTAGCAGAGCTCACAGCCAGAGAAATAAAGGTTGTGGGAAGAGCATGTGATATGGGGATATGGTCATGGGTATGGACATCAGAATTGGGATTCAAGCCCCAGCAATACCCCCTTCCGATTGGGTGACCTTGGGCAAGTACCTAATCACGCTGAGTCCTAGTATTCTCCTCTATAAAACACGTTTTTCCAGGGGTTGATATTTTTTTCCAAGGGTTGTTATAAAGACTACGTTAGATCATTTTTTTTTGGTACTAGAGATAGTACCAAGCACATGGTAGCTGCTCAAGAAATTATAGTAAATAGCACTAGCACTGTCATTATTGCTACTAATCCCAAAATAATAAACAAACAATTAGAAAAGCAGAGATCAGAGAAGACTTTTCATAGCAAATGAAGTTTACAAGCATATACTCTCCAAAATACTCAACCAATGCCTCCTTCATACTCCAAAAACAAGTGTACCTATCACTACTATAGAACTTATATCAGTGGGATTATTTGCGTATGAATCTGCCTCTGAACTGGAATGTGAGCTCTGCAAAGTCAGGAAAATTTTATCCATCTTGAGCTGAATCAAGCTTCTCTTGATGCCTTCCAAGAATAGGAATTAATAAATTGCGAATGAATGAAAAGCTGTCAAAAAAAAAAAAAATCTTCCACAGAAGAAATTTATCCCACAAGTTGATTGGGAGATATACTACCAAATGAGTTTATAATGCTTCCCTAAATGTCACTAGCAAGTAGCCAACCTAAACTGCAATTAATTAAAAGAAATCTGTAAACTTGTCAAGTGTAAACTGTTACAAAAGGATGTGAAATGGAAAAGGGAAGGACCGATGCAATAACAAAGGCAGGTGACAATGAGCATCACAGGAGAGAGCTGAGGAGCAGGGGTTGGTCTCTCTCTCTGCTCTGCTCAGCGTGTGGGTGCTCAGACTGGAAATGTCTGGCTCTTCACACAGAAACGTCTCTTGGGACGAAAGAGACAATTCATCAAGCTACCAAGGCTTGACAGGACTGTCCCTTGAGGACATCCAGCTCTGATTCTATATTCACCAAGAAACCTTCTGAACTGTCATGTGTTTTTCTGAGTGAACTCACAATCTCAGGCCAAGTTTTTCTCCATCTGTAAATTAATAAGCTTGCATTCTGACTTCCATATCAGAATTGTGGTGGGAGGGAGTATTATCATGAACCAGTTATCTACTCCCTAATCGTGCCAGGAAAAACATAAATACAATAAATCTGTAAACTAGTGCTATAAAACTGTGGACTGGATGTTAAAACGAAGGAGGTAAAAGTTAGCAGGTGTAGGCCTGATGGCCTTATTGGTCATACTACTTCAATGAGTACAGCGGAGCTTACAAGAAAAGCTAAGGGCTAGAAGGAAGCCTTCCAGCTGGAAGGTTGACTTCAATGCCATCATTTCCCATTGGGTCCTTCAGAGTTCAAAGAAACATTACATGGACTACGAAAACAATGTCCTTTGAGTCCATAGACATCTAGCAAAAGATCAAAAGGCAATAGGTGTATACTATGGCAAAAGAACTATTGCTTAGCTAAAAGAAGTTAACTTTGACAGGGCTATTGATATTAGAATTATTATAAAGAATAGCTATAAAATCCAAATTCCTAAGCTTTTTCAATATAAGGTAGATAATTAGTGGTCCAATATAGTTAACATTCAACCCTGTCCTCTTAGTCATTTCTAGCCCCATGACTCTTCAAACGTACTTACATGGCACCAAAATAATTTGTTGATTCAATGAAAATAAATCAAACTATTTTATCTTATAGATACAAAACAACTACCTTTACTTCTTTAATGTTCCAACACATTGTGTTGGTATTGTATAGATTAGGTATAGGTAATCTGTGGTCTATGGGCCAACTCTTAGTTTATTTTCATCCGAACAACATGGAAAGTACAAAGAGGTAAAAATCATCCAGACATATTTTTGCATACAGTTGCAAAAAATGAAACATGGCTTTGAAAACCATTATCTGTGGAATCCTAGATATCTATAAAATTAGAAAGTCTTTCTGAAAATTCTCTCTCTTACTCTGTGTCTAAATACAACAACTAGCTACACCAGTCCATCATCTGTGACTTTCATTCTCTGTGTGAAAGTCCATCTAACGCTGTGTAATTCTCTCATTCTCTCTAGATGACCTACCTCGTTATCTGATTCTTGCCCCTCCATATTCAATTTTCCCTCCGTTTCTTCTCATCTCCCATTTATCTTTTTATCTATCCTACTGCTGTCTAATAAAACTTTCTTTAATGATGAAAATGGTTTACATCTGCACTTTCCAATACAGTTGCCACTAGCCACATGTAGCTATTGAGCATTTAAAATGGGGGTGATGCAACTGAAGAAGAGAATTTTTCATTTAATTTTGAATAGTTACATGTGGCTAGCAGTTATCATATTGAACAGTGCAGAATTCTATTCCACGGAATTAATATGTTTTCAATCATTACAGTATGTGTGCATATATGTGTATATATACTCTTTATCTCTTAAAAATAAGAAATTAAATTTATGTGGCTCTCCAACGATTTCTTTTCACCCCTCAATAAACCCGTGTCCCTGATATTTTTTTTTAATTCCCTAAACTTGAAATCTCTAAGGACTTCGAGGAAGAAAAAGAAAAACTGAAGCAATGAAGCAAGAAGAGAAAAATAAAATGTATTTTGTGTGTTTTTTTTAGGTTATGAACTTGAGCAGCAATGTAAATCTATGAACTCATTCCTGGGAGTCTGCTTGGGCCCTGCCTATCAATAGAACATTAATGGCTGATTAGCAAATACTGAGGATTTGTTGATTTGGCATGAGGAAATCTGTGCCGGGGCTTTCGATTAGGCGTCCCTGAGTACAGAGATTTCACACGACTGCACCCTGCCATGGCCAGAGCAGACTCCAGCCAGGAAAGCAGCCTTGAACCTAAGGGTGATTCAATCTAGAGCAAAAGCTCCGCCTACAGGCCATGGAAGTTAATGCAGTCTCGCTAACACAGGGTCTTCATTCATCCTGACAAGAAGCCTATACAGTAGAAAATCTCATCTCCAAATCCTGCCACAAAATCACACGTTCATGGGGGTGTGAGGAGGTGGATAAAGTGAAGCATTTGTCAATTCCATCTCACCAAAACACTACCTCCCTGATTCCATCACAGTGAAGCACTTCATTTCAGAACAAATAGCAGTTCATCACCAACCTCCTTCCTGGGTGCAGTTTAACTCGGCACCAGGGTCTAAAGTCCCTTCACAGTTCCCAGTTCTCTGCCAAATATACATGCCATGCCACTACACATCCCTTTTTTTTTTATTTGGAGATTGAACAATGAAAATGATTTTACTGACAATGAAGTACTTATTAAGGAATCTAGAGATAGAATTAGATCCTCCCACTTTCCCTTCATTTAATGACAATAGAATAATCTATTGTTACATTAAATGCATTAGACATGAGCATAATAACCCTGCTATTTTTATCTTCACCAGCACCTTTATTGGATTTATACTTTATTATAGACAATGCAGAACTGTGATTTTTAAGTTTCCTTTTTGACACTGTCTCATTGTGGCCCTTTCATCCAGATTGCCCTGGACAAAAAGCCAGCCCTGAGTCTGCGGGAGGTGAGTTTGCCTGGAAAGCCTTCTGAGGTTGCTGCCTGCCGGGAGCTTCTATGAAGGTAGACTGCCTCAGTATTCAGGAACTAGGACAGTTTGGGGTTTAATGGCACTGTCACCAGAACTCAGGCTTTTTGATCCCTAGAGGTCAGAATATGGAGGTGTGGTCAACCACCTCGCTATTATTGCAGGAAGGACCCTACTGAGTCCTTCATATATGAGTTCCAGTTCCTATTTACTTTGGTGACAGGGAACTAGCTAAGGCAGTGTGAGGCCACGGAATTGGATCAGAGAGCCATACTAGAATCAGTACTGTTCTATTAGAGCCATACCAGAAGGAATATTCATTCATTCATTCATTCATTCATTCATTCATTCATTCATTCAATATTTATTCAGCAAACAGTACTAAAACCAGAGAGAGGCATGGTGCTTCCTTTACAGAGCTCACACTCTCTGGTGGTGAACTGACAAAGCGCGTTAGGCCAAAAACATTTTCTGCTGATATTCTAAGACATGTATTCCAGGAAAGTTCAGCTACGTATCATCTATGTTAGAAATATAGGAACAACAATTTCAGTTGTTACTTCATTGTTTCTTTCATTTAATAAACATTCTGATGTTATTTGCTATACCAGCAAATTAATCTTCATTCTTCAAATATTTAAGAAGCCACTATTGAGTGGGAGGCATTATGTTAGCTTTCTGTAGGTCCTAAAAGCAATCCAGAGGCCCACAGGGAGTTCACAAGCCAAAATGAAAAATAAGACATGCATAAATAACTACACTAAACTGAAAAATATACAAAACAGCGTAACGCAAACAGAACAACTTTTAGGAGAAATCAGAGGATGGTGGGATTGATGGAAGCATCAAGAAAGCTGGAGTACCCAGTCTCTGAACTGAAACTTGAGGAAAGAGTAGGATTATGACAAGTAGAGATTCTTCAATACAAAGTTGATATAGCACTAAGTTTTTCAAAATACAGTTACATTTATTAACTCATTTGAGCTTCACGACAGTTCTGTGGGATAGAGAAGTTAGTAATATTGCTATTGTCTTTTTTTTTTTTCCCCAAATGAAGAAACTGAGTCTTGGATAATTTAAATGGCCCATCCGAAGTCACCAGGCTAGCACCCTGCTGGACAAGTTTCATTACTCACTCAGTAAGTCAGGGTCTGTAGTGTGTCATTCCAGGTTGTGGTGGACAGAATTTTGTTTTGTTTATTTTTTTACTTTTATTTTTATTTATTTTTTTCCCTTGTGGTGCTATCTACTAGAATTCTAGTGCTGGGCTGTAGAAAACAGACATTTTCCCACCTGCTGATGGAAGAAATACCTACATAATAAGAGACAAAAATACTTCTTCTTAACCAACATCTATACAAAGACACCCAGTACTCTGAATAAAACAAACAACAACAACAACAAAAAGCCCTTGTATATGTTTTTCCTTTAAAAGGGATATCATGAGACACTGAGACTTCATAGATTGCTGCAATGTACTAGTTTGTCTCCGTTCCATTGGCCCTGGGTGGTGGCCCCGGCCTCTGGATCCAATGAGGTAGCCCCGCCTTTGGTAACCAAGGAGGAGCTAGTCCCTGGACCGATCTTCGGAGCCATTCTGCCCTTTTCTTAAAGGATAACACGTATTAACAGATAAATAGCTCAATGGGCCCATTTTATGCCTCTGAAATGCCTGAAGTCCAACAGCCTGCCTTCATTTTATCCTATTACTGTCCCCTTCATTCCAAGCTGGCAGTGTCTGCGGAGATGACTGACTGGAGCCACATGTTAAATGCCTAATCTCTTTAGCAAATAGTTGTCCAGCTATACCCTTGGCATTCTCTCCAGAGCATGCTTTGTCTTTTTTTTTTCCCGATGTGGATAGGGTGAGAATTTTTTAAATCTTCAAGTTCTGGTTCATTTTTGCTTAATAATTCCTTCTTTACTCAATTTCTTTCGTCTTGCATTTTACTGTAAGCAGCAAGGAGAAATCAGTTCATGACTTAGACATTCTACTTTCCATAAAAGAGCAGAACACAATTCAGCCAAGCGCTCTGCCACTTTATGACAAAGATCACCTTTCCTCCAGGTTCCAAAAACATGTTTCTCATTTCTGCCGGAGACCTCACCAGATGCACCTCTGACATTCAAATTTCTAGCAACAGTCTCCAGAATTCTAAAATGACTCCCAAGATTTCCCATCCCCTCTCCTCGAATATTCCTCAGGAGTGTGAACTTGATGGATTTCACTCCATGATTGGTTATGTTAGAATGTACAGATGACTTCCAAAAAGAGAGAGTACCTGGGTCGGCCTGACCTAATCACATGAGCCTTTAAAAGCAGGGAGGTTTCTCCAGCTGGTCTCAACTGGAGGGAGATTTTTCCATTGCGGAGATGGAGAGATTTGTGGCAATTTCCTGAGACGAAGCTCACAGAGTTAAGAGTCCTCAGCCAATAGCCAGCAAGACGCTGTGAACTTTAGTCTTACAACCACAAAAAAATGAATTCTGCCAACAGTTTCAGGGAGCTTGGAAACAGATGACTGAATTGAAATAAGGACTCTGATTTCATTTTTGTGAAAGCCTGAACAGAGGACCCAGCTAAAATATGCTGGACCTTGGCCAATAGAAACTATGAAAACTAGATTAAAATAAAAATAAAGCTTTTTATTAATATGTACTGTTTCAAAACCACTCAGTCTGTGGTAACTTTTTACATTGCAATAGGAAACTAATACAGAGGTCACCTAGAATTTTGCCATAATGATACAGGAGAGCTAGCATGTCCCTAGGTAGACAGGGAGGTCCCTGGTGGAATAAACAAAGACAGCTATATCCTAAAACTTCAGGTTTTGAAATCACTACTTCCCTCTAGGACATAATGTAACAAGGCCTTGAGGTTAATCATAAAATTCCTTTTGCCCTGACAAATGGAGCAGATCTGATAGATAAAGAGTGGGTTACTTTGCTAATTCCTTTAGGATGGGCAAGCAGAACAAACCTGGTAGACGGATTTCATTAGAAGGCTCCAGTTCCCTTCTTCAAACAGTTCCCTTCTCCAAACAGCTCCCCTTCCCCAAGCCGGCAAGGGAAGGTATAAAAGTAAGAGCTTTTGCCTCAGTCATGGGGAACCCCCATTTGGGACCCCCTCCCACTCGGGAGCTGCAATCTCTTCTCCTGCCTCTAATAAACTATCCTCTTTTTAAAACTTTTTGCCTCTCCCTAGTCCGTGTTTCCATTCTTCGGCTTCACAAGACACTATCCTGGCCCGCACTCAGAAACTGCCGGCAGATCCAACATCACCTACATCAATAATCTACCTACCTAACTTCAGAACTTTGTACTTACCAAGGCAAACTTATTACTCCAAACGGGGCCATCTTTCCCCTATTTGCTGAGTACATTTTGTCCCTTGCCACCTCCTCAGCGTTGCTCATACAGTTCACCACAATTTTTATGATCTCATGCCCTTTCTTCATTTATACCAATTATCCTCACAATTTCTAAGACATGTGGAACAAAAGGATTCATGCGCACTATTTGGATATGTTGTGGTAGATTGCATTTCCCCAAAATGGTTACAACAATATTTCTGGTTCCATAGTTTCATCCATAATTTGCCATTCTTCTACCAAAAGGTTAGAATCTATGCCACCTCATTTTGAACCAGGAAGGTCTTTGTGACTACCTGGACTAATAAAGTTCGGTAGAAGTGATGCTGCATGACTTCTGAGGCTAGGACATAAAAGGTGATACAGCCTCTGCATAGTACGCCCTCTCTTTTTTTGATGCTTGTCCTTGAAATCCAGTCATCATGCTGTGAAGAAGACCAGGTCACATAGAAAGGCCCACAGGAAAGATTATGCTGTCCTAGCTCTCATCGCTAGCTGAGATCCAAGCTAGTGATATCCTGTTAAATGTTGAACCACCGATTCTCTAGAGGTGGATGGGACCTCTGATTTGTAATATTTGCCAATGTCCATGGTGTAAATACCCCCACTATGGCTGACTTCAAACTACAAACATGATATCACTGCAAATGGATTTGGGACACAGATACATACAATTGGCTTTGCAAATCAATACACGCTGGCTCCAGCACACCACTGCTCCCAGCAAATAACCTGCAGTGATTTACAGACCTTGTGTCACCTGAGCGAACCAGGCTTTCAGTCCAGCCGCCCCAGATGACTCCATGTGGAGCAGAGACGTGCCTTCCCCCCAAAGCCCTATCCAAATTTCAGGTTTATGAGTAAAATAGATAATTGTTGTTGTTTTAAGCTACCAAGTGTTGGAATAGTTTGCTATAAAGCAAGAAGTAATCAAAACAAATGGATAAAGGTGAAGGGGAGGAAGACTCCAAGGTGAACCTGAGGTCATAAGCACGAAAGACTGGAAAAGCAATTATATAGTTGAAGGTAAAGACTCTGCAGCTAAAATTTATAAGTTTGAAAAACCACAATTATAGACTAAAGGAAAGCAAATAGATCACAGAGCACCTGATATTGGCTAGACATTAGGTGATTATCTGATTAAAGTAATTTACACTAAGAGGTCACTGGAGCCCAGCTTAACCTCTAAGGCAATGTTTGCATTTTAAAAGAAGAAGTTAATAGAACAAATTAGTAATCTTCAAAGCATTGCTACTATGAGATGTTCTGCTGCTGAAATCTAATAATGGTAGTTGTTTATACCTGAATTTACAATGAAAAGACAGTTCAGTGAATACAATTTTCTCAATTTAAAATTTTGTTCCATTCAAAAACCAAAGATTTTCTTAATTCTTTCATGACTATTATAGTTTTGCTGTTCGTGAGTCCTAGCAAATGACAAGATAAATTATTAAGTACTACATTAATGTTACCAGAAAAATTTAGAATCATCCTTCCTTAGTTCCTTGGCATATGTGATTATGGAAATGATTTCATATTGCAGCATGCAATACAGTCATATTTTCTGCTGGTTAAGTGTTCCTAGTTTGTAAATGGAGTTAAGTATATCAATATTTCATGGAGTTCTCAGAATATTACTTCCTCCAGGTGTTTTGCCAACTGAACAAGATTGAGAACCACTAACTGAAATGAATCTGTCATTAGTGGAATGTAAGAAAGGATAGTTTTGAACAGGTAGGGGAGCCTCACTGGACTGTCCTTGCTCTGAACAGCTGCTGTGCCTTCACCACAGGACAGAAAGAACAGTCATCAGCAACTTGGCATCTTACTTCTGAATGGCTTACTACCCCGGCCTTCAGGCAACAGAAAGAAGCCAGAGGCTTTCTGAAGGCAAATTTAGCCTGAAGACACAGAACCATATGGTGATCCAAAGAGACATGTGATTATAAGATTAGACTGCATGAATATCATAATCAAAGTTGAAATCATAATCAAAGTCGGGATGAAACCAAGGTGACTGAGAACAATTAAGGAAAGTGAGAAGGGACCCACGTTAGTAATCCTACTTCTATCATGCTTACTTAGTCACTTTGAGAAACTGTGTGTGTGTGTGTGCGTGTCTGTGTGATTATAAAATGAAAACAAAAGGCATAGCTCTGAATAGTATTATAGACCTAAATATAACTGCACTGATACTCAAAATTGTGGCTGAATTTTCCAATATTTGGAAAATATAAAATAATATTTAAATGCTAGTTAGCCAGAGGATTCTGAGTTTACATAAAATAAAGGATAATTACTTATTTTTGTGTGTGTGTGGCTTATAGCTCACCCATTTCCAAAATGGATTTGAGGCACCATTCCTTTTATTAAATCAAAGTTGACTCTCAATATTTCTCTCTCCCATTTGCCCTTCTCCTCTCTCTCTCTCTCTCTCTCTCTCTCTCTCTCTCTCTCTCTCTCTCTCTCTCATAACAGGATGAATAATAGGTCTTGATTGCTCCTTTTCTTTATTATCACTTGATGCTTTTTAATAATTTAAAGTATTGAGGACAGCAACTTTTTCTGAGCTTCTTAAGCCACTTTCAGTCCTATTCCAACACATATTTTAGCCATAGCTATCTTCTTTCTAACACTGGCTTGCCCTGAAGACTCTTTTCATTCACCTTTAAAAAATTAGCTTCAGTGTAAGGTAGAGAGGTGGAGGGTGGGGAGGGAATTGGTAGCCAATGCCCTCGAAGAATTTAAAAGATTTAAAAACAAAACAAAAGCTTTTGCTGGCAAGGGTATAAGATCCGTGTGCTCATACTACTACTGGTCTAAATATGACAGAGCTGTAAAATTGCTCTTATCCTTTGATCCAATAACTTCAAGTCAAGGAATATGGTCTGAAAAAAATTTCAAAAACATTTTTAAAAATTAACAATAAAAGCACATTCATCTCACTGCTGGATATAACAGAATTTTTAAAGTAAGATAAATGCCAACAATATAACAAGTTTAAATATATTCTAGTCTATCTATGTGGTATAATAATCTACATAACTCTACAAATACTATGATTCCATTTGTACATGTGCTTGCTAGTGTGTGTGTGAGTATGCACAAGTGAATCAAGAAAAATAAATAGAAATCCTAACAACAGTTATTTTTGGTACGAGAATGGTGATATTTCTATTTTCTTCCTTATATTTTTCAATACTTTCTAAATGTTCTGCAGGATGGATGTTATTTTTTAAATCACAAAAAAGAATGATGCCATAAGTAAATTGCCCATTCACATCCTTTAAAAAATCCATCAGAATAAATACCCAATTCTCTGAATTATTCTAGAGTCTGATGCTGGATTAACATTTCCTTTTTTAATTGACTGTGCCCTGCTGGGACTTGGCTCTAGCTTAGTCTTCCCTCACCACTCCTGGCCCAGCGCTGCCTGCTCCAGGACAGAAGTATATGGCTGTCTCTCTCCCACCCGTATCCTACTCTTCCATTCTCTGCTTTCATTCAGGCCTTATGAGTCAGGGGCACCTTCTTTTTCTTTTCCCTCCCTTTGGCCTAGGGGCTTTGTCTCGCTGCCATGAACATCCCAAGAGCCAATTTTCTTCCTGGGTTCACATGCCAGTGGAAGATGTGGGCTACCACACTTAATTAACTGAGAAAGAATTCAGTCAAAAATCTGAAACTTGATCCTGATTATATTTTTTGTGTTTATCTTCTTTGGCACCTTTATGCAAAGATCCTTAGCTAAACATTAGTCCTT
This sequence comes from Rhinolophus sinicus, assembly GCF_057876585.1. Classification (NCBI taxonomy): domain Eukaryota; kingdom Metazoa; phylum Chordata; class Mammalia; order Chiroptera; family Rhinolophidae; genus Rhinolophus; species Rhinolophus sinicus. The sequence goes on along the minus strand of NC_142517.1, from coordinate 64,970,707 downwards.
CAAGGTTTTTTGGCCCCTTCATCTCATATATATCAATAGGCTGAAAATATTTATACCCTTTGACACAATATTCCATTTCTGGGGATACAGCCAACCCCCCAAAAAAATAAATCCAAAACTTGGGGTTGAGGGTGGGGCAGGCAATATGCTATGAGATATTCACTGTAGCATAATTTATAATAGCAAATATTAGAAGTAACTCAAGTGACCCGCAATTATGAAATAACTAAATAAAATAACTTTTTAATTATAGCCATTAAAATTAATGACTAAGACTAGGTAGAAATGGGCAAATATTTAAATATAATTCTAATGAAGAAAAAATAGTGCTTAAATAACTTCTAACCTAAGTAAAAGGGTAAAAGAAAATCTGGAAGGACAAGCAGAGATTATACAGAAGAGCATAATTTTCTCTCTAGTTAGTTACTTTCATTAGTTTAAAATAAAAAGGTGTATAGTAACAGTTCTAAGACGTCCAGTATTAAAGCATCTTACTACCTACCTGCAGAATGAAGTAGTTTCCTTCCTTCCCACTTCCCCCATTCAAGCAGGATATGGTCACCTCCTTCTAGAAAAGACAAAGACAGTTCCATGTCACAAACATGATGAAGCATCTCACTTTCTTCCCACCCAAATACCTCCGCTTTGAACAAAGCAGACTGAAGACCAAAATTTACCACTGTCCCCCCAACCATTCCAGACTCAGTGTCTCTCTCTGGATCTGCCCACACCTCAAACACTAGTCCTACCCGCCAACCATGCCTACCTATGTCCTCCTATACAATGGAGGTAGCAAATCTGCAGGGGCCTACACGTGCCAATCAGGCAGTCCTGCAGGGAGGGATTTCCTGCTACCTCTTGCAGCTAGCATCTCTTTTCTGGCAATGCCAGAGGCCAGCACCTGGAGAGATTTGAATAAAGCCGCACTCGCTTTAACCACTGCTGAAGGGGCCCCTTTATTGTTGCTATCACCCACATCACTACTGCCAGACCTACTGCCTCCTCTGTTCTCTACTTGCTCCTTAGCTTCGCTGCTCTCCTCTGCCTTCTACTAAAAGTTCGTAAAACCTCTCATTAAGGCAGCTAACCCTTTTACTAGTTCTCAAGTTGCTTGTACCTAGGAAAAACAGGAGTACTTCTCTTTCCTGTTGAGGCTTCCCCCAGTGGATGGCTGAAGAAAGGCAGTTCGTTCATCCTGAAAGAACTCAGAACGGGTGGAGGCGCCAGCGATGCTAACCCTCTCTCATTCCGTGCTGTCTGGGGAACGCCCAGGGCCCATGGAGGAGGTGTGCATATCCACACGCACTATCACAAGGTGACTTTTCAGTGCTTCACAAATTCCCCAGCCATCCAGCAAGAGGAAAATCTCTCATTAATGAGACAGTCTTAAACTCCTAGGGGGACATATAGAAATTGCTTTGAAGGCATTCATTCATGACCTTGCTTGCCTTTTTCCCAGGCAGCCTTCCTTGGGCCCAAGCTAATATTTTCCTAAAGTCCTGAGCTGTTGTGGAGTCGCAGGTCCCTTATAATACGCACATTTTATTTTGAACTTTAGAAAACTACATGTACATTAACACAAAAGGAGTTGAAAGAAACACATCCAAATGATCATTACAATTACTCAAGTGGTGAAATTATAGACGACTTATTTTTCTGAATCCTAATTTTGCAAATTTTTATATTTTCTTTTTTGAAACTTAAAACATTGAGGACAAACAACGCAAGAATATCTCAAGCTCTTCACCACTGATCCAAACTCCCTACAAAACCGGAGTATTTCTTCTATTTGATCTTCGTTTTGTTTTTCCCAACTTCTGTCCTTCCCCTCTCCGGTGGAGATATCTCATTCTAGTCGCGTCCATCCATTCATCCATCCCCTTTCCATTCCTGCCGTAGAGAAACTAAGCAGGGAAGCCATAGCTGCCTTAAAAACAAAAAACAAAAAACCACTCAGTGGCAGCCACAGGCACTAATGTGAGAAGCTGGAGAAGGTGTCGTTTTTCACTCAAACTGACATTTAAGCTGTTTCATAAATACGAAATCAAACTGGAGGGTCCAGATGGACTGCCGCCCCCTCCGCCTTTTGCTGGAATGACATGCTATTTACCAGCCTCAGCAAGGGGGACTGAGAAATAAAACTTTCAGATGATGAGTCACTGAGGGAAATGATTGATGAGTGATGAATGAACTGGTGATTTTTTTCATACAAGAGTCGAGAGCCACGGCACAGTGGACAGTGATCCCCAACACGACGTACTGCTGCCACAGTCGGATTGTGACAAGCAGCAAGGTGGTCACGTTTTTCTAGGCACTGCATAGAGAACAAGTCACAGCTTATCATCTCGGTACATGGAGGCATTTCCAAGAGGAAAGGGTCACTTTTATTGTGCGCGATCCCATAGCAGCAGTTGTTCCATAGCACACATGCGTCCTAAGAAGTGCATCGCATGAAGCTAAATACAAGATTTGAGTTTTGAGGACACGGGCATCTGCTAGGATCTTCAAATCATGAAGCGGATTGTTTATGACAGCACTGCCTCTCCAAATGCTCCCCAGAGCCCTACTTTGGAGGTGTGTCTTGCAGAGCCTTGTCTGCACCTCCAGAGCCCTGTGGAGGCCTCAGGAAGAGGTCAGGAAGGCAGGGGATCTAGGAGGCCCCACTGCCACTCCCGCAATGCCATGCCCCGGAAGGGTACCTCCATTGTTATGTTGCAAAGCTACAATGTGCTCCCAAGTAAGGGAGATGGAATGTGGCTCTCTATCATCTGGAGGGCTGGAGGACTCTCAAGAGGGCCCTGGCATTCATCTCTGATTCTTCCTTACAACTCTGGGGAGTCTCAGTTTCCTGAAAAACAGACAGACAGCCCAGGCTGATTTTATAGTTGTTGATGAGAAAAAAAATATGGAAATTTTTTAAATTCATAATTACAGAAGGGAGATTTTCATGAAGTCCATAAGCTTGAATTTTCTTCATCATTTGAAAGGCAAGAACTTGCCATTGTGCAGGGCACTTTCTTCAATGAAAATGTGGTGGTGATTTGTAAGCAGCAGCTATGACCTTCAGCCACACATTCCCCTGAATGGCAGAACAGACCTCTCACAACGAGACAGATTCAGCTTGTTTGGTCATATGCTTTGGAGATCCCAGCCTGAGTACCCAGAGAAGAAGAGCCTGACATAGACCAGCAATATCAGAGAACTGTTCTACCTACTTTTCCAAACACTCTTCAGCAAAATAGAGTCCTCCAGAAGGGGTCTTAAGGTTAGAGTAAGAAATGTTAGAGTAGGAAAAAATTCCCTCCCTCTGCTCCTTCCCTAGACCAACTACACCTGTAATCCTTGTACCAATATCTCCACCCTGCTCCTGGATTACCCCACCCTATATGGCACCTGTGGGGGATTTGATCAGAGACAACACACAGGCTTACCATTTATCTGTGAGCTAATGTCTCTTTGCAAACAAGGGGGAGAGTATCTGCTGGACCACCTAAAGAATGATTAAGAAAACTTCAATGAGAAGCTATTCTAGTGGAATAAGGAAATTCGTAGGAGAGAGAAGGACGTCAAGAGGTAGGGACAGAAATATCTGACTTAGCCAGCGGCAGGCTTCATTTCTTCTTTTAAGGTCTTCAGTGGGTCAGTGGTTTAGTTGCAGTTACATATCTTTCTCTTGACTGTGTCTAGTGAAGAAATAAATTTTCATACTATCATATACAGAGGGTGCCAAAACGAATGTATACACATTTTAAGAAAGGAAAAAACTATTAAAATTGTAATACTCAATATATACCAATAACAAAAGATGAATACAAGTCACATTTGACTTCTGCAGTTACAAGAGGTGCTCAAAGTGGTTACCATCAGCGTCCAGACACTTCTGATTATGGCAAACTACTGCTTGGGCAACGTTGACAAAGAGTCCACTTGTATACATTTTTTGACACTATCGGTATAGATGAAGTATATACATATATGTGAAGTATATGTAAACTGACATATATACCTATATGTAGGTATGACATTTTATTATATATATATATATATATATATATATATATATATATATATATATATATATATAAAGTTGGCTCAGAAGATCTTTATTGTTCAGCTTGACTTGACTATGGTTTATACAACTCTCAAAGTGTTCTAAATGAAAACTCCCTTGAATAGGCCATTGGATTTCCAGGCTGCCAGGATTAGTAATTCTAGACACATTGTCTTCTCCTTACAAGCAGATATCTGTGGCAGGGACCCCATTAGGGCTATCCGAGAGAATCGTTCAGGCATGTTTGGACTAGAATTTCAGTAGTTTCCATTACAAAGATGGGAAGATGTGCACCAATTCAGGGCATATAGAACCAAAATGTAAAACTGGTATATAAAAAAGTAGCATGTAGAGAGAACAGTATCTTCACTGCTATTTAGGATCCTAATTGTTTCATTGAGATACTAGGCCATGTGCTGGTTACTTCCACACTGGAAGAAATTCAAAGGCTTAGCAAAAGCAAGTTCTGTCTCACTAGTAAATATTAAAACCTTCATTCACTTTAATTCAAAAAGCATATCTTAATTAAATACTATGTGCTTAACCCTACACGAGACATTGAATAGGGGTTTTCAACCATTGTGTTTTTTATCCCCATATCTAGTGTTTGCTATGAAAAAATTAAATAATAGCATAAGGCAGTAAATAATTAAGCTCTCGACTAGATCACACTGTTGAAAGTTTTGTTTTCGCTTTTTCATAGTGATTGTGTGCTGTCCTGTGAATGGAAGCAAAGTGAGTGTAAGTGGGCAGGCATCAGGACCAAAGTTGCCATCATAATATAAACAAAGATGCCTAGAAATGACTTGGCCCCCACCACACACACCCAACAGAAGTAGTTGCAGTAGAGAAAGACCTAAAATTAAGCACTCCCTTAAGTAAGTATCAAGCATCCACAGAAGATGCAATAACAGACAACAGGCTGGAGCCGGGACAAGCAAGTGGTCTCAAAGAGTCCTGTGATTAAGCTACCCATAGGACAGTGGAAGAAAATGGTGGTGGTCCTGGACAAAGGAAAATGCAGAAAAGCCAATAGGCAGTATTAGGAAAATCTGAAAGTGGCGGCAGAACCTCAGCCATAGACTGGTTTATAAGGTCTCTGGGGAAGACAGGAAAAGCTAAGGTCTTAACCATAAAAATTGGGCATGCCGGATCTTCAAAACTGAGCACAAAATTCCAGAGAACAAGACACAGACCTAGTCACCAACACAGGGGTCCAAAAGCAGGAGGTAGTCTCAGGAACCGAAGGACAGAGGATGAGAGCCAGGCACCTAGGAACAGTAACTAACATTTATACACTGCACTCTAGAGTTTCACAGTGTTTTCACTTTCCACATTGTATGGGTTCCCAGGTCATCTATTTACTAAATCCACCTACCTGTGCCAGGACCTACTGCAGAGATGAAGCACCTAGAGACAAAGAATTCAGAGATGTAGAAGGCTTGGCCCCAACACTTAGCAGAGTATGGTCAAGTGTGAAGTACTGATGGGTAAAGAGACAGGACAAAATGCCATTGTTCCTGAACAGAGCTCAACAGGAAAAGGGAAGCCATTCTGTACTCTGTCCTTTTCCGTAGTCTTTGTAACTGAATGAAAAGTTCACAAGTGACAGCACTGGATCTAATAATGACTTAGCAACATTTCACATACCAAACAAGTAGAATTTAAATTTCCATACAAGTGAACATTTAATTTCTGTCTCACAGGGCTACACTTAGAGCAAGGGATCATTTTAAAATCCCATAGGGTGGGACCTGCCATGCAGAGCACCAGAGGACTCGGAGGTAGATGGGCTCTAATGAGCTGCCATGTGACTTGGGTAATGCAGAGCTCTGAGAAAATACCTAGTACAAATGTTGGGTGATGAACTAAAGGAAAAAACATGGAAACTTCTACTTCAGTGAATGTGAGAAGATTAAGACAATGAATAAGTGGGGTTCAGGCCTGGGGGGACCTTAGGATCTGGGGAATTTGAATAATTTGAACCCATTTTCCCTCCTCCCCCAGTCTCCACCCAAATGTTCCGTTGCTAAGACAACAGGATGCTAGCAGGCATATACATGTGTCTGCTCCCTGCATGCTGTTGCCTAGCAATGGGACTCAGCAGAGCCTGAGCTCTCATCTTTACACCTACCCTGCTCCATCCATTGCCTTGACTTGCCAGTTGCTTCCCCAACCCCCAAGGCAAAGAAACAAGACGCAGAAGAGTGCTAGAGGCTCAGGATCTGATCTTGTCGTCAACAGCCTATTATAAACACCAGGAAAAAACTCAAGCTTGGCTTCACTCAGCTTAACCCCTACACCATGAAGTTATCAAATGTAAACTTACAATTCCAGCTCAGTAAAATCAAAGGAAGATTTGACGGTCTTAGTATCTGAAATCCAGTTATGGAGTTCTAGTCTGTAATAACCAAAGGGATGTTATGATAAGGAAAATACTGAACCACTCGAACAAAATTAACAGAAGGATTTTACATCTAGAATGAAACAGCAGAAGATGGGAGATTAAAAAAAAAAAAGAAGAAGAGAAGGAAGGGGAAAAAAGAAATAAAGGAGGAAGAAACAGAGGGTAGAAAGAAAGAGCAAGAAAGAGGAAAGCCTTTTAACTCACAATAAATAATATGCCTTTTGAATATGACGATGCATAAACTGGAAAAAATCTGCAACATTATGTAGGTAGGATCTGATACCTAAAAGAATAATAATAGAGCTTATTGAGCTTCTTTTTGCTACCAGGGATTACCTTAAGTGCTTGACGTAGATTATTTCCATCTTCAGAATAACCCTGCAAGATGGATGTCAGGAAAATGATTTTACAGCGAGGATTCAGAGCCGATCAGTGACTGACTAAGGCTACACAGCTAGTAAAAGCAGCAAATCTAGGAATAGAGGGTATTGAAACCAATATTAGTCTGTCTCAAAATTCCACATGCTTTCTCGACATGTACTATGATAAATATCTGGGAAAATGTGTGTGAAGCTTGTGAAATCAAACAAATTTGTTAAATTGGGGACCTTTTAAAGGAGCTATAAATATGCTTTACCTAACATTACAGGAATGGCTTTTTCTTCAAAGCTCTAATGAAATAATTTATGAAAAAAAACCATCTTGCCAAGAGGGAAAGGAAAAGCTGATCCTTTAATAAAGTGCTTAGGAAAAAGAGTTTCGAGCTGTTTTGAAGAAGCTGGAGAAAAGAAACCTCAGGGTTTACACCCATTGCAAAGAAACTATAAATTTTAGAAATGCTTACGGAATTATAGGAAACTTTGTACACAGCAACAGGTATACACAGGAAAGCCATTGATCCAGGAAAGTCAGCAATAAGCCAAAAATAAGGTTCTGCTGAGACCCTGGTGACCTCTAATGGTCTCCTTCCTAGTAGCAATATAATGCCCTTGGTGGGTGAACACGGAATTATGCACTGACAGCAGGGATGGACACACACATACATATTCAGTACTCTTTTCTCAGCTCCACGAACCTGCATGTAAATAGAAGATATATGGAATTCTGGTCCCATCAGTCTGAAAGATGTGCCCAAGCTTGCCTGACCTAGACTTAAGCCAGTAACCATGCTAAGTACATTTATTTCTCATTCTAAAGGGTGAGTCCAGGCATGCTCAGCAAATCCTTTTGTCATATTCATTAATTCCCATGGCAAGGGACCCCCTGTAAATATTAATAGGGATCAGGCAGGCCCTACCTGACTATCAGTGTCAAGATCCTGGGATCCTAAGTGCATAAAATTAGGGGCACAGGTTAATAGCGCCATCCCTCCCCAAATGTTAAGTACTATTATTATTATTCTATCACATATTACAGCTATTCTCCAGAAATAACTTGGCTTTTCTTAAGGATCAGGGCCAGACACAAAAATAGGCTTTATAAGCTATATGAGGTAACTATGTTACAGAGCTCTAAAGTAATACAATATATAATCCAGTAACGGCTATAATGTGTCACAACACAATATGCAAAGACTACTAATTACCCCAGAACACCCATTCTATCTTCCTTCATAGCCACAGAAATTTTAGCTCAACATACAGCCACTCAGACTAAAGGCTGGCCAATAAGATATAAGTGGAATTGCCGTGTGGCAATTATCTAAACTGTAAGAAACAGTTCTTGCACCACCTCTGCCCCTCCTCTCTTTTGTTCCTTCCCCACCTGCTGGAATGTGAAGCATGTCATCTGGGAGCATGAGAGAGAGAGAGCTACACTAGGAATGGAGCTAGAGTAGGAACATAGAAGCAGCCTAGCTCCCTGAGGACACAGTGAAATGAAGCCCATATTCCAGCTCGGGACCCAGTACCACCATGTTTTATACACGAGAGAAGGAAGCTGCTCTCTATTTAAAGCCCCTGTTTCTGGGTTTTATTGTTACTTATAGCCAAATCCAATCTTAAGTAACACAGAGATTATAGCATAGCGCTTGTGTCCTAATTGGCTATCTAGGTAGGTAATCATTTGAATGACCTATAACAGAAAAGAAATCCTGAACAGAAATGAAGATCTGAATTGTCTCAAGGTGAGACTCTCTTGTTTTTCACTGGTAATCTAAAGAACTCTCATCATTTTCATGAAAGATATCATTTTTCTTGTAGTATGCAAAATAAGATGTTCTCTTACGAAAAGGTAAGATACTTTATCCATAGGTAAAACTCTGTCCTTTAAAGTTTTCTTGCCATTCCCTAGAGGAGAGAGACCCATCAAATCCTCCTGAGCACACTCCCAAAATGAACACCCAAAAGGTGCTATGTCTCAAAACATTTCCAAGAAGTGACATCCAAGAGGCCTGTTACCAGAGCCCTTGTATTGACAACAAAGCAAACGTTGGGGGTAATGATGAAACTCACCCAGCAAGATGGAGAAATATAAAGTATGACTTCATGTCTTTTCAATGTTTAAAGAAAATCTGTACATTTAAAATGTGTGTGATCCACATCAGTACCGTCCAACAGAAATCTAACGCCAGCCACAAATGTGAGCCACATATGCAATTTCAAATTGTGTAGTAACTACATTTTAAAAAAAGAAACAATTGAAAATAATTTTAACACTATCTTTTATTGAACCTGATATGTCAAAAATATTACAAGCATTACATGTTATTAATATAATCCATAGGAAAACACAACAATATATTTGACTTTTTAAAACAAAGTCTTCAAAACCCAGTGTGTATTTTGCACTTACAGTTCATTTCAGTTTGGGCTAACCACATATCAGATACTCAACAACCCCTAGGGCTCGTGGCTCCTATAATGAACAGTCTAGATCTAGAGTATGCCATTCAATGGTGAGTAGAATAATAACATCATTGAAATGTCTTGGGCTTCTAAAGTTTCCCAAGTCCAACCAAGGCCTCTGCCTTCTAGTCGTAATTGAATCTAACCATAGATAGTGAAGGTGACTCTTTGTAAAAGCTACTGAAATGGTTATACTATTACTACCACTCATAATCATTTATTCAAATCTTACCTATCACAAGGTTTTCCTTTTTGTGCTAACCTTATCTCTATTGCTGCATTTAACCCTATTCTTCTGATTCTGTCTTCCACAGAGAAGAGAGACAACGACCAAAATCCTCCACATAATAACCGTCCACAAAATAACCTCCATGTTAGGAAGCAGAAAAGCCCAAGGGTGTTTTCCACTCACCAAGAGGCAAAGGTAGCAGTGATACACAAGGGCCAAATCCAAATCCCAAAGCACTCAGTCTCACAGCATCCTCCTGCCAACTCGCTTACAGTAATCTTCACTTTCCGGTCGAGTTCTAAGGCCAAGGACACTGTAAAAGCTTTCTTTTAACCACAAAGCAATGTTGAGTGCCACTTCTGATTCTGAGGTCTTCTTAGACCTTCAACAAGAAGAATTTGAAGAAAAGAAAAGTAGAAGGAGGAAGACAGGGAGGAGGTGGAAAAAGAAAAGGATAAAGAAGAAGCCTCAGAAGCAGGAAGAGGAAAGCAAAAAAAAAAAAAAAAAAATTATGCTATGTCCAGTCACACGATTTGAGGTCTGACAAAAGCCGTGGAACAAAAACTTGAGAAAAATATCTGCTTCACCTACCTGCCTGTCTGGAAATTCAAGCCTCAGTAACTTACTCTTTAAGCTAAACCAAGAGTCCATGCATATCCAGTTAAAATGCAAATGCCACTAGGAAGTAAAATACCAAACCTTCAGGTCTTATTCCAATTTAATTCATTAAATACAAATAATTTAGTGAACCAAGTAGGCCCTGGGGAGGCAGACAGAAGTCTGGTGAGTTCTGACGCAAAAGAGAGGACATGGGAGCCTCAAGCCCTCTGGGCATTAGTGACCACCTGGGAGACCTGAAGTGAGGGGAATCACACCAGCAGAAGACACCAACAAGAGGATGGAGATTGCCAAACCCCGACCGTTTCCACTGTCCAGAGCCAGCCCTGAACTGTCTTCCACTATTTCCCAACCAGCATAAATGCCACAGTTCCTTTCTATTTTTTCCCCCAAACTCCTATTTGAACATTCATCACTTTACTATGCATTTGCTGCTTTGCGTTATCTGTATTTATGTCTTGAACATATAAAGAAGGTGACATGTCACTGTCACTTCAATTCTCATGTTGTACTATTAAGATCAGCTTCTCCTCCTTGGGCCCAGGAAGCTTCTGGCTTCCAGTTTACTTGACCCAATAATAATGAAATAAACCACTAGATCTTTGAACGTTTAAAATTCAAGTGGACAAGCAGTTGAAAGCCAGTACTTGACGATAGAGCCCAGAAATTTATGAATCCCAGAAAAGGGCCAACAGTTGAAAATAAAAAAATAGATTCGTATCATTGGATAGTTTATGGCAGGTTATTCATTCAGTCATTCAACAGTAATAACTGAGTAGCTATTACGTGCCTGGCACTGTGTTCAGAGAACAGCAGTAAGAAACAGACATGTTAACATACCTGTGTTGGGTGCCACCACAGAGTTGTCCCCAAGTAGAGACGGGGAGCAAAGGGGGAGTTGATTCGGTTGGTTCAGGAAAGTAGTTGGCCAGGGGCTTGATCCCTTCCTTCCTCGCAGGTCCATGTGTCTCCTTCTCCCCATGTTGCCTTCTCAGAGCAACAATATTCACCAGCCACAAATACATGAACAGCTGTGCTTCCCTGTTAGAGAGCAAAGAATGAGGACAAAGAAGGTGGAAGAGGAAGAGGAAGGAAGAACTAGAATTAAAGCTCATTCTAAGTCCCCCTGTTCAGTTATTATCAAACAGTGACCATTGTGGCGGTAAAATTAAATTAATTAAGCTTTGAGTGCCACGTCTTTGCCACTCTTTCTCAAGCAGTACAATGGGATAAATAGACCACTTTTAAGTACAGGCACCCTACCCAGTGTCAGGACAAACAGGATACTTCAAATGCCCCTGGAGGCTGTGGCAGTGACCTCTGGACTCACAGGAAGATATTGGGATCCTCTCAAATGTACCTGTTAGAGGAATAGGTCCTCTGTATGCTAGTCCTGTACGTAATCATATATTTTTAAGTGATTTCCACTTTCATTTCCAACATATGTTCGGACAGAAATAAGGAAAGGGGAGAAAAGGCTCCAATGCATTACAAAAATCACATTTGAGAATCCTAATATCCACTTCAAGGTGCATTCCTCTTTGGTAAACATGCAGTCTGTTTGCATTTAATTCTTCTACACAAGCCCTGAAAGAAAGATAGCCAAATTGATAATCGATTCACATGATCTTTGCTCACTCATTAAAACACACCAAACAGTTAATTCCCTTTTCTGTTGGGAGCTCTCACTGGCTCTACGCAGCCTGAATGCTAAACAGCCACTCAAGGCTCCAAGAATATAGCAGAGCCATTAGGTGATAGCTGTTTCAAACCATTCAAAGCAAGTCTCTGAAACCAAGGGCCTCACTGTCCCTTAGTTAAATCTTTGGTGAATTTTTATTGATCTGATGACCAACAGATGATAAAGAAGAGTTAAAGAAGTTAAAGGACCTGATTTAGTTAACTAATCCACCTTCTCCCCCTATAGCCTCTATTTAAATAAGCGGAAGAGAAGGATTTTTGAAGGTTCTTCACTCCTCCAGCTGCAATATGAGACCGACCATCAGACACACTGGCCAATACACTGCTAATACCCTGCCAAGAGCCCCCCCTTATCCATCCTCTGCCCCCTTTCACTGAAAAAATCCTCCTCCTCTTTATCCTAGCCCAGATGTTGGTATTAGAGATTCAAAATAAATTGTGGTGCTACAAGGAAGCCAATACTAGACTGTATAGGCAAATCCCTTCTCTTTACAAAAGAAAAACGGGTTTCAGCAGTTACTTGGTTGTCAAGCTCTAACTATTAACAGGGTCCCTCTTGCCTTCTGACCTAGATGTCATAATGAAGATATAACCTACATATTTTCTGAAATCTTTTCATTTTCCTACCTCAAGATAGGTACAAATGTTAATGTTAAGTTTTTCCCTGACATTCAACTCATTCGTTCATCCAACAATTGCGTACTGTGGTCAATCGTGAGGAATATAAAAAAATGAATGAAAATTTTTCAGCATGATAGGGAATATAGAAAATGAGATCGTTAAATTACAATTCAATAAGTGATAATGGAGATATTTAAGGAACGATAAAAATGCATAGATATGATGACTAAACAAGGAGACACTAAAGCGCATAGTAAGTGCTCCATAAACGCAAGTTCATCTCCTCTATACAGCAGTTAACAAATGCTAGCTTATGAAGCAACTGCCTCAGGATTTTCTGGGGAGACTTATTAATATACTGGAGAGTAGTTCTAGAATCTATGTTTTTAATTGTTCCCTGGGATGTTCTAATACACAGTTAACTTTTAGGACTCCATGTCTAGAGTAATAAAGGAGAAGAAACAACTGCTGGGGAGCTTCACAGAGGAGATGATGTTCAAATTAAGTTTTTAAAGATAAGCAGGGGCTTCAGACAATTATGTGCAGGATTATAATGTGGAAAGAAATTATAATTTTTCTATAGCTTTTCACATGGTAGAATTAGGACCAGTGTATTAAAGTTAATATTTAATAAGATTCTTTAGGGAGCTGTTTTAAAATGTATGGCCCATTCTGAGAAGCAAGGAACAGTCCATCACTGGAAGCATCCAAGCTGGATTGGCTGACTACAGGTCCTGGTTCTTTTCAAGTCAGGTCTTTCCCATCTCTACTGTGCATGTAATTTTATATACTCAATCGACATTGTCAATGAGTGAATCATAGAACTGAGTACCTGAAAAAATGAATGAATGAGTATAATTATTTTTTCCTTTGTAATACTGCAGCCAGATTTTACATCTACCCCTATTATTTCTTACTGAGAAATGGACATCAAGGATTGGGTCTTATGCATTTTTGTGATCTCATTCTCAACTAGCTCTTCACTCAGGATATATTCAAAAAACATTTACAGAACATTAACTGAATCCCTCTTAAATCCTATCTTGTTAGTTTTACCCATTGTTTCTGGATTTTGAGGCTTTTTTAAAGCTCAGTTCTGACAATCATAGAGGGCAAGTTTAGAGGAGTGGCACTTCATCTTTCAGACTCTGAAATCAGTGATGTTACGAATGGGCAGAATTTCTATGAATTTATTAAAAGCAAATTGGGTCTACTGAATATACTAATAGCCATCCACTTCTCCTTGGAGGGAAGCTTCAGGGAATGAAAAAAGAGAAGCTGGCCTTCCTGGCACTTACTTCAGCTCAATGACCAGATACTGGTCATCTCCTCTATGCCAAAAATATAGAGTCACAAAGATAAACAAGGCATGACCTGCCTCAAAGAGTTCACCATCTAGTATCTACTGTCATTATCCTCAATTAGTAATCTATACCTTTAACCAACTAAACACAGATCTTACTCTTTAAAACTAAAGGAAAGATGCTTCCATTTTTAACTCCTCAAAGTTATTATGTGCCAAAAAAAGGGGGCACAGAATTAAGTAATAAACAAATAAATACTGAATATTTTCCACATAAAAAAAAAATATTTTTTTCAGTGCTCGTCAGATTCCTTAGTCAATCCAAGACTTACAAACCCACAGAAAAAGAGCTAAAAATAATAGAGACAACTGAGTGATCCTTTCTATATAGTCTTACTAATAGATACAAGGTGTGATCAAACAATACAGTGAATGTTTAAATAAAAAAATATATTACAGGAAAGACACATTGCCATTACTCCCCCTCAAAATACTCCCCCTTGCTTTGAACACACTTGTCATTCTTGCCACTTTCTGAAGTAGTTCTGGAAGTTATCTTATATGAGTGTCTTTAGTTGCGCTGTTGTGGCTGCCTTGATATCCTGAATCAATTCAAAACGTTTACCTTTCATGGTCATTTTGACTTTGGGGAAGAGCCAGAAGTCACATGGTGCCAGATCCGGTGAATAAGGTGGATGAGGACACACTGTACTTTTTTTAAATTAAAATTTATCGGGGTGACAATGAAATTACATAGGTTTCAAGTGTACAATTCTGTTATACATCATCTATATATCACAGTGTCTGTTCACCACCCTGAGTCAGTTTTCCTGTCTTCACCATATATTGCACCCCATTACCCTCAGCTACCACCTTCCCCACCCTTTATTCTCTGGTAACCACTAAACTATTGTCCGTGTATATGAGTTTTTGTTTATTTGTTTGTCTTGTTCCTTTGTTGCTTTCAGTTTTATATCCCACATATCAGTGAAATCATATGGTTCTCAACTTTTTCTGCGTGACTTATTTAACTTAGCATAATAATCTCAAGATCCATCCATTTTGTCACAAATGGCACTATTTCATCCACAATGGAATACTACTCTGCCATTAGAAATGATGAAATAGTGCCATTTGCATAATGTTTTTATTTGACAGAAATTGCCATACCAGAGGTGATATGTGACAGAGAGATAGCCTTTCTGTTGTGATCAAAAACTACGGTGAAAAGAGGGGAAAAAAAGAAGAAGAAAAAACTACGGTGAATGCTGTTGCCAACTGCCATCCAACAGAAAGGTGGCAGGGATCTTTAATATGAGAAATGGTGCATCGAAACTTAGTAACAGTGAGTGATAAGTTTCAACTTGTTTGGTGAAGTCGGGTGTGAGATACAGTTGAGAGAAGGTGTGTTTTAAAGTGTGCCATAAATCACCCTGCATCATGGCAACACTCCGTGTCACACATCGCTTCTGGTATTTGGCAATTTCTGTCAAATAAAAACATCACGGTGTGTCCTCATCTACCTTATTCACAAATCAGGCACCGTGCAACTTCTGGCTCTTCCCCAAAGTCAAATCAGTGTGTCATTTAGCACATCAAAGCAGCCACGACAGCACAACTAAAGACACTCACAAAAGAGGACTTCCAGAACTGCTTCAGAAAGTAGCAAAAACAATGGGATAAGTGTGTTCAAAGCGAGGGAGAGTATTTGAGGGGGATTAATGTCAATGTGTCTTTTACTGTAATTTTTTTTTAATTTAAGCATATCGTATTGTTTGATCATACCTTGTATGTAAGAAAGTGACAAGGAGGAGAAGCATTAAGAAACTCAGGGTCTGCAATCCTGACACAGAAGAAGGTGGATGCAATTACACCTGTCCCTCAAGCCTGAAGCAGCAGCCAGTTAGCATCCTCCACTCCCCCTCCTAACGACAGGACAGCTACCTTGCCAGCCCTCAAACACAATGGGAATCAGTGCCTTGACATCCCTGATTTTTTTTCCACAAATGAAGAATAAAAAGGCTTTAGTCCTTTCTTTCTGCAAGTGTCTACCCTCTACCTGAGCCCAAAAATGTATAACCTAAAATGAGACCATTTGTTTTTACACAAAATAGGAAAGACCAAAAAAATTTTTTAAAGAGATGCATTTTCTACTCAATGGGGAAGATGAGAATTATTTATTTATTATTAGAAAATTTAAATATTTTCTGAGCTTTTATCCTTTTCTCTTTAACCCTTCTCAGTGTTTAAATCTATTTTTTTTTTTTTTTTTTTTTTTTTTTTAAGAACCACCAAATTGATCCTAAGAAAATAATTGCGAACGCATGAAAGTACTACCGTATCCTGGAAACAGGCTGTGCCATGGGTCGTTTCTTAATCTTCACCCTATTAGGGTAATTTCCTGCTTCTGTGGGTTTTTTCCTGTGGCAGTTCCTGCATGCTGGCATCATGGCTTCTTCACAGCTTCTTTGTCAAAGCAAAGGGAAAGGGGACCATTACCATCTTTCTGGTAATAGATGCAACAAATGCCACTGTGCTATTAGCCTGTACAGGGTGAAGAAAAGGAAAGGAACCAATATTGTAATGTGGGAGGGCTTGTCACCTCCAAGAACTTGACTGCTGTACTTATCTAACCTGCCATGACATGATTTACAAACCCACTGTCCTAAAATAAAAGACAACTTACAAAATAGAAAATACAATATGCAAAAATGTCCACCCTTCTCAAGTTCAGCAACAAAATACAAATTTAAAAAAATCACGATACTATTTTTTTGGTCTCTTAGCATTTCTTTAAATAATAAAATGAGATGCTGATGAGGGTCCAATGAAACTGACATTTTTCTACAAAAGTGATAGCACTGTAAAGTTGAGGAGAATTTCTAGAAAGCAATTTAGCAAAAAGTACTAGGTAATGGCCATTAAAATATTCATGCTCTTTGACTCAGTAATCCCACTTATTGAAATCTATCCTAAGAAAAATGTAGAAAAAGCTGTATACCCAAATATATTTATTGCACTTCTATTTATAATAGTAGAAAAATTGGAGGAAAGATGTGCATCTATAGATAAGTGGTGGAGTAAATCACAATTAATTGACTAAATAGACCATTATAAACAAGCCTGGATGAGCACATAGCACACAATAGGTGCTCTATGCTGATTGTATAGAAATGTATAAAATGTTTATAAAAAAAATAAATGGAAAGTGTCTCATGCAAACATGCATGCATGTTTACTACAACTCTGACAAATACGTGTATGGGAAAGGGAGTCAACTTTCTAAATTTTCAGTAATGTGTATTTTTAATACTTGCTCACTTATAGTGAAAAATTTTTAAATAGATGAATCAACTTTATCTCCCTGGGTGTCAGTAAGTTGGCATCCCATTAGGCCATAGGGTGTGAGAAGGCATTGTCCCACATCTCTTTCATTCAAAGGGGTCTCAGATGATAAAAGGGGGAGGTCTAAGGGTCACACAAAAATCATCCTTCTTAGGAAGAGCACACAGTGCTTATGGATGGGCCTAGAAGACAGTCAGTGCAAACGCTTTGAATTGCAGGTGGACATGATGGAGAAGCAAAGAGTGGTCCTCTCTGGGATCAAGCAGAACCTCCTGATGGAACTTCGTGCAACTCCAATTCCAGTTCGACAGCTGAGACCCCAGTAGATACCCACACATCTAGGAGTGATGCCATAAGGAGTGCACAGTGAAGGGCAATAGGACCCTTCTTTCAGGAGCTTAGAATCCAGTCTAGAAATAAGACACCCAAGGTAGATACCACGGGAAACTACTAAGCTAGGAGTCTAGAAACTTGAGTTGGATCCAGTTCTGCACACCTTGAACTGTGGAGTTCCAGCAAATCATGTAACTTCTCTCTGAGTCTCAGTTTACTCATAGGTAAAATGAGCAGGTAAAACTCCCTGCTGCCAGCTACCTCACAAGGCTGTTATAAGGATCAAAGAATCCAGTGCAGTGGTGCCTGAGTATCGTGCGAGCCATGATGTGCCATGTGCACAAAAGGGATGCTGCTCATCCACAAAAGAGACCTTGGAGTTTGCCACTTTGTGGCTCATTCTGGCGTTGACATTTTTAGGGCTCACACAATTGGAAATCAATGAAACCTGCATGAATTCCCAGCCTATGGATGAAAACCACAGGCTTCTTCAAGACTCCTTTATTGCCCTGTGATTGTACATGTTAAGAAAATTATATAAAACAATAAAATTGGCACACAGACAAAAAAATTGTTTATAAATAGTAGTATTTACTGAAATAGGTTCAGAGGTGCAAGATCCCATTTTCTTTCTTGCCCCCATGTCTAGAAAACTGTCAGTGACACTTCAAAGCTCTTCTTTTGACCAATGGATGTGAGGGCCCACAGTTAGTGGGTAAGAACAAGTTAAAATAGTGAAACCCCAGAGGAGCTACAAGAAAGAGGAATGAATATCTGTTATGTCTGAGATGCAGGAAGTAACAGAGAATCAGTGACTTTCACATAAAATGAGCCCTTTTCAAGTATCCCTTTCTGAAAGTGTGTTGTTCCTACCAAAGATCAAGGCTGTTTATAAAACTCGTCCTACCATCACCTCCCAGTGCAGCCAAGAGACAGAAGGCACATTTGGCAGCGGCATTCCCAGGTAAAAAGAAAGTGTGCCAAAGGAGAAGAAACCTCTTTTTTGTCAGTAAATATTTATTGAGCATGTGTTAGGTACTGGGGACAAAACAGAGAAGCAGATAGACAAGGTCTCTGGCCCATACTAGCTTATATTCTAGCTCCCTCAAGTCTGACATTGTGCCATCTGCATAGTAGCAAATTAAGGACATAGAAGCATAGTTTATGCAGTTTTGCAATTAAGGTCTAAATTCCAAGTGGTCATGAGAGACCAAAAATTCTCTACAGCTGGAGTAAAATAACCCACACAAAATATTGTCCACTTGGAGATAGAATATAAATAATATGCAATACAGAAGTGAATCAGTGGCCGTAGGACACATTCCTGTCAGCATCTACTACCTTAAAGTGATGAGAATTCTCTTCATTTGAGGATCTACCCTCCCCCACCCCAGTCTCAGTGAAGCAAATCCAACGGCAGATTTCAGAGTGGAGCATCTGACCTAGGTTAAGCCAATCAGCATGGTCCATTCCTCTGGCCACAGTGATTGGTTC
Organism: Rhinolophus sinicus; assembly: GCF_057876585.1. NCBI lineage: Eukaryota > Metazoa > Chordata > Mammalia > Chiroptera > Rhinolophidae > Rhinolophus > Rhinolophus sinicus. The sequence goes on along the minus strand of NC_142517.1, from coordinate 64,951,759 downwards.
AAAGATGGATATTAGACGCATATTAAGTCAATGAGGACAAAAAAAGACTCATTTAATCCTAAAACATGCAGTTGGGAACATTAGAGGAATGTTCCTGGACTCTTTCTCTCTAGAAATCACCAAGAGAGAGCTGCTGCAGTAAACCTGAGAGCAGATGGGGTCTTATTACAAAGCCATGCTTGAGGAAGTGAGGCCAAAATCAGAGAAAGAGAATCTAAGTCCTGGTGACATCATGTGAGCTCTAGATCAAGTCATACCTTAACCCTTTCCTTATAGGTGTTTAATTACGTGAAGCAGATACATTTGAATTGGATATTCTGTCACTTGCAATAAAAAAGCACCCTAACTGAAATAATAACCAAGTCAAAACCAAAGCATAAGAAAAAACTGATCTGGACAGGGCCTGGAAAGATTCATTTCACTTAATCCCTGGTCAAATATTTCTTTGGTTCCTTAAAAAAGAGGAATTGGACATAATACTAGAAGAACAGTGTATATCCTTGGAATTATATTTTTGATAACTTTTCTAAAATATATAAGGATTAGGTTGGGTAGCACATAGGATAAAAACAAATAAACTAGCAAACAAAAGTGGTTTTAAAAAGCAATAAAAGAAGTCCTATGGCCCTTTTCTGGGCCAGGTATCAATCCTACTGGTTGTGGGAGGTCCAGGATATTCCAGAGGAGGGACACTGGAAGCAATAGTGGTAGAAGGGAGTGATTAAGTGTTAAAGGGCTCAAACCAATGCCTATTCATCAACAAGTACAAAAGTATTTCAGTATTTTAACAACTTGCATGTTCTTTCTCGTGTATATTGGGAAAAAATCAGTCCACCTATCCCCACCACACAGTTCTCTTAGATCCCTATTGGGAGCTGGGTAAATGTGACACCACAGGTGGGACAGAAGAAAAGCACCCATTGGAATAAAGGAGTCCGTATTTATTCTCTACTGCATGACTATCTGTCTTACACCTGGCAAAGGAAAGGTGGGGAACAACAGGAAAAGAAAGGGAAAGAAAAATTAGAAAGACTACGGCAATCGATTGTTTTATTTCATCTTAAAACAAATCTAGGAGAATGTACCTCCTCCAGTTCCTAGCAGGCTACAATTCCATGTAAGAATAAACTTAGTGAGATGGTGATAATGTCACTAGAGGAATTGCTTAAGCAGAAAAGGTTACATTACATGGAAGTTAAAAGCAAGATGTGCGGAGTAAATCTCAATGTGGATAATCAGTTCTCCCAAAATTAACATTTGATAATATTATAGCATTTTGAAGATAAAGGATTAATAATAAATTCAGATACTGAAAAGGATAAAATTAATTCAAATCTCAGATTAAACCATCATCCTTCCTGAAATCTTGAAAAATTTAGCTTGGCTTTTGTGCAATTATTTTTAATCTTAACAATACTTTCCAGAACAAGTGAAGACTGTAGGCATTCTAACAATACAAATAAAATCTTTTCTTGTGAGATTTTAAGTCCAGTATGCAGGATAAGAAGTTTTTCCAATTACATTGATCATTTAAATTCTTGAGCTCCTGATCCTGAGGGCACATATTTTGCTCCTCATTAACCATAAAAGAGTAAGGATGGTATAGCACTTATTTTAAAAGCTATTTTCTAAAAATTGACCATGAAAATCACGGCCATTTCCCTCAATTTTGATATGATTTCTTCTATTTGCATGCAATTTTATAAAATGATAGTTTTCAGACTGGTTCGGCTTTTAGTCATAACCTTGTAAAGAGGTAAAGCAAATAGGAAGGAATTTGAAAATAGTACAATTTTATGTTGAACTGGACTCCCAATGGAAGGTCATATCTGGATGTTGGAAATGACATCATAAGACCTTTGATGACATGGATCCACACAGATCTCATTGGTAACCATCTGTACGGATCACCAGAATGGTTTTATTTATAGAATAAATAAATTTTATTTATTTATTTATAGAATATTTCCTAGTTAGCCATTTTTCTTACTGAAAGACTTTTGTTGTTGTTGTTACAGTTTGGAAAAATGTATTCTTGTCCACAGGAGCCACTTCTTCCCTTACGGCTCTTATATTCTATTACAAATACAGGGCAATGTATCAGATATTTAGAAATAAGTAAAACCCAGATTCTTCCTTCAGATAGCTTACAATTTAGTCTTCCTTCCTTTTTATTTTGAACCCTCCTCCTCCCAAGTCAATGTACTAAAGATGAAGATTCTTACCTCCCCACTCCAGTCTTCTCTCTTTAGAGAAACCTGTCTTCCTACAACCTTTCTTATAAGACATTCTGTTTTCACCTGTCCATGCTGATTGGACAACTGACCATATTGGGCTGAGAAGTGTCACTCTCCTGGAAAATGGAAAATGGGAGTCAAAAACACTGAGTCCAGTTGTGCCTGCTTGGAATAAGAATGAATCAGGGTGTTGGCTTGTCACACTGAAGCAGAAAGGCTGGTCTACAGACACGGACATAGAGAGAGATGCAAGGACGCAAACCCAGGAAATTCAGGAGTAATTAGGTAAAGTGCTCAGGACTGCCTTTCCAGTTCACATTCCACTCCCTCAGGAGGCTATACTTCCTGCTGTGGAATTCTGTGGGATCGATGTCCCCAGTGCCCCTGGATCTTCCCAATACATTGTTTCTTATAGGTTTACATTGTATTGACTGGGTCTCTGTTCCTTCAACAAAATGTTCCTTGTCTAACACAGAGCTGGTGGATTTAAGATGATAACAAAATAAATTCCAGCAAAAGATGGAAAAAGATAACTAATTTAGGAGCATGTAGACATCTAAATTAAAAATTTTCCTCCTGCACATGATAGTGATCCAATGATTCAGATTTTCTAAGAGGGTCATGATGTTTAAAACTCTCATTCCATTGTTATAAAGGACAATATTATGAAAAGACAGCAGTGTGTTGGTAAATGTTTGACAACTCTTCCTCTTGCCATTTACCACAAAAGCAAAATAAACATGTTAGACGAGGGCCAGTTAACTACCCTCCAGGGCTCTAACGCATTTATTTGGTGCCCCCAGATACTGTGATCAACCCCACGCTTCTTTCCCTCCTTGCTTCCTATTCTCTCAACACACACATACACACCTTACTACAGGTGTGTGCACAAACAAAGGAAACAGACTAGTCAAATGGCAGCAGATTCATCTGCTTTTTGGAGGGGTGGGTCATGGGAGCTGATTTTAACTAAAGTCTTAAAATCAATCCAGTCCACTCTAGACCATAATACTAAAAGTATCTCTGCTCCTTTTTAAGAGAATAGGATAACAAGCTAGAGAAGAGGGAATGGGAATTGGGGCCCAAAGAAAAGAAACACTAACCTAAAAGTATACAGAAAATAAGTTGTTGTTGTTGTTGTTGTTGTTGTTGTTGTTGTTTTAAAAAAAAAAAAGGAAAAGCAAACAAAGGATGGAATAAGAAAAGAATGAGAAGAAAAAAGATCACAAGCTGAGAAAGGAGAGACATGGAGACGAGAGATAGGAATTAGCCATGGATGAATTTTTTTATTGACTTTTTGCTCACAACAATAGGGATTTCCTAAACAGCAACAGGGCAGTACTGAGTTTATTGGTGGATGTACAGCAACTCTGAGCATAGTTCTCTCTGTCTTAGTAAGGACAGAGGAGGAGCGTGAGGTTGATCACACTCTTTTGTGATATAATTTACATTCAAATAAACCTAGAAGGCAGGAGAAAGGCAAGCCGCCTGCTGTATTTCATTTACAACCCTGAAACACAGGAGCCAAGTACCCAGAATATTCTGGACAGATTAATCTTTGCCAAAGTCTATATAAAGATGAAAAAATACAAAATTAAAGTGATTCTGTCACCTAAAATAAAGAGTAATTACTTATGGGAGGAAGGAAACCAAATAAAGTAGCAAGGAAATTCTCTGATTTAGTGAAATGCATAGAAATGAAAAGAATTTCTATAAGATCTGTTATATGAGCTGTAATTTTCCAAGACTGCAGACATGGGATTTGATTGGGACCTTTGATCAACTCTTGTTAAGGCTTCTGCTGCCTCTTATCACTGCTAGCGCAAAATAAAATTTCCACATCCTGACACAGTCATATTACACCATAAAGAAACACAGTCAACCTGTTTGAAATTGGGCTCCAGATTTAGCACCAGATGATTTGAGCCTTGCCTAAACTTATCTTTGGGGTCTGGAAAGTAATGTTTGTTTACTACTTAAAACACACCATTTGCGAGTGAAATGCTCATCCCTGAATCACAAGACTATAAAAATGTTCTCTCTGGGTAACATCAAATGAAGAATTAACTTCTTTTGCAGTGAACCTGGGACTATCCTTACAGTCAATTTAACTACTTTGATGGAACGAGAAGGCATACACTCAAATAGTGTTAAAATTAAAGATATTTTTTTGCCTGAGTTATCCCCAAACACTGTAACTGGGTTTAGCTTTCGCTCCCTACCTTACTTTGACGACAGGAACATGTAGGGTCTTCTGGCCTAAGCTCACACCAGAACAGGGATAAGCTATCATCGAGTTACAAAATAAGTCAGAAAACTAGAGGCAGATGAAATGAAAAAGTAAAGGGCATCTCTTTCATGATAGCCAATAAATCTGTTGGCTCAACACCTCTAGCATGTGAGCTAAGCTTTCCGAAAAGATGAAAATGATTCGTTTAAAATCAGATTACAATGTGCACACAAAAGGATCTGCAAATAGAAATAAGAGAATTCCATTAACATGATAATGATATCCTGAATGACCTGAACAAACAAAGAAGATTGGAACTTTGGATGTAATTTGTGGATAGTTTCCTTTTCCAGGTTTTGTGAGTGCCTGACTTGAAAGATTTTAGAAAAGGTTGCTGCTAGGCCAGGTTTCTTCCATCTGTCAGAGAATCCCTACAGGAAAAATTAATTCAATAAAACATCATTTAAATCGTGATGTTAGATTGTTTCCACTTTCCATTAATTAAAAAAATATATTAAGAGTCAGCCTCAGCGACGCCTTCTGCATGTTTGAATAGGTGTGAATTGAAGGGCACTGGAAACATGCCTCTAACTTGAACTTCCTGGAGCCTGTTTTCTACCTGAAATAAACCAATGAACATGGCAACGCCACTATAAAATGCTTGTGTATGTGTGCAGGAAGGAGGTAAGGTTAAGTTCTTAACAAGTTTGAATGATAGTCTAAATTTCCTTCTTATTCCCCAACCCTGTGCAGGATACAATAAGCCAGAACTGGGTCCAGTGTGGATAGTTCCCTGAAGTGGCTCAAAAGAAGAAGATTCAGGAGGTAAATCCAAATTAAGTCTTTACCAAGGACAAAGAGGCAAATGAGGGGAGCTGATTTTCACCTTGAAGTCCAGGAGGCCAGCATGAAGATGAAAAGAGGGGGTAAGATCTAGAGAGAAAAGTCGGTAGACAGTAAAATGATGGAGTAGGTAAGAGCAAGGGGGAGAGTAAAGTGAGAAAGCTCTAGGAGTATCAGAGATAAGCAGGAGATAATGGCACCATTTTATTTGCCCTAGATTGTTGGGGGTTGGGGGGGCATGGGTTCCACACAGATTTGGGGTAAATAGTTTGCCTAGAAAAGTTGGAAGAAAGTCCCAAGGCAAAAGGAGAAGTCACTTAAGTAATGTGATAAGTGCAGCACAGATGTTAGGTTTTGTCAGTTGGTCGGTGAGTGTATCATGGGAAAGGTGTGATATGTAGGGCACAGGCCAGCAGAAGGGGGCTCTGTGTGAGGTGCCCAGGTCTTCTGGACACAGGCGATCTAGCTGACCATGACACAGAAAGACTTAGCACTAAAAATCAGAACAGGAATCACTCTGCTACAGGAGCTGACACATACAGCACAAGGGTTTACAACAGGGGCCCTCAAGAAGAGTTTGAACGCTGAGTTTGAACGCTGCCTCTGTCACTTACCAGTTCCCTGACCTTGGGCAAATAACCCAATCCTCCTTATCTCAGCAACAAGATTAATACTACATCAAAGGGTTGTTGTGAAGAATAAATGAATTAGTAAATGTAAAATGCTTAAAACAGTGCCTGGTACACAGTAAGTACTTCATCGATGTTACTATTATAACTGCTTATTAGTATACTTGATACCATATTGTGAGAGATAGGAAAGGGACAACACATAGAACCCTAGTCACAGGAGTTTACATTTTTATATTGCAATGCCCAATAACCCTCCCTGCTTTCTATCTTGGAGAAGATACCTTTACTTCTCTGTTTTCTCCTTGGTAATTTAATTTCAATAAATTAGAGTCCCTCAATTCAACAAAATATTTAAAATGTTAAATTATAATTTTGTCATTTTTAAAAATTATTGTATTATAAGGTATTGGCAATTAATTTGTTAACATAATTTCTTTTTTTTTTAATTAAAGTTTATTGGGGTGACAATTGTTAATAAAGTTACATAAGTTTCAGGTCTACAGTTCTGTAATACATTATTTATATCTCACATTGTGTGTTCACCACCCAGAGTCAGTTCTCCTTCCATCACTATATATTTGACTCCTTTACCCTCTTCTAGAGTCCCCCATCTCCTTTACCCTCTGGTAACCCCTAAACTATTGTCTATGTTAATGAGTTTCTATTCCTTCATTTGTTTGTCTTGTTCTTTTGTTTTCAGTTTTATATACCACATATCAGTGAAATCATATGGTTTTCTGCTTTTTCTGTCTGATTTACTTCACTTAGCATTATAATCTCAAGATCCATCCATGTTGTCACAAATGGTACTATTTCATCTTTTCTTACCGCTGAATAGTATTCCGTTTTGTACATATACCACAACTTCTTTATCCATTCATTTATCGAAGGAAATTTTGGTTGTTTCCATGTCTTGGCCACCATAAATAAAGCTGCAATGAACATTGGAGCACACATGTCTTTATGGATACATGTTTTCAGGTTTTTTGGATAGATACCCAGGAGAGGGATTGCTGGGTCATACGGTAATTCTATTCGTAATTTTTTGAGGAATCTCCACACTGCCTTCCATAGCGGCTGCACCAGTCTGCATTCCCACCAACAGTGTCTGAGGATTCCTTTTTCTCCACAGCCTCTCCAACACTTATTATTATTTGTCTTGTTGATTATAGCCATTCTGACTGGGGTGAGGTAATATCTCATTGTGCTTTTTATTTGCATTTCTCTGATGATTAGTGATGCTGAGCATTTTTTCATATGTCTATTTGCCATTTGTATGGCCTCTTTGGAGAAATGTCTCTTCAGGTCCTCTGCCCATTTTTCACTTGGGTTGTTTGTTTTTTTATTGTTGACTTGTATGAGTTCCTTGTATATTTTGGATATTAGCCCCTTAGTGGAGGCGCTGTTTGCAAAAATCTTCTCCCATTCAGTTGGTTGCTTCTTTATTTTGTTGATGGTTAACTTTGCTGTGCAGAAGCTTTTAAGTATGATATAGTCCCATTCATTTATTTTAGCTTTTACTTCCCTTGTCTTTGAAATCAAATTCATAAAATGCTCTTTGAACCCAAGGTCCATAAGTTTAGTACCTATGTTTTCTTCTATGCAGTTTATTGTTTCAGGTCTTATGCTTAGGTCTTTGATACATTTTGAATTAATTTTGGTACATGGTGACAGATAGCAGTCCAGTTTCATTCATTTGCATGTGGCTATCCAATTCTCCCAGCACCATTTATTGAGGAGGCTGTCTTTTCTCCATTGCATGTTCTTTGCTTCTTTGTCAAACGTTATCTATCCATATTCATGTGGTTTTATTTTTGCGTTCTCAATTCTATACCATTGGTCTATGTGTCTGTTTTTCTGCCAATATCATACTGTTTGATTATTGTTGCCCTGCAGTACAAGCTGAAGTCAGGGAGTGTGATACCTCCAGCATTGTTCTTTTTCCTTAAGATTGCTTTGGCTACTCGGGGTGTTTTGTGATATAAAATCCATACAAATCTGATGATATTTTGTTCTATTTCTTTAAAAAATGCCATTGGGATTTTGATGGGGATCACATTAAAGCTATATATTGCTTTGGGTAATGTGGCCATTTTAACTACGTTGAATCTTCCAATCCATGAGAACAGAATGTCTTTCCATTTCTTTGTGTCTTCTTCACTTTCTTGTAAAACTGTCTTCAAGTTTTCAGCATATAGGTATTTCACTTCCTTCGTTAAGTTTATTCCTAGGTATTTTATCCTTTTTGTTTCAATTGCAAAATGGATTTTTTAAAATTTCTTTTTCTGAGATTTCATTGTTAGTATATAGGAATGCAAAGGACTTTTGTGTGTTGATTTTGTAGCTGGCAACTTTACTGTATCCATTTATTGATTGTAATAGCTTTTTGGTGGAGTCTTTAGGGTTTTCTATATATAGCATCATGTCATCTGCAAAGAGTGACAATTTAACTTCTTCATTCCCAATTTAGGCGTCTTTTATTTCTTTCTCTTGCCTGATTGCTCTAGCGAGGCCTTCCAACACTATGTTAAAAAGCAGAGGTGATAGGGGACAGCCCTGTCGTGTTCCTAAATGTAAAGCAAAGGGCTTCAGTTTTTCACCATTAATATGATATTAGCTAAGGGTTTGTCATACATGGCCTTCATTATGTTAAGGTATTTTCCTTCTATGCCTATTTTATTAAGTGTTTTAATCATAAATGGATGTTATATCTTGTCAGATGCTTTTCTGCATCAATTGATATAATCATATGATTTTTGTCCTTTATTTTGTTTATGTGATGTATCACATTGATGGATTTGCATATGTTGAACTATCCTTATGCCCCTGGGATGAACCCTACTTGGTCATGATGAATAATCTTTTTAATGCATCGTTGCATTCGATTTGCTAGAATTTTGTTTAGGATTTTTTCATCTGTATTCATCAGAGATATTGATCTGTAGTTTTCTTTTTTCTGTGTTATCCTTACCAGGTTTAGTATCAGGGCAATGTTGGCCTCATAAAATTACTTAGGGAGTATTGCCTCTTCTTTAACTTTTTGGAAGAGTTTGAGTAGGACAGACATTGGATCCTCTTTAAAGGTTTGGTAGAATTCACTAGTGAAGCCATCTGGTCCCAGACTTTTGCTTTTGGGAAGATTTTGGATGACTGATTCAATTTTCTTACTGGTGATCGGTCTATTTAGATTTTTCAGTTCTTCATGATTCTGCCTAGGAAGGCTATATGTTTCTAAGAACTTGTCCATTTCTTCTAGGTTATTGAATTTGGTAGCATATTGACCTTCATAGTATTCTTGGATGATCCTTTGTATTTCTGTGGCATCCGTGATAACTTCCACTCTTTCATTTCTGGTTTTGTTTATTAATGTCTTTTCTCTTTTTATCTTAGTGAGTCTAGCCAAGAGTTTGTCAATTTTATTAATCTTTTCAAAGAACCAACTCTTTTGTCACATTAATTTTTTCTATTGTCTTTTTGTTCTCTATTTCATTTAGTTCTGCTCTAATTTTTATTATTTTCTCTCTTCTGCTGACCTTGGGTTTCATTTGTTCTTCTTTTTCTAGTTCTTTATGGTGGTTATTTATCTGGGATTTTTCTAGTTTCTTGAGATAGGCCTGTAATGATATAAATTTCCCTCTTAAAACTGCTTTCGCTGCATCCCAAAAATTTTGGTATGATGTATTTTCATTCTCATTTGTTTCTATGTATCTTTTGATCTCTCCTCTTATTTCTTCTTTGACCTGGTCATTCTTTAAAAGTATGTTGTTTAATTTCCACATATTTGTGGTTTTTCCTTCTTTCTTTTTGCAGTTGATATTCAATTTCAAAGCCTTGTGATCAGAGAATATGCTTGGTATGATTTCAATCTTCTTAAATTTGCTGAGGCTACTTTTATGTCCCAATGTATGGTCTATCCTTGAGAATGTTCCATGTACACTAGAATGTTCCATGTACACTAGAAAAAAATGTATAGTCTGGTGTTCTAGGATGAAGTGCTATATAAATGTTAATTATGTCCATTTCATCTAATGTGTCATTTAGGGCTGCTATGTCTTTCTTTATTTTCTGTTTGGATGATCTATCCATAGCTGTCAATGATGTATTTAAGTCCCCTACTATAATTGTGTTTTGGTCAATTTATCCCTTTAGTTCTGTTAGTAGTTGTTTGGTATATTTCAGTGCTCCCTGATTGGGAGCATAAATATTGATGACTGTTATGTCTTTTTGTTGTATAGTACGCTTTATCCTTATGAAATGTTCATCTTTGTCTCTCGTTACCTTTTTTATCCTGAAGTCTGTTTCATTGATATTAATATGGATACACCTGATTTTCTCTGGATACCATTTCCTTGGAGTGTCAATTTCCACCCTTCACTTTGAGTCTATGCTTGTCCTTGTAGCTGAGATGTGTTTCTTGGAGGCAGCATATGGTTGGGTTTAGTATTTTTATCCAATCTGCTACTCTGTGCCTTTTTATTGGTGCGTTCAGTCCATTTACATTTTGACTGTACATTTACAACATGATTATTGATATGTTAAGATTTCCTGTCATTCTATCTTTGGTTTTCTGGTAAGACTGAGTCTCCATTTTTTCTTTGTCTTTTTGTTGTAGTCTACTATTTCGTGTGGTGGTATTCTATGATTTTTCCCTCTGTTTCTTCTTTTATTACATTGTATATTTCAGTTCTGGATTTTTTTGAGTGGTTACCATTAAGTTTATGTAAAAGAAAGTTTCATATTTAGAGTATTCCATTTTCCTCAGCACGCTTACTTTCTCCATTCCCATATTCCGGTTCAGACCTTTACTCTCCCCCCTTTTATGTTTTGCTTGTCACAAATTATCCTTATTTATGCTGGTTGAATAGCCTCCTTCAGTATTCCTTGTAGTGCAGGTCATGTGTTAGAAAATTCCCTCAGCTTCTGTATGTCTGGAAAGGTCTTTATTCCTCTTTCATATCTAAAGGATATCTTTGCTGGATATATTATTCTTGGCTCATAATTTCTCTCTTTCAGTAGTTTGAATATTTGATTCTACTCCCTCCTGGCTTGTAAAGTTTCTGCTGAAAATCTGATGCTAATCTAATGGGCTTTCTTTTGTGGGTTCCCATCTTCTTTTCCCTGGCTGCCTTGAGGATTCATTCTTTGTCGTTAATTTTTGACAGCTTCAATACAATGTGCCTTGGAGAAGGCCCTTTGGGATTGAGGTAATTAGGTGTTCTATTTGCTTCTTGGATTCAAGGATCCAGTGCTTTCCATAAGTTTGGGAAGTTCTCATTGACTATTTGTTTGAATATACTCTCTGCTCCCTTCTATCTTTCTTCTTCTTCTGATATGCCCATTATTTTTATGTTGCTCTTTCTGATGGAGTCAGGAAGTTCTTGTAGAGTTCTTTTGTTTCTTTTAAGTTTCAAATCTCTTTCTTCTTCCATCCGTGTCATTTCCAGATTTCTATCTTGGATGTCACTGATTCTTTCCTCCTTCTGGTCAACTCTACCACCTAAGCTGGCTATTTCATTCTTCATTTCTTTTATTGAGTTCTTAATCTCCAGAAATTCTAGTTGGTTCTTTTTTAAAATTTCAATCTCTTTGGTACAATGTTCATTTTTTTCTTTGATTGTGCTTCTGAGTTCATTAAACTGCCTGTCTGCGCTTTCTTGCATCTCATTGAGTTTTCTCAGAACTGCAATCTTGAATTCTCTGTCATTTAAGTCACATATTTCCATGTCTTTAAATTCATTTTCTGGAGACTTTTCATTTTCTTCCTGAGTTGTCCTGTTACCTTGGTTATTCATGGCAATTAATGATTTATTATTTCTCTTCCTAGATATCTGCAGGAGTGGGTTCTGCAACAGGTTGATAGAAAGAGGTCTTTCTTTTGTTTTCCAGTAGGTGTTGGTAGAATGTTTTATTTTCTCTCTGACTGCAGCCTTTTATTCTCTTTCACACTGTAGTGTTATATTTTCTCTGCACTGTTCCAGCTTCTCACACAATGGTGGGAGGGGGAGTGGGGGCGGATTCCCTGGAATGTGGGCTTCTCCTCTGAACAGTTCGCCTGGGTCATAGGGCGCCGCCTCCTTGTAGGAAACATGGAGAGCTTCTGAAGTTCCAAAGCACTTCCTGCACCAGATTCAGAGTCCGTGTGTTTCAGCAGCTCTGTTTAGTCCTGCAGGGATCCCCCCAGATAGATGGGGACAGGGGCAGGGTGGGTTGTGAGAGGTGGCCCAGAGCAATGGCGGCGACCACCACCACAGCCAGTCCTCCTTCCACAGCTCCCTCCCCTTTGCCGGAATTAGTTGGGCTGCAAGTCCGTATCTGCAGACCACAGTTCTCAGAACTGCAAGTATTCTGTTCTTTTGACCTGACACTGCTACTGTTCTGCTTCTAGCACTGGGAAGGTGGGGGTGGGGCGAACTTTGGGAGGGTGGTGAGGGTGCGGCTAGTCTCAGTGCCTAAGGCTTCTGTTCTCTGCTCCGCAGTGAGGGCTTAAACCACTGTTTTCAGCCTTCTTCCCTCAGTCTTTGCTCCGAGGTCTCTGCTGTGAGTGTTGGGTTCAGCCGTGTTATATGCTGTCCCCTCAGCCCTGTGGGTCACAAACGGAGCCCTAGCAGTCCGAGTTCTTCCCTCTCCCACAACTGCAGAAGTTCCGGGATGCAGCGAGCTCAGAGCACTGAGCTAGGTCTGTGTCCTGCACCCGCCTGCGCGTCCCTGTCTCCACACTTCTCCCTTCTCTCCTCCCCCACTTGCACAATTTGCCCAACTTTAGATGATTTCAGTAGTGTGCCTCTTAGGCTTGCCTGTCTGCTGCACAGGGAGTCCTTTGTAGAGTTATAGTTGTTCAGTTTGTTGTTAATTCCAGGGGAGATTTCAAGAGGGTCACCTCATGCTGCCATTTTTATGACATCATCCTAAAACAATTTTATATGAAACCATCAACTAAATGAAGAGGCAACCAACAAACTGGGGAAAGATACTTGCAAACGCCTCTGATAAGGGACTAATATCCAAAATATATAAAGAACTCGTATAACTCAACAACAAAAAAAACAAAGAATCCAATTAAAAAATGGGCAGAGAACCTGAACTGGAACTTCTTCCAAGAAGACACACAAATGGCCAACAGCTATATAAAAAAACACTGAACTTCACTAGCTACCATGTTTCCCTGAAAATAAGACCATGTATATATTAATTTTTTCTCCAAAAGACATATTAGGGCTTATGTTCAGGGGATGTCGTCCTGAAAAATCATGCTAGGGCTTATCTTCTGGTCAGGTCTTATTTTCAGGGAAACACGGTATTAGGGAAATACAAATCAAAACCACAAACCACAATGAGATATCACCTCACACCTGTTAGAATGGCTATCATCAACAAGACAAATAATAACAAATGTTGGAGAAGCTGTGGAGAAAAAGGAACCCTCATATATTGTTGGTGGGAATGTAAATTGGTACAGTCACTATGGCAAACAGTATGGAGGTTCCTCAAAAAATTAAGAATAGAATTACCAAATGACACAGCAATACCTCTCCTGGGTATGCATGTATACCCCAAAAATCTGAAAACATTTACCTGTAAAGATATATGTACTCCAATGTTCACTGCAACATTATTTATGGTGGCCAAGACATGAAAACAACCAAAGTGTTCTTCAATAGATGATTGGGTAAAGAAGATGTGGTACATATACACAATGGAATACTACTCTGCCACAATACAAACTGAAATACTGCCATTTGCGACAACATGAATGGATCTTGAGATTATTATGGTAAGCGAAATAAGTCACACAGAAAAAGTTGAGAACCATACGACTTCACTCATATGTGGAATATAAAACTGAAAGCAACAAAGGAACAAGATAAACAAACAAAGAAACAAAAACTCATAGACACAGACAATAGTTCAGTGTTTACCAGAGGATAAGCAGGGTGGGGAATGGTAGAAGAGGGTAAAAGGGATCAAAGATATGGTGATGGATGGAGAACTGTCTCTGGGTAATGAGGATACAATGTGATATGTAGAGGATGTATTATAGAAACATGCATGTTTCTAATGCATGTTAGAAACGTATGTAATTCTAACCATTGTCACCCCAATAAATTTAATTTAAAAAAATTCACATATATTTTAAAGACACAAAATAGTGTTGGAAAGGTAACTGCACATGCATTTTGTTTATGCAATCTTAAAGGACAACGTATTACAGAGATTTTCCAAGTAATAAAATCTTTCCACCTGCTTTCATTCAGAAGGAAAGCACAGTTTCCTCCTTGATCATAGGGATTTTCTTATTAAGAGGCTCTTTAAGCCAGTTTGTGACTCATCTTCCTGCCATATTCCTAGAGACAGATCATGGAACACAGCAGCCAGCCTTGCTTCCCAGCCCAACCTAAAACTTGACTATTAGCTAAAGCAGTGACACCAGCAGAGGGAGACTGATACAGGCCCTGTCCCCACACAATTTGTTTTAACCAGCTCGCCAAGTGATTTTGATGCACTCCCAAGTTTGAGAAACAATAGCCTAGAGAACCTTGACCACAATCCTGACAATCTCCAGGAGTAAGGAACTTGCTAGTAAATGGGAGAGCCAAGGGCACTGCTCATATTCTTACCAGTAAAACATGGTGCTTTGTCCTTCTCTGTTCCACCTTCAGGGACAAAAAAAAAAAAAATCTTTTGAAATTAAATGATAGAAAAAGTATCAAATTCCATTTTAAAATCATTTATAGTAAACATGGCAATTTTTCTGTTTTCCACAACCTAGCATGTTTTGACTCCCCTATCAACTAATCAAATATTTCTTCAGAAGCTTTTCCAATGCATAAAACTACAGATACAATCTGCCTTATCCTAAGAAAATTCAATACATAAAAATCTGCTTACAAAACAGATAAATCAGAGTTTTAACTTTACAAAAGACTTTGCCATCTCTTTTTTGCTTTAAAAACTAGTTTCCTGATACATTTACACAATGATTCATTTTACAAAATTTTAATATACATAAAAAATTTAGGAGGCATTTCAGCTAAGGTTGTGTTCAGTATCTTATAGAATTGCATCACTCATTATCTTTTTCATTAATTCTCTGTAACTGTGTTCATCAATTTGCAAAAATGAAAATTCCACTTAAAATTTTCAGAAGATGCTAGGAGTCACCCCAATATCTTAGGACAGTGGCCATCAAGTCTGAAATGCATCACGAAAAGGCCTGGTTAAAATACAGATTGCTGGGCCTTTCCCCCAAGAGTTCTAATTCAGTAGGTCTGGAGTGGGGTACAAGATGGGACATTTTGAAGAAATTCTAGGGACTGTACTTTGAGGGCCTCGGCTTAGCGAATTTCCAGGGTAGAGATGAACAAAAATTCTCCTGCAGTATTTTTCTCCAGTTTTCAAACTGTGCTGAGATATATTCTATTGGCACTTACTGATTATGATAATTCTAGAAATACTTCTTCCCTCCAATGCACATTTAATAAACCTATCACCAACCACCAGGAGACTAACTCAGACCTAAATTCAGAAAAGGAAACAATAGCACATCTTAACCTCCCAGCACCTGGTAAATAACCCAGATTCAATTCGTTACAAGAAGTATCCTCAATAACATGGAAATGGACTAGCTTTGCTGCTGTGGGCGTAAATTTTCAAGAGATTACCCTTGGCCACCTATCCCCGGCTAAATCTGAGAAAGTTAAGATATTGAGATCTCTAGCTTTAGCTCCCTGGTGGGTAGCTTCTCCACAGAGTTATACAATTCAAAAACAGATGCTAAAAATCAGTCATTGAACAAAATAACACTGTTAAGGATAGTTCTTATTGAGCACTACTATATTTCATATATTATTATCTCATTTCATCTGCATGATATCCCTGCTTGATAAAGAGGACTAAGTCTATTTGCAGTGGCAGCCAACAAGACTGAGAGGGGTTGCCCCTGGTAGCACAGTTGCTAAATAAATGGCAGAGCCAGGATTTGAATCCAGTTTGTGAGACCCACAGTTTAAGATCGTTTGTTTACTCCATGCTGACTGTCACATAAATCAAGGCTTCGGTTCTCCCTTTTCATCAGCGAGTAAATAGTCCCTGAGAGCAGAGGTACTGAGGTCTCCTAGGCTTGGGGGTATTCAACAGAGAGCCTCCACAGGTTTAATGGTGTATTGGTTTTCTACTGCAGTGTAACAAATTACCACAAAATTAGCAGTTTGAAACAATACCCATTTATTAGCTCACGACTCTGTACATCAAAAATCCAGGTAGACGCCACTAGGTTCTCTGCTCAGGGTATCACATGACTGAAATAAAGATATCAGCCCAGCTGGATTCTTAAATGGACAACTGGGAAAGAATCTACTTCTGATTTCATTCAGGCTGTTGGCATGTGATTGTTGTACTGAGAATCCCCATTTGCTTAGGTTGTCCGCTGAGGGCCACTATAGCTTCTAAAGGTCATCACCGTTCCTTATCTTGTGGCTCCCTTCATCCTCCAGCCAGCAACAGTGCAGGAAATCCCTCTTGTGCTTATATCTCTCTAACTTTCTCTTCTGCTGCTAGCCAGAGAAAGCTTTCTGCATTCAAAGGTTTCATTTGATAAAGACCCGTGCAGATAATCTCTGTATTTTAAGGTCAACTAATTTGGGTATTTAATTACACCTGAGAAGTCCCTTCATAGCAGTACGTAGATGAGTGTTTGTTTGAATAACCAGAGAATAGAAATCTTTGGGGGTGGGGTAAAGGGTACATCCTTAGAATTCTGCCTACCACAGAGGGCTAGAATTGTACTTGACTGCCAATGGTCAATGAGTCCTAAACTGCACATGTTATCACACCCCTCTGTCTATACAGGGAGCCTAAGGACTGTTTTTCCTACCTCCAGAGAAAAACCCTGGGATTTGCTTTGCTCCCTTGCTACATCATGGCTATTGGCAATCATTGGCCCTCAGGAGAAATCTTAGTCTGAGGAGGGTCCAGGATTCACTTTCTCATGGAAATTCATCTCATGGAAATTCTAATTTGAGAATCAGCCAATAAGACAAATGTCCAGGTTACTGAAGAAACTTATTTTCTCATAGATCATTTCATCAGAGATTGTGTTCAGTAATTATTTTACATATTTGTTTTGTGTGCAGAAACCATCTTATTCTCCTATAGAACTGGAGATCTTTCAGGAAAAGAATTGAACCTTAAAAATCTTTGTGTTCACAAAAGTGCCTAGCACACTGTCCAATAATCACAAGATACTCAGTAGTTGTTTGATGAATTCCATTATTTGCATTAATTAGGCTATAGGGAACATTGCTTACTACTTACCAGATATTCAATAAATTTTATTTTCCTTTCCTTTTTCTTAGGATAAAAAATAAAGAAGATTTCTTTCCTCTTAAAAAATTAAAATCTATTGATATTGTCAGTACAGTCATTCAAGGTATATGGCAAGTGCTCATGCTTTAAAGGAGAGAGATGGCTGTATAATAGTGTTGCCTTTATAGTTAATCTATAAGAATCTTTAGGATTGATAAATTTAAAGCTTTGCAGGATAGCTCAGCTATTCATTTTAAATGTGGAAAAAATAGGACTTAGTGATTTTCTTGTCAAGGAACTTAAAATATTTAAATGAAAACCAGGGAATTTCACCCATTAAGACTATTAAATAATTTAGGGTCTAAAGTCCACTAAGAACCCCCTGGATGACTAGAGAAGAACACTGATTTAGAGACATGGCATTTTCCATGGAAGCAACAAGTTCTAGTAAACAAAGAACTTAAGCTTGAGCAGCCTACAATAAATCAAATATTTTATTGGCTCTCAAAAATTCTGTACGGTATTGCTATGGTTTGAAAGTTTGTGTACCTCTAAAATTCATATGTTGAAATCCTACCTCCAAAGATGATGGATTAGGAAGTAGGGTCTTTGGGAGGTGCTTAGGTCATGAGGGCAGAGCCCTCATGAATGGGATTAGTGCCCTCATAAAAGAGGCTCTGGAGAGATCCCTCACCCATTCTGCCTTGTGAGGACACAATGAAAAGTCTCACAATGAGAGGGCTCCCAGAAGAAAGTCCTTACTCGACCATGCTGGCACCATGATCCTGGACTTCCAATCTTCAGAACTGTGAGAAATAAATGTCTTGTCTTTATAAGCTACCCAACCTCTGGTATTTTGTTACAGCAGCCTAAACCTACTAAGTCAGATAATGTATGTGGATGTGTTTGCTGCAGGGAGGTGAAAGGGAGCATGGTGCAAGTGGCCTTTGGAGCCAAGTAAAGCAGCTTGTAGGGTAAATTCCAACTCTGCTGATTACTAGCCACCAGGCTTTGGCCATGGAACTTAACACTTCAGGACATCAGATTCTTTATCCATAAAATGGGCACAGTAACACTTAGCCTTTTAAAATTGCTATAAACTTTGGAGATAATATAAATAAGTTATGTGACACAATAATTTACTCAATGTTAACTACAATTATTATTATTGTAGATATCTCTAGCCAATTTATAAAAGACGCCCTTAAATGTGAGATATATATGAGTTTTTCCTCTTTTCCAGTCCTGGGATTAAATATCATTTTCCTCCATATTCACTTAACATTTCTCAAGCTTCCAAATTCATAGAAAAAACTATAAAACATACTTTTAAGTAGTTATGATTGTGCATGTAAAACATTTGTACAACAACGTACTCTGTGTGCTATGTTATTCTGTGTTGAAATGGAGATGAATAAAGGACATTTGTCACAGGGTCTTCTGCCTTGCCTTGGTATTCAACACATGTGAAAGAATATAATGGCCATCAGCACTGTTGCATACATATTCTACATAAAAGAAAAATCTACTTGGTGTTTCAGAGCTCCTGGTTTTAGAATCTCTTTCTGCTTCAGCTGATATATAGTGTAAATCTAAAACTTATTTAAAAACCTGTCTGGGTAAGACAGCTTTTAATTAATCTTCTCTTAGTTTTTATACTATATGGTACCTGGAAGATGCAAGATCAATCACTACCGTATTGTAATGTCGAGTTGCGAGACAGAAAGATAAATGAGCTATCAAGCTTAGCATTTTGATAGCTAAGTTAATTTAACTAGCTCCAGAACATACTCTAGATTGGTAGATAAAGTTGTGAGCTGGGGCGCTGAATGTTGTAACTGTGAATGTGGTATGTTATTAAGAAAACAGGAATGTGCTAGTTCCTATCTGTCCTTTATGGAAATTAAATCCAGGATTAGAGAGGTGTAGCTGGGTGATGGGGTCATATAGCTAGTTCTGTCAAACCAATTAAGACAGCTTTATTAATTCAGACTTTTAATTGAGCACCGTGACAAGGTCTGGCCTGATCTGAAGTTTCCCTCTGCAGTATGCATGAAGAAAAGCTTGGCCAAGCAAATTAAACTCAATTTATGCTTAAGGGTAGACCTTGAGTAGAGTTTGTTTCCTTAAGGGATTTACAAGGACTTTTTTTTTTTTTTTTTTAACCATAAGTTGTATTTCAAGTTGTGTTTTTCTCACTGATAGGAATTTTGACCTGATTCTTGTCCCTGGAGGATAGGACACCCCACCCCTGGGATATCCATTTACACAATGATATTTCTTTTTTCTTTTTTCTTTTTTTTTATTATTAAATTTATTGGGGTGACAATTGTTAGTAAAATTACATAGATTTCAGGTGTACAATTCTGTATTACATCATCTATAAATCCCATTGTGTGTTCATCACCCAGAGTCAGTTCTCCTTCCATCACCATATATTTGATCCCCCTTACGCTCATCTCCCACCCCCACCCCCCTTACCCTCTGGTAACCACTAAACTATTGTCTACACAATGATATTTCAATCAGCAAAAGGAATAAGAGTAAAATTTCTAGCCTTGGCTCCTCAAAATTACCAGTCTAAATTGTAATAAAACTTCAAACAAAAGAAAAATGCTTCAGAAGTCATTGGAGAAGTACTTAGATATGCTAATCACAGCTATTAAGGAATATCAACTTTGGAATGTCATATCAATTCAAATAAGCAACAGTAAATGGAGACGGTTTGAAAGGTTCTCCCTTCCTTGAAAGATAAGACGTGAAATTTCTATAAGGCAAAAACCTTACCCAGTTCCCACACATACCCATCCCCAATCTGTACAATACTAGACCACTTCTTTCCATTTCTTTTCATTTATTTGTTCACTCACTCTTTAACAAACATGTATTAAGCACCTATGACATATAGGTCAGTTCCTATGCCATGTTAGATTGGCAAATCACAATTCGTGTGACCAAGGAGTCACAGAGAAATGTGCAACTCATTATAAAATGGTATGCGTGATGCTTAATTTTATGTATAAGCTTAAGTGGGCCATGAGGTGCCCAGACAGCTAATTAAATATTCGGGGCGTGTCTATGAGAGTGTTTCTGGGTGAGATTTACATTTGAATTGGTAGACTAAGTAAAGCAGATTGCCCTCCCCAAAGGGGTTGGGCCTTATCCCATCTGTTGAAGGTCTGAATAGAACAAAAAAGAGAAGAAAGGGAGAATTCTCTGTGTCTGTCTTTGAATGAGGATATTTGTCTTCCGCCTTCAGATTCACACTAGGACTGGAACTTATACCATCGGCTCTCCTAGACCTCCAGCTTGCCAGCTACAGATCTTAGGACTGCTCAGCCTTCATAATCACATGAGCGAAATCCTTAGAATGAATGAATGAATGAATGAACTATAATAAATATATTACACATAATATATAATAATAAATGTGTATCATATATAATGAATATACATATTACATGTATAACATATATGTGTTTTAGATAGATAGATAGGTAGATGATAGATAGACAGATATAGAGATAGATAGATAAAATTAGTTCTATTTCCCTGGAGAACTGTAGGAATTCAGAACCAGCCTCCCCAAAATATGTCATTTTGGCATGTGAATTATTTTGAACTGAAGGCAATCAAGACCATGCAGGCTCATAAGAAACTTTAACTGCTTCTTAAAGAATTTAAATTAGGGGCCTTGCCCACAATAAGAGTTATCAACAGAAATAACATTTTATGACCTATCTACAGAGCAGGGAAAACTAATTACTGAACACCTGCTTTTCTTATCATTTTTCAATGACCCTTTGAAGCCCCAAAGCATTTTACCTCATCCTTAGGTCACAATGTCATATATAACTTTAACTCATTTTAACTTTCTGTCCCTGAACCTCATGTATGTGGGGCCTCTGACTCTCTCATGCATGTGGAGTTCCCAGGTGGACTTATGTAATTAAATTTGGTTATTTTCTCTGGTTAATCTGTCTCATGTAGATTAAATTATTAGACGAGCTGAGCTGAGCCGAAAGAACCTTGAGGGTAGAGGAAAGTTTCTTCCTCCCCACAGAACCCAGGCTAATACAGTATGATAGGTGAAAACTGGAACAACTGCATGCATTAGTCATACAATTACAACCACAGAACATGTTGTGATTCACATAACACTTCCCTCTTCATCCACTGACATTGACCTTTGCCTTCAGAAATCAATCAATTCAGAGATTTACCCACTTCTGATTTTCTACCCTAAGAACTTCTGACCCCCACACATAAGCAATAAAAAATACTACTTTCCTAACATGCTG
Source organism: Rhinolophus sinicus (assembly GCF_057876585.1). NCBI lineage: Eukaryota > Metazoa > Chordata > Mammalia > Chiroptera > Rhinolophidae > Rhinolophus > Rhinolophus sinicus. The sequence continues at coordinate 64,930,215 of NC_142517.1, read as the reverse complement.
CCATTTCAAAGTTGCCTGTGTGGTGTTCTCTTTTATTGTAATAAGTTAATAAATTTCATTTTGCTTATATCATAATAGGTGTCTTTACTTAGAGAGGACTTCTTTATATGTTTCAGGGTGGAGATAATTATTTTCACAAATATATGACTATTAAGGGCCCAAAGTTACCTTAGAAGCATTCCAGTCCAACTCTCAAATTTTACGATCCTATAAAGAAGGTAAAATAATTCACTCAAAGTCATCCAGCCAGTTGGTGGCTTAGCCAGACAAGAACCCAAATCTTGAGATTTCAACAAAAGTAGACTCCCTTGCTTTCATATCAAATATATGTAGAAAAAATGCTAAGAAGATGTTCACCTCTAAGTAAATCCCTGATTCATTAAATAAATCTTTCTAATTGTACGCTTATAAGTAAAATTTTATTTTTCAAGTCCTGCCAGGTAAAGAGTTAACTAATTCTCTCTCTCTCTCTCTCTCTCTCTCTCTCTCTCTCTCTCTCTCTCTCTCTCTCTTTCTCACACACACACACACACAATCTATTTTAGCAGGGGGCAGAGGAAAGAAACATCTGCTTTTGACATATATACACACCTGTGCCAAAATGTCATAAACTGACAGCTTTTCATAAGTATCTATATTCATACAAAGTGGTTCAGTTTTGTTTTTACTTATATTCAGTGAATAAAAACGTCAACCCCTAGTTCTAACATCTAAAATCTAAAGAGCCTAAAGGTAGAAGAGGATAATGGTTACGGACATGGGCTTCAACATTAGCTACACCCAAGTTCAAACTGCAGCTCTGCTACTTGAAAGAGAGTTCTTAAAACTCTCTTTGTAACCGGAACCTCTTAATAAGGGTAAAATGACCAAAAAAAATAAAACAAGGTAGCATCTTGTGTTTGGAAAAATTTGTTAAGATCATCTACAGGTTTGAGGGCAGGGAGTGGGGTGGGCAAGTATTAATGGAAGTAAAATTATAGTGACCATATTTAGAGCTAATATTTAGGGCTGATATATTTTAAACTAAGTCTGACTTAATATAAAATAAACAGTTAGTAAAAGATAACTCGGTATTATTCAGCAAGACCTACCTAAAAGAATATTTTGATTCTTAAGGACCACCAAACCCTGAGGAATCAAAATCCTGTCTCTAGCAAAAGTATAAAACAAATAATAATTGTTACTCCTATTCCTTCTACTGCATCTTGGCAGGAAATAAGTATGCCAACAAACAGTTCTTGCCTCCTTATAACAGCCTTGCAGGAGACAGACCAGTCGGGGCCTGCTCCAGTGTGAGTGATGGACAGGAGTTGGTGAGGTGGGGTAAGGAGATGCAGTGTGTTGATTGCCTGTAATCTGAACCTGATCACAGACACAGGCTGCAAGGAGTATGCTTACACATTTCCACAGTTCAGACAACTCCTGAGACCAAACAGTAAGCCTCTGACTCTTCCTGAAAATAGGGACTCAAAACAGCCAACTATAATCCTCAAATAGTCACAAATATCACATCTGCCATAAACTACCTTTGTCCTCAAGAAAAAATATTCCCAGACATTAAAATTCTCCAGTCCTCAGAAGAATGGAAGAGACCTATAGTTGGTGCCACTTCCAAAGTAATTCACAGTATTCAGGAACAGGCCTCTTTCCTTTCCTTTTTTAAAAATGTTAATGGTAGGGTGAACTAGCAGTAGAATTCATTTAGCATTAGCCATTTTATAACTCTAGGACTTTGACTATGTTATAGACCCTCTCTGAGCCTCAGTTTCCTAATCCCTAAATTTATGGAATAAAAATTAAATTTGATAATAAATAAAACATGCTTAACATAGGGTCTGTCACATAATAAGTGTTTAATACACTGTAGTCATTATTACTTTTTTCATTCCCCCAAAGACTTTTGTTTTATGAAAAACATACCCATCTTACAGATTATGTAATATTGTTGCTAAGAATGATTTAAACCAAGTATTATAATCAGAATTACAAATTTAATTGAAAGCATGAAAAAGGTAAGATGAAGAAATAAAAAAGCAGTATTTTCCCTTCTTTTATCCTGTTGTAGAGTACCAACTGTTAAAAATGCTTTGCAGTTTAATTATTTGTATGTAATTGGACATTGTTAATTCAATTACAAGGACTCTTATTTATTAAGGTAGTTTGTTATCCTGCCTGACTTTGTTAGTGATTAATTAATTTCAACTACATTGGGGGAAAACAAAAGTTCACCTGATAAGTATGTCAAGATCATGCCAAGTTCTAACCTACTTTCTGTACACCTGATTCCCCAGGACAATGTTCCCTGTTCCTTTGGGCAGAGGGTAACAGGCCAAACCCAAAAAGCAGTGAGTCTTCAACCTCTGACATTCTGTTACCTACTCCTCACACCCTGGGCCCAGCTTTCAACACTCAATAAACTGGGTGGAGTGATAGGTGTCATAGGACCCAGTGGTGACTTCCATCTCTACTCCTTACCACCTTAACGATACTCGGTAATTGTAGATGTTCACAGTTCACACTGGCCTGTCCCACTCTTAATCACAAAACAAATCCGTAGTATAGACATTTTACTCCATATTTTATTCAGGGAAAACCCTTCCACTACCAATGACTGGACTCATCAGTAACTGTGAGGCCAGGCCTCCCTATGATCCAGGTACCCCCGAGGGAGAAAATGTTCAAAATCACTTTGCCCAGACTGTTGAGGAAAATGCCATTCAAATGCCTAATCAAAAGCACAATAAGCACCAAGCCACATTATAACTTTCATGCTGTCGTTGAGAAGTCAGATTAGTTTGACAAGATTAGTTCTTTTAAGAGTCATTTAGATTCCCCCCACTACTCCGTAATCCCCCTCAGACTTTAAAAATTAATCCTCCTATTATTCTTATATTTCTAGATATGAACATTATGCTGCCTGGTTTATGGCATCTGGTATCACGGGCCCCGCAGCAAGCCTCTCAGAGTTTTCAGGTTTTGTTTCAGTTAATTCCTTAAGCATCCCAGGATTCAAGTCATTGTATCTTGTAATTTATTTTATTAATCCTAAGTGTATCTTAAAAGAACAAGAGAGAAAGTAATGAAAATAAATTAGCATTTTTGATTATAAAAGATACCTTCAAGGGCATTCTCATTTCTTGAAAGAGATCTTGCATTGTATAGTAACAATGGAGCAGGAAAACAACAAAATGGCCCAGATTCCCTCATAACTCACTTGTGTCTCTTCTTAAATGGGACAATCCATATTGACCAGGGATTGTAGGAGTTTGAGCCAGATGTTAGCAGTCGGTGTGGGCATTAAGCAAGAGCTGGCAACCATCCATACAACAAGTGAAGCCACAGCCGATTTGAAACACCCCTCTCCAACTTCAGTGCTCTCACTTTAGTCCAAATTGTGATTAACTTTCACTTGGACCATTATAATAGTCTCCCAACTAGCTTCTCTGCTTCAATTCTTAGCTGTTACTATAAACCATATCACCACACAAATTGTGTCATGATATTCCTTTGCTTAAAATCTTTTGAGGGTTTCCCATTACAACCATAGAAAAAAATACAAGTTCTTTACACAGTGTGTAAGGCTGTATTATTTAAGGATCTTGCCCTTGCCTACTCCAACTTCCCCGGTACAGTGAGTTCGGCTATAATGCAACATATGCCTCCTAAAAATTGCTGTGCTATGCAAAATCATGCAATAAAAAAAATATATAGTTTATGGGACAAATGGGGCTAGAGGAACAACACACAAAAACTTCATCAGTGGTCCATTAAAAAAGGTAGGAACCAAATAGGAATGATAGCACAGTTTTACACATTTTAAATGGTTAAGAAATATTAGGTACTACAATCGATATGGCACTTTACCTTGGAAAGACTGTTTACCCAAAAATAAGACCGGATCTTATACCGTATTTCTCCGAAAATAAGACTGGGTCTTATATTAATTTTTGCTTCAAAAGACGCATTAGGGCGTATTCTCGGGAGATGTCTTATTTTTTCATGTACAACAATCTACATTTATTCAAATACAGTCATGTCATCTTCTTCTGGAACATCGTCATAATGTATGATACTATGTATCCGTCTGGCTGACGATCTTAACTGGGGCTTATTATCTGGGTAGGTTTTATTTTCGAGGAAACACGAGATTTGAAGTTTGCTTGTGGATGTCTGTGCCAAAAGAGTTTCAACTTATGAATTATTGCTATGGTGGGAAGAGGGTTATCTGAAATGAGAAGAAAAGATTGTAACATGAAATGGGTGGGTGGGGGTGACTCATCCAAACATGGTGAAATGAAGCAGCTGGTAGATGTCTAAGGTATATGCGCGTGTGCGTTTAGTACATTCTTACACCACTCAGTTGCGCTGGGCAGTTTTTTACATTCACCTAGTGTTCCTCTCAGGCAAAATAACACATAAGCAAATGCAAAACCATGTTATGCTCAAATTGTTACCTATTAATCATGTTGAAAGAAATCTGCATTTTGAAAGCAAGCATTACAGTAGAGCCTACTAACCCTCCCAGCACACCATCCACACTGTCCTTTGTTCAGCATCTACATCAGACTAAGCTTTTCCCCTTTGCACTTGCTATTCCCTCTGTTTGGCTTGTTCTTCCCACTTTCCTCACATGACTGGTTTCATCCTTCAAGCCTCAGAGAGAGCCCTATCCTGAGATCATTCTCTCTAATGTAGACCTCCACTCTCATTATTATTCTATTACAGAATCCTTTTTTTTTTTTTTATTTAGAGCTTCTATTACTAGAGGTAGATAACTAATTTATTTGTCTTTATTTGTTATTATCTCTCTTCCACTAGAAAGTAAGCTCCATGAGCTCAGGAGCCATGTCTCTTGACATTTTTTAATGTCCTGGTCCTGGCAGGAACTGTGCTCAGTACAAACATAAGATATAGGCACTTCGTATATATCTCTTAAATGAATCAAGGATGAAGGAATAATTATAGCTAAGCAAATACCAAATATATCCTGCAGGCTTTCATAGAATGACCTTATTAATGCTGTTACGATACTCTGTTAAACCCCTTACAATTTAGGTCTTGTTCAGATTTAATGCTCTCATTAAAAAGAGCTTGAAGGGAAAGAGTATAAAATTAAATTTAAAAAAATGAATATATGAAAGAGACTTCAAAGAAAACATTATTACACTACACAACACAAAAATAACAACAGAAGAAAAAGTGGGACTGTCAAAACAGATGATTCATTCATGCTCTTTAAAAAATGATTCGAATGGTAACAGAAAAGTCTCATATTTGGCAAGTGATTAAGCAGAGATTAAGGATTTGGAGAGACCCCAATAATGTTGTAAAGATTATGTAGGGTGCCAGATGGGTACTGGATTTATCAGGGGGATCACTTCATAGACTGTGTAGATGACTGACCACTGTGCTATACACCTGAAGCTGACGTAGAATAATATTGAATGTCAACTATATAAATACATACATATATATGTATGTATATATATATATATATATACACACATACATATGTATATATATATACATAGTTATAGTTAGTTATAGTTATAGTTATAGTTATAGTTATAATTAGTTTTATAGTTATAGTTATAGTTATAGTTATAGTTATAGTTATAGTTAGTTATAGTCATGGGATGTAAAGTACAGCATAGGGAATAGAGTCAATGGTATTGGAACAGTTATATACACTGTCAGAAGGATAGTAGTCTTGGGGGGGTTATCACTTCGCGAGGGGTGTAAATGTCTAACTATTATGTTGCTTTGTACACCTGAAACAAACAAAAATTTAAAAAAGAACTTGTAGAGGCCCTTATTACAACTCTGTGCCTAGTTTTAATAGACATCTTTTAAGATGAATCTGGAGAAACTGTGAAGGATCTACAAAGAATCATGTGAATGTGATTAAATAGTCACTATAAAGAAAAGCTAAAGCTACTTAGAACTTTCACTTTCTACCTTCTGCATCACAGAAAAGAAATTGTCACTAAAATGCCTGAATGCTCCTTAATACCTATTTTTTCCTTCTCCTGTAGCAATAGAACCCTCAAGTTTTAGCATGGGATGTGACTAAAATAAAGGCTACATTCCCTATTCTCCCTTGTAGCTATGTTTGATGTGTGACCATGGTGCTAAATTCTGGCTAATAATATGTAAATAGCTATTGCTGGTTAATTGCATAGCAGCTTCCATAAACCTCCCTTAAGATAAAGTTGTATCTTTCCCATTGCCTTTTCTTCATTCATTCTTTCATCTTGGAATGCAGATGTAATATCTTGAGCTCAGGTGCTATGTTGGAACACAGCATGACCTTGAGAATATAAGCCATGGTCATTGAAGCAATAACACAGAAATAGCCTGGGTCTCTGTAGACTTTGTGGAACAGGGCTACCATAGCACCATGAACTGTCTCACTGTAACACTTTAACATGAAAAAGAAATATCTATCTGGCTTAAATGAATTTTATTTCAGATTTTAATTTTAACTAATAAGTCACAGAGGTAAATGTGCCCACACCTTTTGTTCTACTGATTAAAGAAAATACCAGGTCTTAATGGGTGCTTTTAGTAAAAACAATCAGGCTACCTGGGCAGAACCAGAGAGTGAGAATGAGAGGTTGGATTGCTCTACCTAACCAAGTGCTGGGAATTTGGGGACTTATAATGGACAACCTGAGGAAAAATGGTGGAGATATGAAGAGAGATGAGATAAGCTCCTGCAATTGAAAACAAGAGTCAATGAATAATTCCCTGTGATAATTATTTCTACAACATTTACTCTAAAGTTGTCATCCTCCACTAAAAATAATTACCTTCCACTTCCCCCAAACCTTCAGTAAAAAATGTCTAGGACAAATAACTTTGTATTAGTGGTGTTTGGGTGCATGAAAAAAAGAGGAAAGGAGGAGCTGGGTAGCGAGAGTAACAGTCTCAGCTGATGAGATCTAAGATTCCTACTGGCAAAATTTTCAAAGCATCTCTCAGTGTGGAACAATTTAGAAGTGAATAAATGTCCCGGGCCTAATGAACACACACACACACACACACACACACACACACACACACACACACACTTTTGTTAAGGGCTTCATGGACCTCTCTGCAGAGGACAGAGTTAGGGACTCGACATTGTATGAAACAGGACACCAGACCCTGGAAGACTTGGAACCATCTAGTCTGAAGCCCTCTGAGCTGCTTAATATCAAATATCCTCTTTCTGTTCTACATGGTGACTCTTATGTATTCTTCAAAATTGTGCTCCAACATCACCTTTATTGAAAGATCTTCCTGAATCCTCCTGCATAGGCTTAATCATCCCCTCTTATACAGCAACAAGGTATCTGACACATTTCTCTCCACTTGCACTTTTCCCATGGTGAGCTATTTGAGACCATGATATCTTATATTTGTCTTCTCTCTAGTGCTTAGCACATAGTTAATACCCAAAGAAGCTTTAGAGAATTGAATTGTATCATGAGTCCTTCAATAAAACAACTGCATGGTGGAAAGCTTAAAAGTAACCTTCGTTGTGGGGGCAGAGCCCCAGAAAGTAGTTTCCAGGCTCTCGGCTTCACATAGACAGGTGCTGGCTCAGGTAGTAAATGGCCAACTGTGATTGCATGGCCATCAGCTGTGGCTAGTTGGCCGTCAGCTGTAACCAGTGAGCCATTGGCCACTAATATAACTGCTGTGGCTACGCTAAAGGGAGAAGAATGGGGGCTAGCAAGAAGATGGCGGCTGGGCTGGCAAACGTGAATGGCGGTTTGCGGACAGTGTGAATCCAGCCTCCAGTGAGAGTATAGTGCCGCCAGAGAGAATATAGTGGTATGACTCCCCTACCTATGGCTCCATGGGTGTTCCTTTTTGGCCTCACCATGTCCTGCGTTCTTGTGTGGGGAGCGGGAGCAGAGACCCCACAGGCCGTCCCACACGACAAATGGCATAGCGAGCAGGGTCTTCCGCATGACATTCGTAAATCTTTATTTTGCATTAACTGAATTTCTTAAAGTCACCCAGCTAGGAACCGTACTAGAACCCAGGTCTCTAGATCCCAAATCACCCACTGTTGCCATCACATTATGTTCACTGATACAAGGGCAAACCACCTAAAAAAAAAAAAACCTAGAAAAATATGCAGACATTTGAGCTCTCTCCCAAATCAGGTGCTATTTTGCTGTATGTCAAATGAAGCTGCTTCTATTTGCTTCAAAGTTGGGGAAAGGAGAGCACGACATTTGTGCTTCCTGTTTTCAAGATTCCTTGTAAGTAAGTGCTGAATATGAATAATGAGGAGATAGATTTAGCATTGTACAGATAAGTGAATAGATGCATCAGCCTTCCTGGGGATCAAAAATTACAGAGAAAAGTACATTTTTCAAACTAAATATTGTTATACGTCCCTGACAAAAAAAAAAAGGAAACATTTGAATAAAAAATCAGGCAACACGGCACACATTTGTATTATTTTAATCCCCCTGCACAGAAGCACGTTAGGGTTGTTCTCCCAGCTCTTCATATTCACCACAACATCTTATTTATCTTCCTTGTTTTTTTCTCTTTTCCTGAATCCACTAAATCATTATTGGCTCGTTGGTGCTCTAGTATGTTTCTGTGCTTTACTATCTCCTTTTCAAAGATAAACACCTTACACCTGGGAAACAGATGCCTCTAATTAGCATTAAAACCTGAAGTTAATGCCTGTCTTTGATATTTTCTTGGATGCATTTTGGTGAATAATAGTCTCAATTCAGCATCATTCAACACTTAATCAAAAGTCAGTTTAGCAAAGACATTATTCTTGCAGTCACCCATCATACCCTAGTCCAAAAGCATGCTTGTTAAGTGAAGTGAAAGAACTGGATTCTGAAACTAGCAGTCTCTCATTCACAATCCACACTTCTCTGAGCTGATATTTTGGAGAAATGGAGACCTCAATTTTAAAAAAAATATTAATAAAATTTTAACCTTTGAAAAAAAATCAAAGTTGAGGACAGAGGGGAGTGAAGTCAGCAAGATGGTGGAATAAGAGTCTTCTACCATTATTGCCCCCCAGAACATAGTTTTTGACAACCACCTACAGACAAGGGTACCTTTCTGGGAGTCCAAGAATATGGAGGTGATCAACACAGTTGAAGGGTTGGGAGAGGCTGAGAGCATAAAGCAACCAGGGCTCAGAAGTCATCAAAGGGCTGCAGGACTTATTAACTGCTTTGCAGACTCAATCAGAAAGCCTGCCCAGGAGTACATGAGATACAGTGCTCGAATATCCCCTAAACTAGCCCACAGAAATATCCAATACTCAGTACACCCCACCCACCTACTCCATTCCTCTATGGCTGGCTCCCCATGTACATCCCCATGGACTACAAGTGCAAGGATTTGCAGACAACTCACAAGCACTTGTGAACAACCAGCCTAACTGTGGGATTGGAAGAAAGGACACCAGCTTGAGCAATTCAGGGCATTGTCCTGGTGAAAATAAGCTGGAGGCTCTGAGCACCTAGCCTGGCTTTTCAGGATCAAGAGAAGGCATACAACCTTAAGAATTCCTCCCCCGGGAGGGAACAAGAAATATGGAGTGACTGCATCCATAGAGAAGATCTGAGAGAGCCTCAGAATCCATAGCCAGGCTTATTGGTGAATGTGTTTCTCACTCAAAGTCAGCCAGTAAAGACTAGAGAAGGGGACTTCAGAAGAAGCAACATAAGACCTTAAAGGAACATGAAAAATAAAGGAAACATGAGAATACCAAAGAACGAAATAATTGTCTAGTAAACAACCTCAAAGGAATGAGGTTCTACAAATTGCTTGACAAAAAATTCAAAACAATTGTTTTAAGGAAGCTTGGAGAGCTACCAGAGAACACAGATAAGTCAATGAAATCAGGAAAACAATACACAAACAAAATGAGAAGTTGAACAAAGAGATAAAAATCATTTCAGAAAATCCAGAAAATCTGGAGCTGAACAATACAATAAACAAAATGAAAAATGCAATAGAGCACCACCACCAAATTTGATCAAGCAGAAGACAGAATTTCTTCACTCAAAGACAAGTCATTTGAAATTATCCACAGGAAAAAAGAGCGAAAAAAAGCCCATGGGATTTATGAGACATCATTAAAACATCTACTATATGCATTATGGGAGTCTCAAAGGAGAAGAGAAAGAGAAGAAAGCTTATTTAAAGTGAAAATGGTTGAAAATTTCCCAAATCTGGGGGGAGACATGAACATCCAAGTACATAAAGCTCAAAAATATCCAAACAAATTCAACCCAAAGAAGACTTCACTTAGACACATTATAATCAAACTGACATACATCAAAGACAAAGAGAAAATTCTGAAAGCAACAAGAGAAAAGATAATCATCATATACAGGGAATCTCCATAAGGCTTTAGGCAGGTATCTTGCAAAAACCTTGCAAGCCAAGAGAATGGGATGTTATAGTCAAAGTAGTGAAAGAAAATACCATATTTTGCCATGTATAATGTGCATTTCTTTGCCCAAATTTGTGAGGGAAAACTAAAGATGCACACTATACATGGATACTATTAATTCTGTATCTATATAAATGTTTTTAATTCTTTTATTTATGTTTATGAGTTAAAAAGTGTAACTCTAGAAATCAATAACGATATACATATGCAAAATAATACCCTGGAATACGATAATCAGTTTTGTTGAAATTATGACAAACTTGCAATGACAAAATGTCCTTGGCCTTCTATGATGCATAAATATCATAAATTTGTTACTGGTACATAAAATTTCTTGTACTTTGTATCTGTTCTTGTGTTTTGTAATTTTTCATTACATAAAATTTCTTGTACCATAATATGTTAAAAAATAAATGCTAAAATTCCTTTATAATACAAAAACAAGTATCTAAATGTAAACAAATAAAAATTTGAATTAAATAATTAAAACAAAAGATTTTTTTCCTGAAAGTTTTGGCCAAAAATGTGGGAGCACATTATACATGGGAGTGCATTATACATGGCAAAATACAGTAACTGCCAACCAAGAATACTTTACTCTGCAAAGTTTTCCTTACAAATGAGAAACACTTTCCCAAAAAAACGAAATCTGAGAGAGTTCATCACCACTAGACCTGCCTTACAAGAAATGATAAAGGTGTTCTTCAAGCTGAAACAAAAGGATGCTAGTTAGTATCACGAACAGTTATGAAAGTATAAAACTCACTTGTAAAAGTAAATAGATAGTCAAATTCAGAATACTCTAATACTGTAAGGGGGACATGTAAATTACTTGTAACTCTAATATGATGGTTAAAATACAAAGCATTAAACATAATGATGCCTACCATAACTTGTTAATGGAAATACAATATAAAAAAGTGTAAATAGTGACATCAAAAATATAACATGAGAGGGAAGGAAAAGTTACAGTTTTTGTATGTGATCAAAGTTAAGCTGTTATCAGCTTAAAATAGAGTATTATATCTAGAGATGTTTTATGTAAGCCTCATTTTATGTAACCACAAAGAAAAAATTGATAGTACATACACAAGCAATAAAGAGAAAGGAATCAAAGTATAACACTATAGATAATTCTCAAATCACAAAGGAAGACAGCAAGAAAGAACAAAGGAAACAAAAACAACCAGAAAACATTAATAAAATGGCAATATTAAGTCCTTATCTATCAATAATTACTTTAAATGTAAATAGATTAAATTCTGTAATCAAAAGATTAGAGGGGCTGAATGGATAAACAAAATAAAATAATATCCAAGGATATGATGCCTACAAGAGACTCATTTCAACTCTAAGGACACACATAGGCTGAAAGTGAAAAGATGGAAAAAGATACTCCATTATAATGGAAACCAAAAAAGAACTGGAGTAACTATAAGCATACCTGACAAATTAGACTTTAGGTCAAAAACTATAACAAGAGACAAGAAAGTCATTATATAATGATAAAGAGATCAATTCATCACGGGAATATAATAATTATAAATATTTATGTATCCAACATAGAAGCATAAATATGTAAAGCAAATATTAACAGATTTCAAAGGAGAAATAGATTGCAATACAATAATAGTAGGGAACTTCACTTTCAACAATGGATAGATTATCCAGACAGAAAATCAATACAAAACATTGGACTTGAACTACATTTTAGACCAAATGAAACTTACAGATATATTGGAACATTCCAAACAACAATAGCAGAACATACATTCTCCTCAAGTGCATATGGAACATTCTCTAAGACAGATTACACAGTAGGCCACAAAATATGTCCTAACAAATTTAGGAAGATTGAAATAATATCAAGCATTTTTTCTGACCACAATTATTTGAAACTAGACATCAATAGCAGAAAAAATAAACTGGAAAGTTCTCAAATATGTGCATATTAAGCTTTATGCTACTGAATAACGAATGGATAAAAGAAGAAATTAAAAAATATGTTGAGTCAAATGAAAATGGAAACATAACATACAAAAACTTGTGGGACATAGCAAAAATAGTTCTAAGAGGGAAGTTTGCAGCAATAAATTCCTACATTAAGAAAAAAACAAAGTTCTCAAATAAACAACCTAAATTTTATACCTCAAGAAACTAGAAAAAGAAAAATAAATTAAACCCAAATTTATTACAAGGGAGGAAATAACAAAGATCAGAGCAGAAATGCATAAAATAGAGAGTAGGAAGACAATAGAAAAGATCAACAAAACTAAGAGTTAGTTTTTTGAACAGATAAACAAAACAAGACTAAGAAAAAAAACAGAATACTCAAATTAAATTAGAAACAAAAGAGGAAAACTGACTGATACCACCCAAATACAAAAGATCGTAAGTGACTACTGAGAACAATTATATGCCAACAAATTGGGTAACCTAAAAGGAAAGGATAAATTCCTACAAACATATAGCCTACCAACACTGAATCATGAAGAAATAAAAAGTCCAAATAGACCAATAATGAGTAAAGAGATTAAATCAGTAATAAAAACCTCCCAACAACAACAAAAAGGCCTAGGAACTGATGAGTTCACTGAATGGAACCAAACATTTAAAGAATTAATACCAATTCTTGTCAAACGCTTCCAAAATGTCGAAGAGAAGGAAATATTCCAAATTCATTTTACAAGGCCAGCATTACTCTGATACCAAACCAAGACAAGGACACTACAATAAAATAAAATTACAGGCCAATATCCTTGATGAAAATTAATGCAAAAATCCTCAACAAAATAGTTAAAATAATCTTGAGTAAAAAGAACAAAGTGGGAGACATCACAGTTCATAATTTCAAACTATATTATAAAACTATAGTAATCAAAACAGTATCCTACAATTATAAAAATAGATACACAGACCAATGGAACAGAACAGAGACCCAGAAATAAATCCACACATATATGGTCAACTAATCTTCCACGGAGGCACTGACAATACACAATGGGGAAAGAACAGTCTCATCAATAAATGGCACTGGGAAAACTATATATCCACATGCAGTATAATAAAATTGGTTTATCTAACACCATCCATAAAAATCAACTCAAAATAGATTAAAGAGTTAAATATAAGACCTGAAACTAAAACTCCTAGAGGAAAGCATAGGAGAAAATTTCCTTGATATTGGTCTTGGCAATGATTTTTTGGATTTGATACCGAAAGGACAGACATCAAATCAAAAAGATTCTGCACAGCAAAAACAACCAAACAAACAAATAAACAAACAAAATGAAAAGGCAACCTACAGAATGGGAGAAAATATTTGCAAACCATATTATTAGATAAGGGGTCAATATCCAAACATATAAGAAACTTATACAACTTAATTAAAAAATCTACATTATTATTTTTTTCTTAAGTTGTCTGAGATTCTTATATGTTTGGATATTAACCCCTTATCTGATAATATGGTTTGCAAATATTTTCTCCCATTCTGTAGGTTGCCCATCGGTAGACAACTGGATTAAGAAACTGTGGTACATTTATACAATGGAGTATTACGCAGCCATAAAGAAGAATGAAATCTTACCATTTGCAACAATATGGATAGACATAGTAAACATTATGCTAAGTGAAATAAGTCAGACAGAGAAAGCCAAACACCATATGATCTCACTTATATGTGAAATCTAAAGAAAAGAATAAATGAATGAACTAAAAATAATAATAATAATAATAATAATAATAATAATCTGATTTTAAAATGGGCAAAGGACCTGAATAGACATTTTTCCAGAGCAGACACAAAAATGGTCAAGAGGTATATAAAAAGATGCTCAACATTAATAATCATCAAGTAAATGTAAATCAAAACCTCAGTGGGATATCACTTCCTACCTGTAGGGTGCCTATTATCAAAAAGTCAAAAGATTAAAAGTACTGTCACGGATATGGAGAAACGGAACACTTTGCACAGTTGATGGGAATGTAAACTGGTGTAGCATATGGAAAACAACATGGAGTTTCCTCAAAAAATTAAAAATAGAAATACCATATGTTCTAGCCATTCCACTTCTGGGAATATATCTGAGGGGGAAAAAAAATAAAAACACTATCTTGAAGAGGTATCTGCACTCCCATGTTCACTGCAGCATTATTCACAGTAGCCAAGATATGGAAACAAGCTGTCAGTCAATGGATGAATAAATTTTTAAAATATGACATATATGTGTGTGTGTGTATATATATATATAAATGTGATATATATATTATATATATGTATATATAATATATATATATATATATAATATACACATATTACACACATATACACAGAGGGTGCCAAAAAAATGTATACACATTTTAAGAAAGGAAAAAACTGTGTTAATCTAATAATATATACCAATAACAAAAGATGAATACAAGTCACGTTTGTCTTCTGCAATTACAAGTGGTGCTCAAAGTGGTTACCATCAGTATCCAAACACTTCCGATTATGGCGAACTACTGCTTGAGCATAGATAACATCTCTTAAAATGTGTATATATTTTTTGGTACCACCAGTATACAGATATAGATAGATAGATAGATAGATAGATAGATAGATAGATAGATAGATAGATAGATAGATAGAGAGAGATATACATACATATATGTATATATATGTATACATATATGTATGTATGTATGTATGTACTCATGCACACACACACACACACACACACACACGACACTGGATTCTTATTCTGACTTAAAAAGAAGGAAATCCTGCCATTGGTGACAACAAATGTTACGCTAAGTGAAATAAGTCAGAGAAAGACAAACACTGCATGATCTCATATGTGGAATCTAAAATACTCAAGCTCATGATAACAGAGAATAGAATGATTGTTGTTACCAGGCGCTGAGGAGTGGGAGTGGGGGAAATGGGGAGATATTGGTCAGAGGGTACAAATTTTAAGTTATAACACAAATCAGTCCTGGAGATCTAATATACAGCATGGTAACATGTTAATAATAATATGTGGTATATTTGAAATTTGCTAAGAGAGTAGATCTGAATTGTTCTCACCACCAATGAAACGGTAACTGTGAAGGGATGAATGTGTTAACTAGGTTGATTGTTGTAATCGTTTCACAATATATACATCTATCAAAACATCATATTGAGCACCTTAAATATATATAATTTTTGTCAATCATACCTAAATAAAACTGAGGGAGAAAAATTTGAGGATAGAAAGATCTGAGAAGTAGCAGTTGTTCTAATGTTTGCTAAGTGGCCATATTTCCTTTGAGTTTTGAAGTCACTTGAGAAGTATTTCCACTGAAAATATTATTTAATACTCTAAGTATAACCTATCAGAGTAAGCATAAAAAGGTTAAATAGTAAGCGCACCAAGAAGCTAAAGCTAGGAGAAAGTTTACACAAGACGCAAAATGGCACCCATGACTTCATCACTGATGAAATACTTCTTGGGTTAAACTTAACCTAGAAATATTTCTTTTAGTAAAAGAGAGAGGAATGATTCTGTACCTCAACATTATGGCTTTATGTAGCAAAATACAGAAAGTTTTCAAATAAAAAAGAAAATTGCTATACCACGCAGATAAAGAAGAAAGACATTTATGGAAGATCAATTACATAATTGAGGCCAGCCATTTTTGCACAGTCTTTGGAGGCAAAGAAAAACAAACAAACAAACAAACAAAACTGGTGCAGAGAAATTCTGCACGAATAAAAATAGTTAACCAGGGCTATAGGAAGAGTTGGAAAAGACTCTATTCAAAAATATGAGCTTAGAGCAATAACAATGAAAATATTAATGTTCTATTCAATTAATATAAGTCTCTTGAATTACTATTTACGTGCTCAGACCACTATTGAACAAAAACAGCAAAGGATACAGAAAATATATTAAGCCCATGAAAGAAATAATTCTTAGCACAATGGGGATAAGAAGTCCCCCATTTCCTTGGCGTGAAAGCATTAGAGAATTCATACTGTCCTATGATATGTACATGTAATTGTACTTTGTCTCATCTGCATATTAGTCAAGATAGGCTGTTATGTTATCCGAACAAATTATTCTAAAATCTCTCAACAAGAGTTGATTTCTTATTCACACTATCTGTCCATCACAGAGTGGCTATAGTACTTTTCCCAGGCTCAGGCGGACAGAGTAACCTCCATCTGGAACATTGCTGGTAGTCGTATCAGACAGGAAAAGAATGTGGCAAGCCTCCTGCCACGTCACAAAGTTTCTGCTCAGAAGTGACATGCATAATTCATTGTGATAGCCCAGAAAAGTCAAATGGACCTGCCTGGGGTCAACAGAGTAAGAATATATAACTTTCCCCAGGCAGGGTCCCTGATTACAATCCCCATAATCTACCACATTATGCTCAAGGTAACTCACAGTAGACAACTTAGTAAACTGTATAATTCTGATTTTATAATGCCAAAATTTTTCTAAAATAAAATTGTCTTTACAAAACCTCAAATCAAAGAGCTCAGCATTATTACAAACAGCTGTCTGGATAGGGTGGATCCTATCGGTGGTTATGGGAAATATTTTGGTGTTTATAGTCAGCAGCTTCCCTTATATAAGGATGTCTTAAATTTTAACTCATTCTGGGCATATTTATGATTTTTAAGACTTCAGGTTGTCTGCTAAGGGTCTTAATGAAGAGGAACAATAATCAAATTAATTGGGCTTTTTCCTGTATGGTTTATTCCAAAACCTAACATCGTATTTAAGTAAGAATCTGAATAAGGTTAGGTTGTAAATCTGTGTGTGTGAATTTTACATATTTTTCATTTCCCACCAAGGAGCCAGATCTTCAAACACTACTCTGCAACAAAACCTTTAATAAGGACAAAGGTTTCCTTAAGCCCAATACTTAATTTCAGAATAGAAAGCACAGGTTTGATGTCAGAAACATCAGTTAGGAATTTGCTAATTATTTTTTTCATGGTGTGAGCTTTAATTTCCTTGGTAAAGATAATGAAATCTATGCCACTTAAGTAGTTATCAGTCTAATTGAAAATACTCGTATGTATGTATGTATGTGTGTGTGTATATATATATATATATATATATATATATATATATATATATATATATATATATATATGTTCCCTGCCTACAACAAAGGATACAGTGTGTTGTGGATCTGTTTACCTACCATTGAAAGGAGGCAACAACCCTCAGACAAGGTTTCCAGTAAATGATTTCAAGTTAGAGTTCTCAAAAACAACCTTTATCATGTCTGCCAGGATGCAAGAGAAAGAATGAAAAGTTTTCTTAATGTCCCTTTCACTCTTGGATGATGATGATGATGATGATGATGGTGAGTATTACTATTATTATTATTCACCTTTTCCACTACTCAGCCAAGCCCGTTCTCCTTGGCCACTTATTTTTTTATAATAAACTGTCCTTATTATAATGACACCTAGGAATTCCAGAGCTGAGATGTTTGCCATTCCCAAAATTCCAGGAATCAGCTTTGAACACTACAAAATTTTGATAAATTCTAAGCTGCAATAACAAATCATATTTCCCTTGCATAGGTATTAACTAAAGAAAGGGTAAGTAAGAGAGCTGGCTGATTGTCCACTTGACTAAAGCTGGTGTGTGTGACCTGAGGGTCCTCCCAATGGCAATGTCAAACCCAAGTTATCAGGTATGAGAACGAGGAGTCAGAACGGTTCTTTGCTCACTGCCCTTTCCTTGCTTGACCACCTTCTTCACTTATCCTTTGGTCAACACCAAGCCCACTTAATCCTTGGCTTCTAGCACCACTATTGTCCTTGACCTTGGACCTGATTTTAACCCTATTGAGTTTCATCATCTGTTTACTTGTTTTAAGCCTTGACTACAGCACTCCCAGAAGTCCCCATTAGGAAGGTCACCATTATAAATGAAAATAGACACATAGGCCTATGATTGGAGGAGAAAAAACCTCCTTGCTGAGTGTCTGCCAAAGATAAGTTAAGACATAAGTTTGAGAGGAGCCAAAGTCATATTTCAGATAGTTTGGAATATGTATAAAAGTGATATAATCATCCAAAGTTGAACTTTCCTTTCACGTCCCTGTTTAAATCTCACCCTGGTAGGTCTTGAGAGCCATGATTTGATTTGCTTAAATCTTTGTCACATGTAAAAGCTTAATTCAAATGATGTCCCCTCCTTGAAGCCTCCATTTGCCCCTGTATCTGCCCCTAGGCAATATTAATTGTGCCTCCTTCCATGATCTTCAATACTTCATTCATAAAGTTATTATGGCATTTTCACACGTTACGTTATTTAGCTCTGTGCATCTAGATACCATCCTGCAGTAGAGCACTCTCCCAAGGGCAAGATTAAATTGTGTTCATCTTTACATCTGTGATGCCAAACAGAGCACTGGACACGTGGTAGATGCTAAAGAGATCTTGCTCACTGAACTGAAATTTAGTTGAGGGTCAACACTGTGTGGAACACAAGCTGCCAACAGAGGTTCATGTGGGACACAGTGGGAAGGGCATAAGATTTGGCTTCAGAGAAACCCAAGGTCAAACCCCAACTCTACCACCTACTAGACAATGTTACTTACCCTCTCCAAATCGATGTCACCCCTGTAAAATGGGGATAATCCTCCCCACTTTGCTAGACTGTAGTGTAAGTTAACTAGAAGGCATGCACGGTACGTGATACATGATGAGTTGCAGTGACCATGGTAGCTACTCCACCCACATGCTTTTGGATGCCTCTTATTTGTTCTGTGTGCCCATCCCTCAGCTTCTCCGTGCTTCAGTCATAAGAGCTGGTACCCACGGTTTTTCTCAGAGGACCATCTTTTCGTTACAAGAGTGGCTTTAGCCTAAACGTAAAGAGCCCAGAGATCTAATCCCCATGTCAGTGACTGGCAAAGACTGACTGGTAGATGAGGGTAAGAGCCCAGCTCCCTTGTTTGTGGGTGGGATAAACTCTGAAGTGTAACGTGTGCTCCTGAGCTCCCCCTGGGACCAGGCTAAGGCAGGGATATCACCTGGAATCACACCCTTGCTTGGATTCTTTCCCATTCCCTGTCATACTTCCTCTACCCTCCCATCTTCTCCCGGAATCACCGACTTAATAAATTACTTGACATGAATCGTCATCTCAGCATCTGCTTCTGGGAACCTGACCTAAGACATGAATGCTGCAAAAACAGTAATTATTGTTATAAGCCAGAGTGGCTTAAAGAGAAATGCATAAAATCGCCACCCTAAAAATATCTCCCTGTTGTCACCTTCCACCTACTTTTCCAATCTTGCCATCACTACATTTTATCTCTTCAACATGTTCATCTCAGAGAAAAGGAGAACCAGAAAACCTCTTTTTTTCCTTTGGATAAAACATATGTGCATTCATGTTCTTAACTGGATAGCTGCCTCTTTATAGCCGGTTTGCTCAACACTCAGCATCTTGAGGGTGATTAACAAAATGTGAAAAATAAAACAAAATTCTGTTCAGCAATGTCTCATAGGGATGAGAAGGATGGCTTCCATGAAAATCTTGTCCAGGAGATCCAAGATAACAGATGAGTCTATTCAGGGACTGGCAGATTCTGTCACATCTTGAGAACATTTTCCCCCAAGGGAATGGATGATTCTGAGCGGTAAATTCATTTCATAATGTGCTGTTTTGCTGAGACCACTTTTCAGTTGCATGTCATAGAATTTTAAAGAATTACTACGGGGCTCTCTGAAGATTTTTTTCTTTCATCAAACCAAGTCTGGATGATGCTACCGTGTTTCCCCGAGAATAAGACCTAGCCGGACCATCAGCTCTAATTCGTCTTTTGGAACAAAAATTAGTAAAATAATTTTTGGAGCAAAAATTATAGTAAAATAAGACCGGGTCTTATATTAATTTTTGCTCCAAAAGACACATTAGAGATGATGGTATGGCTAGGTCTTATTCTCGGGAAAACACGGTATCCCTTAACTATGACATGATAATGCTTAAGTAAAAAGGCAGACTGTGCTACTTACTAGCTGTGTTAATTAGGGTAAATTAGTCTTCCTAAGTCTTAGTTTCCTTATCAACAAGCTTGGAAAAATAACAGTCTCTATATCATGAGGTTGTTGTGAGTATTCAGTTAACTAATCTACTTAAAGCATGTAGCTTAGTTCCTGGCCCAAAATTAAGGCACTCCAAAAGTTAGATTTTTGTTGTTGTTATTCTTGTTGTTTTAACTCTTTCTTTCCCCTATTCTTCTAAACGAACTAAGGAAACAAATCTAATTTGATGAACTTGGGTATCTTTCCTGGGTGAAAAAGCCTTAGAGGATGGGATAGTTACTATCAAGGCTAGGGGGCTATCAAGGAGAAGACAGAGTAGACTCATTCGGTTGGGACTGGTATACAGAACTAGTAACCATTTGTGGAATTCACCTGAAGCTACTTCATCTAAATATTAATAGATTTACCAAACAGTCATCACTTCTCCACTCTAGATGGGGGCCTGTGGGAGATGGTATGTGTTCCCTATCACTGGAGACATTCAATCAGGTACTGAATGACCATTTCTGGGAATATTATATAGATATAGATATAGATATAGATATAGATATAGATATAGATATAGATATAGATATATAGATATATAGATATAGATACAGATGATATAGATATAGATATGGATATGGATATGGATATGGATATAGATATGGATATAGATATAGATATAGATATAGATACAGATGATATAGATATAGATATAGATATAGATATAGATGATATAGATACAGATAGACTATTATATATATAAAAACTATCATATATATTATATATTATATATATATATAATATACCTGAGGTCTGACAAGTTAGCAAACTTGTGGCAATGATGTTGCTAACCATTTTTGATATCAGAGGGATTATTCATTATAAATGTGTACCAACCGGACAGTTAACCAAGTTCACTATTTGAAAGTGCTGAAAAGGCTGCATGAAAAAGTTAGATGACCTGAACTTTTCACCAACAATTCATGGCTCTTGCATCACGACAATGCATCAGCTCACGTGGCACTGTCTGTGAGGGAGTTTTTAGCCAGTAAACAAGTAAATGTATTGGAACACCCTCCCTACTCACCTGATCTGGCTCCCAATGACTTCTTTCTTTACCTGAAGATAAAGGATATACTGAAAGGAAGACAGCTTGATGACATTCAGGACATCAAGACTAATATGATGACAACTCTGATGGCCATTCCAGACAAGGAGTTCCAAAATTACTCTGAAGGGTAGACTAGGCACTGCCGTCAGCGTATAGCTTCCCAAGGGGAGTACTTTGAAGGTGACCATAATGATATTCAGCAATGAGGTATGTAGCACCTTTTCTTGGATGAGTTTCTGAAATTAATTGTCCAACCTCGTGTGTATGTGTGTGTGTTTTACATATACATATATATGTATTATGTGTTATATATTATATATATTACATATTGTATATATTTTATATATATATATATACACACACACACACACACACACACACACACACACATACAGAGGGTGCCAAAAAAATGTATACACATTTTAAGAAAGATAAAAACTGTATTAAAATTGCAATACTCAATATATAACTATAACAAAACATGAATAAAAGTCATGTGTATACATTTTTTTGGCACACCTGTTATATATACTAATATATATATATATATATATATATATATATATATATATATATATATATATATAAAGTGAGCCTCTTTTGGTTTCAGTTGGTTGCAATTACAAGGGACTTAAGCCAAGAGAGAATGAACCATAAGGTTACTGGTTGTCTTATGAATATCATGGGTAGGAATGCAGACAGGACCACAATGTGATCATGTGTGTGAATTTCTTCTATCACCGCATGTCTGTTTCTCTCATCTCTCTGATCAAAGAGAGCCTTCCTCTGCTTCTCAGTTTCCATGGAAGAATGTGAACCCCAAAACTTCAAAAATTTTATACTTTACAGGTCAGGTACCAAATATGATAACTGGTCTAATGCTGTCTCTAGCTGTCACAAATCCAAATTCCTCTGAAAGGAACTATGCTTGGTTCCACTGCAATCTGGACCATTCAAATCAATCGGAAGTGGACAGGGCTCAGGATCCAACTGTATTAATGCATTAATGTTGTCATTCTTATAGTAACCACTGAAGAGAATGGAAGGAGGAGATACAGGGCACCAGAAAGAAGGCAGAAGTTCCTGGAAGTGGGAAGACAGCCGCAAGGTCCTTCAGGACAGACAAAATATGTCTTCCCCACACTTTAGAATGAATGAAATGTGTAACCAAATTCCTATAACTTTCTTCTAGCCCTGCAATTCAATTAGCCCAGAGCAAGAATACCCACCAATGGATTCAAATTAGTTATTAATTTGCAAAATCAGTGTGAGATATTAAAAATTATGAAAATCATTCACTTATTTCTTCAGATCAACAATGAAGGATTTAGCCATATGAAGACATCCACCCCGTTCCACTGAATATAACACACCACTGATTATAAAACACACCATTGTTTTATATACTACTATGAAAGAAAAAACATGCAATGTAGTTATCAACTGTAAAAAGTATCCCAATTTCAGAGATGCTAAATTGGGAAGATATGTGCATCTTAGAATTGATGAGATATGAAAAATTAGTTTGAGCACTCTGTATGCTCTGACATAGGCTCTGATTTCCTTCATTTAAGACACGAGGTTTGAGTCAATTAGACAAACACTTAGTGAGTATAGGATAGGCCCCATGATAGGCAGAAATGTTTAGGAAATCATGGCTGTCTTCTAGGAATTTATAGGTGAGTGGAGATAGCCATAGAAACAAATTATTGCCATAGAGATGCTCATAATCTAAGCATTCTAGAAATGCAACAAGGTCCTTTTTACATATTCCTTCTGCCAGGAATGCTTCCTCTCCTTTACCTGGCTAACTGCTATTCGTCCTTCGATCTTACACGTATGTCACTTCCATAGGGACACACACAAGAGCCCTGTTATTAGTTTATAATGACACACCCTTTTTCTTCAAAGCCCCTACCCTCACTGTAACTGAAATTAATGTTCAGAACTTGAAACGTACGTTTCTGTGTTTGTTTTTATCTCCTTTTCTATTTAGCTGAAGAAACTGCTCGTCTTCCATGAATAAATAAATGTATATATTAACAATATACAAAGCTATTTTGGAAAAGTCCCTGTGAAAACTAAAAGGGTTCAGGCACAGGCATGATCTCACCTGGTAGGGAAATCAGAAAAGATTTCACGGAGAAGTAGCATTTGACCGGGGTCTCAGGGATCTCACAGGTAAATGCTGGAAGAAGGCATGCTAGGCAGAGGTACTGAAATGATTCAGGGCCAGCAGTGGGGAAGATAAAGGCATCTTTGGTGAACTGTTAGTCAAGTATACAAGATGGAAAAGTAGACTGAGGATAGATTAACAGAAGAAGTGAATTTAACATTAAGCTAATGAAGTTTAAGCTTCAGACCCTTCACTTGCCTGGCCTCTTCTAAGGCTGGTGAGGTTCTGCTCGGGGGACACAAGGAGGAAGCAGCAGCCTAGCAGCCCATGGAGGCCTGGATGCTGCCCCAGCCTGGAGATATCCTTCATATGAATTCCTGGGACTGCACGTCTAGCAGGACTTCCACATCTGCCTGTCCTCCAGCAAAAACTGACCGTGGTGGACCTCAATGAGAATCTGGACACCATCTCTGACCCCAAGAACAAGGGTAAAAGTGAGATGCTGGTCTTTGAAATCTGGAAGGAAGGTGGTGGCAAAAGGATGGGCATTGAGTACCTGAGGAAAAAGACCAGCTTTTGATGTCTCTAGGCAGGGCTGCAGCTCAGAAGCCCTGCCTTGAGACATCAAAAGAACGGGCTTCTCCCTGGCTTGCCCGAGGGTGGGAGCCCCTTATGAGCAGGATCCTGCAGAGGAAGTTACAGAGGCAGCATTCCCAAGATGAAGTGTTGAAACAGAAAATTCATTTTTAAACAATTAGAAACAAATTTCTGTCAGCCATGCTAGAGAAAAACTAAATTTGCTGTATAGAAAATTATAAACGTATTCTCATATGAAGAAATGATAAGAGAGTATGCAACCAAATACATAGGGAAAGAGTCTTATGGAAGTGTTGTAGGGAGGAAATTAATAAGCCATTTTCCTGGATTTTGTGGTGACTGTGATATTATCTTTTCTTTTTTTATGTTATTGTATTTTTTTTATTAAAATTTATTGGGGTGGCAATGGTTAGTAAAATTACATAGGTTTCAGGTGTACAATTCTGTATCACATCATCTATATATCACATTGTGTCTTCACCACCGAGAGTCACTTCTCCTTCTATCACCATATATTTGACCCCCTTTACCCTCATCTACTATCTCCCCCTCCCCCCTTACGATCTAACCACTAAACTATTGTTTCTGTCTACAAGTTTTTGTTTCTTTATTTGTCTTGTTCCTTTGTTGCTTTCAATTTTATATCCAACATATGAGTGAAGTCATATGGTTCTCGATTTTTTCTGCCTGACTTATTTCGCTTAGCACAACAGTCTCAAGATTCAGCCATGTTGTCACAAACGGCAGTATTTCATCTTTTCTTACAGCAGAGTAGTATTCCATTGTGTATATATAGCATAACTTCTTTATCCATTCATCTGTCGAAGGACATTTCAGTTGTTTCCATGTCTTGGCCACTGTAAATAAAGCTGCAATGAACATTGGAGCACATATGTCTTTATGGATACATATTTTCAGGATTTTTGGGTAGATACCCAGGAGAGGGATTGCTGGGTCATATGAGAATTCTATTTGTAATTTTTTGAGGAACCTCCATACTGCCTTCCATAGCGGCTGCACCAGTCTGCATTCCCACCAACAGTGCATGAGGGTTCCTTTTTCTCCACAGCCTCTCCAACACTTTTTACTATTTGTCTTGATGATAGCCATTCTGACTGGGGTGAGGTGATATCTCATTGTGGTTTTGATTTGCATTTCTCTGATGATTAGTGATGTTGAGCATCTTTTCATATGTCTGTTGACCATCTGTATGTTCTCTTTGGAGAAATGTCTCTTTAGGTCCTCTGTCCAGTTTTTAATTAGATTGCTTTTTGTTGTTGCTGAGTTGTATGAGTTCCTTATATATTTTGGATATTAGCCCCTTATCAGAGGTGTTGTTTGCAAAAATCTTCTCTCATTCAGTTGATTGCCTCTTTGTTTTGTCAATGGTTTCTTTTACTGTGCAAAAGCTTTTTGGTTTGATAGTCCCACTCATTTATTTTAGCTTTTAGTTCCCTTGACTTTGAGGTCAAATTCATAAAAATCCTCTTTGAACCTGAGGTCCATAAGTTTAGTACCTATGCCTTCTTCTATGCAGTTTATTGTTTCATGTCTTACGTTTAAGTCTTTGATCCATTTTGAGTTAATTTTGGTACATGGTGACAGACAGCAGTCCAGTTTCATTCTTTTGCATTTGACTTTCCAATTCTCCCAGCACTATTTATTGAAGAGGTTTCTTTTCTCCATTGTATGTTTTTGGCTCCTTTGTCAAAAATTATCTGCCCATATTTATGTGGGTTTATTTCTGGGTTCTCAATTCTATTCGATTGGCCTTTGTGTCTGTTTTTCTGCCTACACCATGCTGTTTTAATTACTGTTGCTCTGTAATATAAGCTGAAGTCACAGAGTGTGATACCTCCAGCATTGTTCTTTTTTCTTAGGATTGCTTTGGTTATTCAGGGACTTTTGTGGTTCCATACAAATCTGGTGATTTTTTAATTCTATTTCTTTTAAAAATGCCATCAGGATTTTGATGGGGATTGCAGTAAATCTGTATACTGCTTTGGGTAATATGGCCATTTTAAGTATGTTTTCAAAAAAATTATAATGGGTGTAATTTCTCTTCTCCTTTAGGATAAGATTTCACTTTTCTGACTAATTTGAAGTTTGTTATTTCATCTTTTTCTTAAAGAGGGCTCCAAAAATTATCTCAGCTTCAGGTTACCCAAAACCTGCATGTGACCCCAATTGAGAGTCTTGGCTGTCAGTCTCAAGGGCTGAGACTGTATTTGTCCAGGAGAGGAGGAGCTGAGTATATGTCAACTAATCCATTTTCATGCTAATTTGTATGAGAATGAACACAATCTTTATTTATCCGTGTTGCAACTTTATCTTCCATGGGCAGTGTTGATAATTACTTGGAAGTTAAATGCCTTCTTTGTTTTTTAAAGAGTTTCCCTTCTACTTTGTGATTTTGCTGCAGGAATTTACCTGGGGATTGTCCATTTTGAAACAAAAAGACTTGCCTGTAAAATATAACAATTTTGTTCAGATTGAAGTTCCTTCCCTAACATCATGATACTATTAACACATCATATCCATTTTATCTATATCATTTTTCCTGAGTTTGGCTACTGGCACAGATTAATAGTTGTCTTTGCATTGTGCAGTGGAACTTAATTTCTATTTGAATGTTTAACAACATTGTAATGATTTTATTGCAATTAAGAATGATAAATGTTTCCCTTCCGGTCTCAAAATCAATATTCACAAAGTATCGGACATACACAAAAATGAGTGAGTTAGTAGAATTGGGGGCTTTCAAGGAACTGAGGAAAGATGCAGAAAAGCTGAAAGGCACTAGCACTGATTAAGCACCTACTATGTGCTGGACACTCTTCTAGATATTTTACAAAATAGAAATGATAGTAGCAAAAGTGATAGTAAACAGCTAACATTTACTGCACATTTACTCCGAGATAAGTACTTTCCATACATTTCCTCAGTTGGTCTTCCTACTACATAGTTCTATAAAATCAATAGTTGTATTTCTATTCCTGTCTATGAATGAGAAATCTGAGTCTCAGAGAGATTCAGTAATGTGCCTATGATAATAGAAATGGTGAATGAAAGACTCAGGACTTGAATTCAGGTCGAATTCCAAAGCTGCATAAATGTAATACCCATTGTATTAGTTTTCTATTGCTTCATAACAAATTACCACAAACTTAAATCCATTTATTATCTCACAGTTCTGTAGTTCGGTTGGGTGGGCTCAACTGGGCTATCTGCTGAGATTCTCACCGGCTAAAATCAAGGTTTCAGCTGGACTGGGGTTTTATCTGAAAACTGGAGAAGAATCCACTTCTGAGCTGATGCAGGTTGTTGGTAGAATTCAGGTCCTTGAGGTTGTAAGACAAAAGTCTACATTTATTTGTTGGCTG
Source organism: Rhinolophus sinicus (assembly GCF_057876585.1). Taxonomy (NCBI): domain Eukaryota; kingdom Metazoa; phylum Chordata; class Mammalia; order Chiroptera; family Rhinolophidae; genus Rhinolophus; species Rhinolophus sinicus. The sequence goes on along the minus strand of NC_142517.1, from coordinate 64,902,531 downwards.
TCAGCCAGAAATCTGTTCTCAGCTTCTATAGACACCACCTCCACCCCTCCACCCCCCCATCCCCACACAGGAACCTCCATCTTCAAGCCAGCAAGGGTACAACAAAGCTTTCTTACACTTGGAATCCTTTTGATTTCTTCTACTAGTTGGTGAAAGCTCTCCGCTTCTAAATGACTCAAAATTAACTGATTAGTAAACTTAGTTATATACGCAAAATCCCTTTGGAGTATAATGTAACATAATCATGGGTGTCATATCTCAACATAGCTACAGTCCTGGAGAACAAGGCAGGAAAACCTTTAGGGGGCATCTTGGAATCCTTGCCATACCCACATGATCCTCTGCACCACACATATGCTCTATCATTCGGTCCTGCCAAATCTTTATCAAGAAGATATTAGTATTTACTCCAGAATAATGAGAAAAGCAGGACTCATAGCCAGAGTGATCCTTGGGGAAGAGACAGTAAGGAGGCTAAGTCTCCATTCCACATGATAGTCTTACGCATATTATAGCACTTTCCAATTGCCTCTCCATCATCATCCCTCACTGGGTCAGGCCCCAGCCACACGAAACGTGACAAGATGTACCATGCACTCACCTGTAGTCTTCTGTAGATCAACACAGTTCCCTCTGCCTAGAACTCTGCTGTTTCTGCTTGGATAACTCTTACTTCTTCAGTCTCATTTAAACCTCCCTTCTTTTGAGAACCCCTCACCACCTCAAGATTGAAATAGAGGTCTCTCCTATACAAACGCATCTTGTACTTAAACAAGATTCCAAGTGTGAGAAGGCTTCAATGTATGCTTGCTGGCTTGAAGTGATACAGTATCACTTATCGACCTGTATTATAACTCGTATCTACTCATCTTCCCCACCCATTGATGTGGGGATAGTCTGCTTTGCTGCTGCTTTTGACATCTTTGGCGTGGCTTTCAGTGGCTTCTTTGTAGTTTAAAATTTTTTAACAAGTTAATTCCCCTTGGTTAAAAAATAAATAAAAAGGCAGCCCTCAAAGTAAATGTGCTAAAGGAGTACAAAGTGGGCACAAAGAACCTTGCTTATCAGTACAACACTTCAAAAATCCTCATTAATGTCATGACCTTCATAGTAGGCACACTTCCACAGCTAATTGTATGTACCTCTTCCTTCTCTCCTACCCTTTTAATATAATTTTAACTAAAAACCTATCTCTAAGAGAAAAGATATTTGGACTACCAAGGATTCATAGATTATTCCTTTTTGCACTTCACGGCCTGAGTTTACTGATAAATTATACTAAAAATGGAAACGAACAAGAGAAATGATGAGAACTTATTTGTAAATGTGTGTCATCTTAATTATGGCAAAATACTGGAGAAAAATAGTCAAATGGGAAAATGTATTTAACTTGTAACTAAAAGGGTTGATTCCTTTTTAAAGTAATCATATTTCATAAAGGTTACTATATGTTTGAGGGGTAAAAACTAAAAAGAAGGAAAAGAATATCTGAGAGACTCGAAAGAAAAGAATTGACATCTAGAAGTAGAAAAATTGAAATAACAAATTTTTCACAATTAAGTACTGAGATTTTCAGACATAGCAGTAAGAAAACTATTCTGGCACCATCTGTACACACTTTTACAAAAGTAAAAAGATATAAAAGAATTAGAAAACCATTAGAAAGCGGACATCAATGTTTGAATACGGAGACCTAGAGAAGAAATAAGGCCCAGATATAAGTTGTTTAGAGACAATTAGATAGAGAAAGAAAATCAAATTTCTAAAAATGTCTCTTCTCTTCTCTGGCCCCTTCAAAACTGCTGTCAGCAAGATTCTCTAAAATTCCTCAAATATCCAATATAGTAGCCCAATCATATTAGTTAAGGCCAGTTTTAGAAGGTAGCCTAAGTTTCACATGAGATAACTTGGACCAACCCAGCACAGAAACAAGTAAAAATTTAACAATTTCCTGGCTAATTTGATCCGTAAAAGCAGCTACCAATGAACCTTAAAGTTTAAAATGAATTATTGATGTACCTTTTCCTAAATTTTCACCAAAATACCAACGAAGACTAGGAAAGAGACAAAATCACAGAACACCAGAAAACATGCTGTTGAATACCCAAAGCCAGAATCTGAGACATTTTGTCACTACACTCAAGACTGATAAAGACTGAGAAAAATCTATATGTCTTGCCTCCTGAGCTGCATGAGGAGAAAGGCACTAAGTATCCCCTTTTCTCAGTTTGAGTTCCTTGGTTGCAACAAAATCTTGTTAATTTAATCTAAACAAAATTTGTCAGAAGTAATTTTGAGATTCACAGAATCAATGAGAGATTGGAAAACCAGCCTTGAAAATGTGCAGGGTTCAAGATAGCACCAAATGATAAATAAGATACCTGGTGATAAGCAGGAATCACCACGAGCCTTGTGAAAGGAAAAGTGGGGGTCCCAGATATTTTCATTCACTCTCTCCTCCTTCTGCTCCAGGAAGGGAACACCTCATTACCTAATTTGGAAGATGTGCCTGTATATGGGCTAAGGATGAATGGAACCCCTGACTACAATCCCATCAGATGGTGTCACTCTAAAAATTAGAATAAAACCCAAAACTCCTTCCTACAGCCTATGGGGTATAAATGACCCAGTCCTGGCCACTTCTCCATCCTCATCTCTCCTCTCTTCCTCCCTCACTGTGTGCTCCATCCAACCTCACATGCTTTTTGGAATCCCGGCCTCAGAACTCTTGCACTTACTGGTTCCTCAGCCCAGAAAGCTCTTTCCCCCCAGGACATATCTTAGTTCATCCCATGCCTATCTCCCTTTTATCATTTCAGTCTCTGCTCCAGTGACACCTTCTAGAAAGACTTGCTCTAACCACCCATCTCCTCATTTCCCAGTTTCAAATATTCTCAGTCACATTTTCCTATTTCATTTTTTATGGCAATCATCAGTATCTAAAATTATTTATGTTTATTTATTTATTTGCTGAGTTTATTATTGTCTCTCTGGCCCCCTTTCATGCTTCTGCACGGAGGGCAGAGATCATATCTGCTCTCCCCAACTATATCTCCTGCACAGTGTTCTGACATAGTATGAAATCAGCAAAAATGTAAATGCATGCAGGACCCAATACTGCAGCACGTACTACATTTCTCAGAATTAATGATGGATCTGTTTCTCATGATAAACTGTGAGATTTTCCACGGTAAGAACTGAGGCTTCCTCATCGCTACGCCCTAGTGCCCAGCACAACCCCTGGCTTAGGGTAAGGTCCTCAACAAATGTTTCTGGATGTGAATTCTATTTTGCTTTGGGCTCTTTCTTTGTGAACTGCTAGGCAGGCAGGCTATACCTAGAGAAAGCTATTTTCTAAAAAGATTCCAAATCAGATTTTATAAGATGATAACACCTAGAATAAAAAGTCCTTCCCATGAAAGCTCTGAAAACAGTGCAAACATTCTCAAACATTCATAGCCTTGAAATTTCTTTTGCCCAAGTGTCTTTCTCCAGCAGCATGAATAAATGTGGCTGGGAAGTTCATCCCAACTGTCAACACACTAACCAGGGGTTCAGAGCAAGTGACTCATCCTGATGAAAGGAAGACAGTGAGAGGCACCAACAAAAAATATCCTCCAAGGGAACTGAACAAATATCTATGCTGGTAGTAAATAAATAGTTCAGCTGGGGAATTATAATTGTGTGTATAATGCAGCTCAGATATAGGGCATAATTACACTCTAGAATCCATACAGTAATAAAAAGCTCCAGTCAGGGAAAAGAATGCTTGTTTGCCATGGTTTGACAGGCAAGCAACAAACAAGAACCACTTTTTCACCTTTTATTCAATAAAATCAGCATATTAAATATTCAGACTGAGTGTCTCCATTAAGCAATTCACTTATACTTCTCCTCCTTCCTCCCTCCCCACCTCTTCTTGTTTTGTTTTCATCAAGTCAGGGATGAAAAAAAGAAAACCAAATCCATGATGTGATTTTTAATGAGGCCACCGCTCAGAGGTTCTGCTGCATTCAGGAGCCACCTCTCCAGTCAACAGGGGTTCAGCGATCAGGGGAGGGGAGGGGGCAGTTTGAGAAGGACCCCAGATTGTGGGCAGGCAACCATTTTCAATCAAGGATAATGAGTTGGCAGGGGAGGGTATGCGTAGAAGGGAAGAGAAGGAATCAGCTCCCTCTATACCTACCACCCAATAGAAAAGGTACTTGGCCAGAAAATACTTACCTGGATGCTAGGAGGTGTGAACTGTGTCTAATGAAACAGCTGACAACACAACACGGAGTAAAAGAGGCAGGGCAAAGGAGAGAAAGGTTAAAAGGCTGGGGGCATAGACTCGAATGATTAAAAGAAACCAGCATACCTGGTGAACACAATTGACTAATCTCTGAAAGACACTGAGAAGGGATTCGAATATTTTCTTGGTCAATGGAATTGCTGTCTGCCCCTTTCTTTTCCTCCCATTTGGAAAAAGGTTGGAACCTCTCTGTAGTAATATGCCTCAGAAGGAAGAGGTTACAAGTAGACGGGAGGAAGAAAGGAATCTGGAAATGTCGCTTTCTCCAGACTGAAGAAAAAAACATTGTCCTGCTTCCTTCTCAGCCCTGGCAGCAGCGACAAGCTTTAACCCCGACTCTTGTGTGTGATGTTGACGGGCAGAGGTGAAGGATATCTAGCAGGCAGTAGCTGGAAGGCCAATCTGCTCTCGCATAGGAGGGAGTGAGGTCGCTGGTAATGAGCAACGGCGAGGCGGAATGCAAACTGCAGAAATTTATGAAGTTGTTTCTGCTCACTGAACAGATTCCAGATAAGTTGAGTGTTAATAAGGCAGATGAGCTTTCAGCTGTGCCAGCTGTTGGGAAGATGTTGGCATGCTCTTAACCTGGTATTTATTGGATGCTACTCATTGTTGTGACAGCACACATGCGTATGTAAGTATGTTTATTCACAACATGCATAATCACCCTGTCACAACACAGATGCAAAGCAGCGGTCTGTCTCCAGAGCAGAGGGGCATATCTAAAACCCAGGGCCCTTAAGGAAAACTTTCTGAAAGCGAGTTTGCACTAGAACAAAGTAACTGATCCCCGCTGGCTGTCCTGGCACAGACTATGGTTTCTGTGAGGAGGAAGAGGCATGAAGAGAGAACTTGGCTTCTCCTCTTTGGCAGAGCAGAGCCTCATAAGGAATTCATCTGGAACAAGCAGAGTAATTTGGTTGTAGTGTCCTGTAAATTTGGGAGGGTAAAACTGAATGGTCATTACCTGTGATTGCAGGGTTTTGAGGAGCTGTAGTGGTCTCTGAGCACCCTGGGCAAATGTATCTTGTAGAATTAGGGTAACGGGGAAAGCAAGAAGCTCTGTGACAAACTGAGCTCCTTTGAATTCACTTGAATATGTATGTAAGCTACCGAAGATTCTGCCATACGAAACGAAATGGCTCTTCACACACACTTAAAGAATAACAGGAAAACTAGGCAAGGAAGAGACTGAGAAAGCCACAAGAATTTTGAATTAGAAAAGGATTTTTATTCAAGATCACTTATGATTAGGGAGGGAGGCATGGACACCAACATTTGGCACTAAGGCCGACTCCCCTGCGTAAACCAACTGGCCACCCCTCTTTACAGAGAAGGAAACTGAGCCTTGGAGAGGTTAAGAGGTACCCAGAGTCCCACGCTGAGACCCAGCCACAGCTCTGGCTGACTGCCAAGCCCGTGCTCCTCCACGTGTTGGCCCCAAACTGTCTCAGGTCAAGAAGGGGTTTATTGAAGAGTCAGGCTGGAATCCTGGATCTAAAGTGAGCTGAGTTTGAGAAGCCGGAAATAAATTCAGACGGAACAAGAGTACTTGAGAGAGCTGCACCGAAGACGAATTCATGATATAAATTCCATGAGGGGGTGACTATAAACTGAGGTCAAAACAGGGACTCTACAAGCGCCTCCTGATAGCCAGTCTCAGTGTTTTATAGCCACATGTCCACCTAGCTGTGGTCACATCTTTTATGACAACAAAGTGTACCTGAGTACAGCCCCCACCTCAGCGCCAGCTAAGAGGCCGTCCATTCTCTAGTGTCCTTCCTGAGCAGCGCCCCTTGCACTCAATTTCCTTTTTGTATTTTCCATTCCCTCCTTTCCATCCAACACTTCATTGTTCTAACATTTTTAGGTTTGCAAAGTTAACACAAGGGTTATTTGATATGTTATTCCTCCTTATATTTGAGATGGATGGGAACTGCTAAAAATGCAAAACCTGATCCCAAAGGAATGAATCACCGTAAGTGAAATCAAATATGGTGGGGGTGCAGCTTTGTGCTGTGGAAGGACCATTGGACCTAAGTTCTAGGTTTGGCTCTGTGGCTATTGTTATACTGGGTGGCCTTGGACAAGTCATATAACTTCTTTGGGCATCCATAAAATAAAGAGATTGAACTAGAACTGTGTGGTTTTAACCACATGCACTGCTCTCCCAGGGGGCAGACAGAAATGTGAATAGTCAGCATTGTGGGTTGTCACAATGATTGGGGGGTTACCTACCCTGCCTCAAATGCTGGCGCCCCCCTGTCGAGGAACACTGGTCTGGATCCTCTGTTCTGACATTCTGTTGATCAACTGAGGGGAGTACTGTTGAATAGTAATGCCTTTCTCAGCTTCTTCTCAAAAAGTATCATGTGGCATCCAAAGACAAGTCTTCTTATTGTCTGATATGGTCTAAAATCAGGATAGCATATTTTAAATCAGATGCTGGTCCAATGTATATATACCCAGGACCCCATCAGCTCAGAAATCCAGAAGCAATCTTTTTGCAGATCACGACTGCTGCTTACAGGGGATTAGCGTTTTTCTCTATAATTACCTCTCTGGTCTCCTTGCTATGCATCCTTTTGTGTTTATAAACTGCTTCCCTCAAAAGTTTGGAATCATTATAAATGCCTAAAATGTCTTTTGGGTTTTTCAGGAGAAAACAAGGCAGATGCTCAAATGTCGGTGCCCTGTACATTTTTGGTCTTTCTGAGCTCACAGTTCCTGTCACACCAAGTGCACCCTGCAGAAAAGAGAGAGTGTGTGCTACAAAACAGGCTAAACAGACACATACAGTCAACTTCACGCACATTTATTCAGCAAAATTCCTCCTAACTTCTTCACTTACTGCCACCAGTGACTCCAAATTAATGATCTAGCCAAAATCTTACACTCTCTCAGAATCATAAGTATGTTAATCTCTTTTTCAAAACCTTCTTGTGATGCTTTGTATTTACATAAATTTTCAGCTTTTTTCATCCTTCATTCAATCCCTTTAATTTCTCAGTCCTCTTGATTTTGGCATTCTTACTCTTGTATATTTCTGCCCAGCTGGTTCCCACTTCTTTTTTCCTCTCTAGGTTTCTCCCTTTAACTATTAGGTACCCTAAAGAGACAATAATTATTTCTGCAAAACTCTTATCATCTACCCATTTGCAGGAGTCCCTAGGGAGTAAGCACTTACCTCAGGAGTATCTTGATTTATCTAGACCTATCTGGAAGGCTGGGGAGATACACCTTCCAGACAGGAGTCTACGGGAAAGATTTTTCTAAAGGAAGAGAGGATGAGGGTCACAATTAGGGTGGAGTGGCAATCTCCCCGCACTGTCTTCTGGCCCTGCTTTTGCTCCAAATTATCTTGCCAGGGGGGGGGGAAAGTAAAATATCAGTGGTTGTAAAATCTCTGTCTGAAACAAGTGTACCAGGCATCATCACCAATTCCCAAAACACAAGAGAAATGCAGCAGACCAAACAACAACCTGGACCAGCTTCCAACTGGCCCAGAAGAGAAAATAATAGAAGACATGATCCAACAGTGCAGCAGCGTGTTTGGGAGTATATGGGACTCTCTGGGCAACTTCGTAAACGATACCAGAGGAAGAGGGTCAGTGGAGGGTGACTGGACTGGGTCCTTTAGTTAATATCCCAAACGGGCTGCCCTAGAGGGGAAACACTTAGGATCTTCGGAACATACTAGACCTTCAAGTGTTAGAGGCCACTTAGGGTCTGTTCCAGAAAAAAAGTGAGTTTTCGGGAGGACGACATCTAAACCCTAACCCACAGTCAATCTCTCTCCCTCTAACTGGATTCAGAAAGAATTCTTCAAATTCCATTAAACACTCATTAAAGTGTTCTGAAAATCTATAAGAAAATTCTCCCTCTAACTATAATTCCACATGTTGAACCCCAAGTTCACTTCGTTGTTCAAAAACAAGTCTTTATACTCTGCCTAATGCTCTAACTTCCTCTTTTCCCTAAAGGGTCTTTCATCTACCATTTATCTCTTATGCTTTCACATCCTTCAGTACGAAAGATAAAATGGCGCCACTGGTATATAGTACATTAACGACCTAAAGGAAGGAATCCCAGGACCCAAAAGACACAATGCCACCTGGGGTAAAAGTGGGAATGGAGTGGGGCTGAAGTGCCACTATGAAAATCAAGTGTGAATTTAGAATTGATGCGCCATTTTGGTTTAGCCAATTTAGGCTTATTTGTTTAGCTGAGGAATTTTAGAAAAATTAGACTGACTTACCATTACTTCAAACAATGTTTTAATTGAGCAACCATAATTATGAACTCTAAACATGACACATTTGAGTCATTTTTAAAATGACTATTGATTAAAATGATTACTCATTCAGGGTCCTTGCCTACAGAGAAATTACTATAACTACATTCACAGGGGCCCACAAACAGCTTGTACAAGCTCAGGGATCAGGCAACGAACTCCATCCCAGAATAAACCTAATTGTTAAAAAAAAAAAAAAAAAAAAAGTTTCCCTGACCTTAAGTTCAAATATGCTTCCTCAAATTTTCTGCCCCTAGCCTTAGCTCCCCAAAACAATACTAATACATACAGTAGTCCCCCCTTATCCACAGGGGATATGCTCCAAGACCTCCAGTGGATGCCTGAAACCGCAGATAGTACCAAACCCCATACATATTGTGTTTTTCCTTTGCATGCATACATTTTCATTTAAAGGAAGCGCTTTACAGCATCTCTTTGGCATATCTGAATTGGCAGCATACTGATGTGCTTTGCGGCCATTATTAAGTAAAACAAGGGTGACTTGAACACAAGCACTGTGATACCATGACAATCAATCGATAACCAAGATGGCTATTAAGTGACTAGGGGACAGAGAATGTGTACAGCATGCATATGCTGGACAAAGGGATGATTCACATCCCAGGTGAGACAGCATGAGATTTCATCACAGTATTCAGAACAGCACACAATTTAAAACTATGAATTGTTTATTCTGGAATTTTCTGTTTACTATTCTTGGACCAAGATTGACCACAGGTAACTGAAACCACGGAAAGTAAAACCGCAGACAAAAGGGGACCACTGTATATACCCTCTGCCCACCCAAACTTGTTGATTTTTTTTCTAAACAGCTGTCACATCCCTCCTAAGGTACCACTTCAGGTGAAACATCCCTTATTGCTGCAATCATTTCTCTTATTTCATGAATTCCAGACTCTTAATCACCCCAAAACCATTCTCTGGACAGATGTCTGGGAAAAACACTGTACTTCAAGATTGGGGATATTATATCTCAGCCAATGCAATCAAGCTTCATCATTTGTGATGCCATTCTTTATTAACCAGTACATGTACTATATAAAGTTATCATAAAAACTTAGACATGAAAAAGTAATTCCCAGAATAGGAAACACAAACAACCAAGAATCATACAAAAAGATGTTCAACCTCATTACTAAGCAGGAAAACTCAAATTAAAACAAAAATGAAATATTATTTCACACTAATCAGATTGACAAATTTAAAAATCTCATGATACAAGTGTTGGCAAGGATGGAGAAATGGGAGCTCACACCGTTAGTGGAAGTACAAGTGAATTAAACTACTTTGGAGAGAAGTTGGGAACTATTTAGTAATGTACAAGATATATACATACTGTACAACCCCAAATTTCTACTTCTATGAAGCTTATTGTAGAAACTTGCACACGAGCTCACAGGAAGTTTTATCCGTGATGTAATCAGAACATTATTTATAATAGCAATAAATTTGTTCCATTAGAACATGAAGACATTTTTAAAACATGATGTTGAATGAAAAAGTTGTAGGATTTGTACATTATTTATAATATTATATTATTATTTATATACTTTTAAAATACACCAAACAATGTTAAGCATTGCTTGCAGACAGATATATATAAATGTGGTTGGAAAAATGAGTCTTCAAATGTCTATGAAACATTTTATATCCTAAAAAATACTAAAGTAAATATGGCAAAATATTTACATCATTTAATTTAAATGTTATGTAGTTGTCTAACATATTCTTTCTACTCTCAGTACATTTGAAATATTTCATATTTTCAAATAATACATAATTTGGAAAACAGAAAAATGTATAGTCAATAAATAAATTTATAATAAGATTACCCAAAGACAATACTGTTCAGATTTTGTTTTATTATTTTCCAAATTTTTGTACATTTTATTTTGAAACAATTTTAGGCTTTCAGAAGAGCTGCAAAAATAGTATAAAGTATTCATGTATATCCTAATGTTAATAATTTACATAATCTGAATGCAATTATCAAATCAGGAAATTAATACTGGTACAATACCATCAGTTAAATTATAGACCTTATTTGAATTCCACCAGTTTATTCTCAATTGCCCTTTTTCTATTCCAGGATGCAACACTGTATTTACTTATGGTATTTCTTTAGTCTCCTTCCATCTATGACAGTTTTTCATGGCCTTAGCCCTTTTGATCAGAATGTCTCTCAGTTTGGATTTGTCTAGTGTTTTCTGATGATTAGATTGAGGTTATGCATTTTTTATAATAATACTACAGAAGTGATGCTGCGTCCTCAGTACATCATTTCAGGAGGTGCATGATAGGTCTTATTACTGGTGATGTTTATCTTGAACACTTAGGTCAGGTGGTGTCTGTTGGATTCCTTCACTGTAAAATCACCATTTTCTCTTCTATAATTGATGTATTGGGTGAGATAATTTGACCTCGCTAATATACTGTTTCCTCTCAAACTTTCACCCAATGATAGTAGCATCCATTGGTAGATTTTTCCTGCAACAATTACTACTGTTGTTACTATCTAAAAGTCATCTTTTCCCTTCATTTCTTCTATTTTTGTGAATCGCATTTCTTAGAAGTGGAAGGAGGAGCCATCACTTCTCCTACATTTATTTACATTTTCAATTATAGATTTGGATGAGTATGACTCAATGATTTTCATTTATTCTATGGATTATATAATCTGTTAAAAACCAAAGTCTGTTGCGACCTGCACAACACAAGCGTGGGGGAAAGCGAGGGAGGCGGCAAGGGCTGAATTCTATTATAGAAATAAAGAGACCAGAGACACTGAATGCAGAGAAACCACAGAGGACCAAGGGACTCACAGCCTCAAGAGACTGGAGCCCTGAATCGGGTCGTCGTGGGTATTTATTGCTTTTTTACAATAGGCATCACATGATTCTGGGCAGGGTCTGTAAAACTCTTACACCACTAATACAATTAGCATATTCCCAATATCCAATCATATTGTCCCAAAGCAACCTGTGCATGCTGTCCCCATGTGAACAAGGTGCGGTGTATACAATCCCTGGGGGAGCAGGTCTCTCATGGCAATCATCCCATGAGCCAAGCAGGGAGCGAGATGGTTTCGCTCAATTAATCATTCCTTAGCACAATAGGGTGCTGGTCACTTGAAGCAGGAGTCAGCAGCTCCCAGGAAACATTGGAGGAGGGGCATCCCTCCTAGTTTCAAAGGCTAACTCATGGGGGTCCCTGGGGTCCCGTCTGGCTTAAGTCATCCCTTCCTTGAGGAAACTTACTTGTCTTTGACTGCGGACCCAGCATACTGGGACCAAGAGAGGAGACCTATAAAACTCAACCCCTAAGAGGGACAACCCGCAACCCTCTTTCCCTAAGGAAAGGATGGTAGGGACAAACGGTTAGGCTGCTGTGTGACAACAAAAGTCAAATTGACTAAATTTGAAGATCTAATGGGCTTTATTTAAAAATTGATGAACCAGGCAGCATCCCATTGAGCAACCAGAAGGATGCTATAGGGGCTGAATAAGATAGAAGGTTTTTATAGGAAGAAGGGTGGGGCAAGGGAGCTATTAATAAGAGAAAGGATTATTTTGGGGCTGGGACATCTTTTGAGGGGGAAGACAACAGCAAAGGTTTTTATCATGCAGATTGCCTCTTCCTTCTATGTGGGACAGAAAAAGCCCATGTGACAGATTACCTCATTGGTGTCGGCCAGAAAATTCCAGACTAGTTGATTAAGATTGTGTTTCTTCTAGTACTCACATGCTTTCAATTTTTGCATTGAGATCTCTAAACCATTTGAAGTTTATTCTTATGTACAGTGTGAGAAACGGGCCTAATTTTATCTTTCTCAAAGTGGCTACAAATAGTTTCAGCATCATTTACTTAAAAGACCATCTTTGCCCCAATGATTTGAGATGACATCTTTATATTCTAAATTTCCATATGTATGTGAGTCTATTCCTATGCTATCTAGTCATACATTAGTACTACATCTTCCGATTTTGTTAATGCAATTTTTAAACATGGTTGAGATCTCAAGGTATAAACAATTTTGTATACTTCTCTTTCACTTCACATTATAGCAGAAATATTCTGGTACATCACTTGAAATGCTTACTTAAAATTATTTTAAGAGGTTTCATAATGTTCTATGTTCCAGGTTATGAATATAATTTAATTTACTGTAACATCCCTCATTTTGGACATGTGGAGTACTTCAAATTTTTGCCATTATACATTGCACTGTAATGAGGAGATAACATTTACTTCTTTATTAAATGTTTTATTTGTGATAATTGTAGATTCACAGGCAGCTGTAAGAAATAATGCAGAGGTATCCCACACATCTGGAATCGGTTTCCCCCATTGTAACATCTTGCAGAACTAGTACAATATCAACCAGGACATTGACATTGATGCAGTCAGGACACCAAACATTTCCGTCCCTGCAAGGACCCCTTATGTTGTCCCTTTATAGCTATACCCAGTTCCTGCTCCACACACACACACTCCTTAACCCCTGGCAATCACTATTCTGTTCTCCATTTCTATAGTTTTGTCACTTCAAGAACAAACGAATCACACATATGTAACATTTTGAGATTGACTTTCAGTACACAGCATAATTTCCTCAAGATTCATCAGTGTCACACATATCAACAGTTTGTGCTTTTACAACTGAGTAGTGTCCCATGGCATGGATGTACCACAGTTTATTTAACCATTAATCACTGAGGTACATCTGGACTGTTCCCAGTTTGAAGCTATTAAAAATAAAGCTGCTATGAACATTCATGTACAGATTTTTATGTGAACACAAATTTTCATTTATCTTAGGCAAATGCTTAAGAGTTCAATTGTCACCTTCATATTTTTTTAAGAAACTGTTTTTCCAGAGTGTGCCATTTTATATCCCCACCAACAATGGATACAAGCGATTTAATTTCTTCACATCCTCACCAGCATCTGTTGTACTTTTTGTTTCTTTGTTTTTCAATTGTAGCCATTCTGATGCACATGTAGTTTTAATTGTGATTTTAATTTGAATTTTCCTAATGACTAATGATGTTTGACATCTTTTCATGTGTTTATTTACCAGCTGTTTATCCTCTTCAGTGGAATACCTATTCATGTTTTTTACATGTTTTCTACTTGGATCATTTGGGTTTTTTTTAAATGTTGACATTTTAGAGTTCTTCATATATTCTAGATAATAGTTCTTGCTAAATATATGATTTGTGAATATTTTCTTCAAATCTGTACCTTGTTTTTTCATCCTCTGAAGAGTTAGTCCTCTATTCCCATTTTTCTGAGAGGTTATTTTTGTCAATTTTTTTCTGCAACAAGTGACACAATCATATGATTTTCTTTATTAGCTTTTGATATACTGAATTACATTGACTGTTTTTAATCTAAAATAAGGCTTGCATTCTGAGAATAAATCCCTTGTGATAATTATTTTTAAGTACTGGTGAATCGTTTTGCTAATATTTAGCTTAAAATTTTTGCATCTGTAATTTATAAGGGATATTGGCCTATAGTTGTTGGTTTGGGTTTTGTTTTGTTTTGTTTTTTGGTACTGTCTTTTTCTGGTTTTGGTGTCAGGATAATATTAGCTTTATAAAATGAATTGAGAAATGTTTCCTCCTATTCTTTCTGGAAGAGAAGGTATACATGGTATAAAGTTGGTGTTATTTCATAACTGGTGTTGATTTCTCCAGTGAAACCATCTGGACCTGGAAATTTCTTTTTTGAGGGTTTTTAAAAACAATTTCAATTTCCTTAATAGTTATAGGGCCATTAAAATTATCTTTTTCATTTTGGGGTGAGTTGTGGTAGTTTGTGCTTTTCAAAGATTTGGCTTATTTTATCTAAGTTGTCAAATTTTATGTTCAGAGTTGATTACAGTATTCTCTTTTTATCCTTTTGATGACTGTGTGGTCTGCACTGATAGTCCTTGTTTCATTCCTGATAATAGCAATATGAGTCTTTTTTTAATTTTACTAAAGTTTTGTCAATATTATTGATTTAAAAAAGAAAACCCTAGCTTTTTGTTTCATTGAGATTCTCTACTGCTTTCCTGTTTTCAATTTTATTGATTTCTACTTTTATATTCATGTCCTTCTTTCCTTCCTTCCTTCCTTCCTTCCTCAATTTCCTTCCTATGTTTATTTTCCTAATTTGGGTTTATTTCATTATTTTTCTAGATTCTTGAGGTGGGAGCTTAGATTGTTGCTTTGAGATGTTGCTTTGAGATGTTCATTTAGTGGTATAAATTTATCTCTCAACACTGCTTTAGCTGTGTCCCATAAAATTTGACATTGTGTATTTTAATTTTCATGCAGTTCAATGTATTTTAATGACCACAAGACTTGTTCTTCTCTACCTGGGTTATTTAGATGTATTTTGTTTAGTTTCAAAGTGTGTAGAGATTTTCCAGTTACTTTTCTGTTATTACTTGCTACTTTGATTCCACTGTGGCCATAGAACATATTCTGTGATTTTAATTATTTAAAATATATTGAATATTTTATGGCCCAGGATATGGTCAATCTTGAAATGTTCCATCAGCATTTGTAAAGAATGTGTATTCTACTGTTGTAGGATAGAGTGTTCTATAAATGCCAAGTAGATCCTATTGGTTAATGGTGTTGAGTTCTACATCTGCTAGTTTTCTGTCTAGTTGTTCCATTAATTGTTGAAAAAAGGGTGTAGAAGTCTCCAACTATAATTGCAGATTTGTCTATTTAGCTTTTCAGTTCTGTTTGTGCTACATCTATTTTGAAGCTCTGTTGTTTGGTGCATACACATTTAGGATTGCTATGTATTCTTGGTGGATGGACTCTTTCCTCATTATATAAAATCGCTCTTTGTGTCTGGTAACTTTCTGTGTTATAAAAATCTACTTTATCTGATATCAATATAGCCACTCCTGCTTTTTTGGTTTAAAGTTTATATGACATATATATTTCCATCTTTTCACTCACAACCTGACTGTATTATTATATTTGAAGTGAGATTTGTACAGACAGCATATAGTTGGGTCAGGTTTTTTAATCTACTCAGCCAAACTGTGTCTTTTAATTGGTGTATTTAGACCACTTACATTTAATAAAATTATTGATATGGGAGAGCTTAAGTTTTCCATTTGTTATTGTGGTCTGTTTATTCTGTTTTTTCATTTCTCTTTTTTCTTTTTCCTGCCTTCCAGTGGGTTAGTTGGACATTTTTTTAGAGTTCTATTTTGATTTATATGTAGTGTTCATGACTGCCTCTCTTTGAACAGCTGTATTAATGATGTCTATAGATATTACATTACATATACATAAAGTATCACAATCTACTGGTGCCGACATGCTACCAACTTAAGTGAAGTTTAGAAACTTTGCCTCTCTTGACCTATCTTTACGTATCTTTCCTGTGTATAATATAATTGATACAAATATTTTCTCTACATACATTTAGAACCACATCAGACAATGTTATAATTTTGGCTTCAACTGTCAAACATAACTTAGAAAACTCAAGAAGAGAAAGAAAATCTATTGTATTTACCCGTTTTTTCTCTTTCCATTGTTCTTGTTCATTTCTAATACTCCAAAATGCCTTCTTTTAGCATTTCCTTTCTGTGTAGAGACAGAACTTCCCTTAGCCATACTTGTAAGGTAGGTCCTCTGGTGATAATGTCTCAGTTTTCCTTTATTTGACAATGTCTTGATTTCCCCTTCATTTCTAAGGGATATATTCACTAGATATAGAATTCTGGATTGACAAATCTTTTCTTTCAACACTAGAAAAATATTGTGCTACTTCCTTCTGGTCTTCATGTTTTCTGATAAGAAATATGCTGTCTTTCAAATTGTTTTCTCCCACACAGGTAAGTTATCATTTGTCTCTCACTGCTTTCAAGATTTTTCCTTTGTTTTGATTTTCAGAAATTTGATTATGATGTGTCATGGTGTGTACTTCTTGGGGCATATCCTATTTGGGAGTTTCACTCAGCTTCTTGAATCTGTAAATTTTGTCTTTTACCAAATTTGGAGAATTTCAGCCACCCTCTTTCTCTTCTCTTTCTAGGACTCCAGTTACATAAATGTTATACCTTTGTTATAGACTTGCAGGTCCTTGAGGCTCTGTTCATTTTTTTTAAGGCTCTTTTCACTCTGTTGTTTATACTGAGTAATTTCTATTTTTCTGTCATCAAGTTTACTGATACTTTCCTGTATGTTCTCCATCCTTCTATTCAGCCCATCCACTGAGATTTTTATTTCAGTTATTGTATTTTTCAGTTCTAATTTTCCATTTATTTCCTTTTACTATATCTTCTATTTTTTGCTGAGACCTTCTGTTTTTTGCATTTGTTTCAAGTATGTTCATAATTGCTTCTTGAAGCATTTTTAAGATAGCTGATTTAAAATCTTTGTCAGATGATTCTGACATCTCTGTCATCTTCAAAGTGATGTCTGTTGTCTTTTCGTTCAAGTTTAGATGTTCCTAGTTCTTGATATAAGTTATTCTTCTATTGAAACTTGGACATTTTAGATGTTATAAGACTCTGGATCATATTTAAAACCTGTTTTAGTCAGCTTTCTCTGGCACTTCTCTAGCAAGGGAAGGGGTGGGTCCCAACTTCTTATTTCCAAGTGGAGTTAGAAGTCCAGATCCCCCACTCAGTCTTTATTAACACTCAGGTAGATGGGTTCCTCATTACCTCTTGGCAGGGTTGGGAATTCTGCCTCCCCACTAGGCCTCTGCTTATATGACCCTTGCTGGGAGGGGTAGGAGTGCTGTTACTGCTCTTCCTGCTATACTTAGTGGGAGGAATAGGAAAAAGTACACCTACCCTATTTTCCCAAAAGCCTAACAGTTGCTTTTAAAATTTACTGTTTCAACAACAAAACCCATAATACATAATTATTGAATGAAGGGGTAAGACTGTTTTAAATGCTCTTGGTTCCTATTTCCAAATTACTTTTCAGAAGTTTTTAACAATTGAATTTATATGCATGATGGAATGCTTTCTGTCATACCATATTATCGTTAGTATTCTACATTACTGTTTTTTAAATATTTCCTAATTTTATAGACAAAATGTAGGATTCCATAATTGTTCTAAGGTATAGTTTTTGGTAACTAATAATGGTGAACATTTTTTTCCAAATTTTTAATAGCACTTCCAGTTCCTCTCTCATGAGTTGTTTGTTCATATACATTTTTCACCCTTTCGTTTTTTGAGTTCTAATATTTCTCTTATCTTTTTATAAGTTCTTTATATATTTAAATATTAACTTTTTTCTATAATATTTATTGAAGTTTGTAGTGAGCCTTTTAATTTTCTATATTATATTTTTGGTGTACAAATATTTTAAAATTTTTTAACTAATTAAGTTTATTGATATTTTATTTTGTGATTTTCAACAATTGAGAGGTTAAAATAACTGTTTTCCAGTCCAGAAATTCAATAAATATTTTGCCTATTTCTTTCAAGTTTCTTTTTTTATTATTACATACACAATTTAGTAGTCCATCTCATATTTATTTTAGTGCAAGTTATATGAGGTCAGATACAAATCATGGCTCCTATATTTTTACATATGGCTCATTAATTTTCCTACAACTACAACCATGTACTATTTCTTTTCTTTTCTTTTTTATTTTTAGAAATTCTTATGTGATCCCAGCTAAGTGCTATCATACGGCATTGAATTCTGGGCTAACATGAAATATCCTCAAATCCTTGGGCTGATAGAAAGGTCAGCATCATTTGACTAATGACCATTGCTATTGTCTGAATGTTTGTGTTTTCCCAAAATCCATATGTTGAAATCCTAACCCCCAAGGTAATGCTATAAAGAAGTGGGGCCTTTGGGAGGTAATTAGGTCATGAAAGCAGAACTCTCATGATTCCGATTAGTACCCTTATAAAAGAGACCCCAGAGAGATAGCTTGTTCTTCTGCCATGTGAGGTTACAGCGAGAAGACAGCCATCAATGAGGAAGTGGGCCCTTACCAGACACCAAATTCACTGGTACCTTATCCTGGACTTCCTGGCCTCTAGAACAGTGAGAAATAAATATTTGGTGTTCATAAGGCACCCAGTCTCATATTATTTTTTCATAGCAGCCTCAATAGACTAAGACAACCATAGAACAGGGAAGCATTTCTGCATACTTTGAGGAGTTGAAATAACAATACTAACAAGGCCAAAGTGAATCCTCCAGGGTCCAATCAACGTCAATAGTGACAATACACTGAAGGAAGCCTTCCTGAGGACTCTGAGGAAACCCTTACAACCCACCAGGGAGAATTTCTGATATTCTCAGGGAATTTCCTGTATCTGGTGGGACTCAATGTAGGGACTCAATGTCTCTACACAGAAAACAGGATTAAAACATCAAATCTTGGATTAAATATAGAAAGGGCAGCCTTAAGTTTATAGCCCACCACTATGAAAAACATAAGATACCATGTTAGTTTGCTGCCAAGAACATTTATATAGTAAAATTTAAGCTATTTGAAACCTACCCTATCAGATCTCCAGTATGAGAACAGAAAATGAAATTTATCCGCTTCATGCTAGTCCACCAGGGACAGAAATCAAGATACATTTTAGAAAATATAAGCCATGCTTTAGAAAACAGGAGATATGCTCTGGAAATAAAAATCAACTCCAAGTTCATAACCCTGTGATTTCTTTATGGACTCCAAGTCCTCGCCTCAAGCATGTGTGGTTTGAACTATTTTTTTTTTGTTATTGTTTTTAAGAAACGGAAACAAAGAACCATTCAAAATAAAGAACAATTAAAAATATGTATCCTTCAGGAAAGGACTTTTTTTATACAAGTAGATGTGATAAAATAAGAAATTAATATGTTGGTACAGTAGTCCTCCTTTATCCACAGTTTCACTTGCTGTGATGTCAGTCACCCATTGTCAACTATGGTTCAAAAATATTAAATGGAAAATTCTAGAAATAAACAATTCCTAAGTTTTAAGTGGCCCACTGTTCTGAATAGCATGATGAAACCTCACACCGTCCTGCTCTGTCTTGCCGGGTGGAGGACGTGACTCTGCCTTTGTCCAGAATCTCCCTGCTATATACACTACCCACCCATTAGTCACTTAGTAGCCATCTCAGTTATCAGATTGACTATCAAGGCATCTCAGTACTGTGTTCAAGTAAGCCTTATATTACTTAACAATGGCCGCAAAGTACAAAAGTAGTGATGCTGGCAATTAGGATATGCCAAAGAGTGGCCATAAAGTGTTTCCTTTAAGTGAAAAGGTGAATACCATACAATAAGATATTTTGAGAGAGAGACAACATTCACATAACTTTTATCACACTATATTGTTATAATTGTTCTATTTTATTACTTATTATTGCTGTTAATCTATCATTGTGCCTAATTTATAAATTAAACTTTATCATAGGTATATATTTATATATAAAGGTATATATAAAGGTATATATTTACATATAAAAAACATAGCATTTAGAGGGTTCAGTACTAGCCACAGTGTCAGGTATCTACTAGGGGTCTCGGAACGTTTCCCCCACAGATAAAAGGGGACTACTATATTCACTACTTTTCCCTTTAGCTTTTTCTCCCAGCACACTCTCTGTATAAAAGGCCCAAACTGCTTAGGGTGGTTATAACAAAACACGCGATGGGGAGAATAATTATAATGACCAAGGCAGTTGTGTGCACAAAGGAGAAGACAAGGTGCTGAATAAATAAAGGGGCATCACTGGGATAGGGAGATGGAGAGTTTGGAGTATTCAAGAGTAAGACACTCCAAGGTTAGGGGATTGGAAAATAGAATAGAACAAAACATTTCAGTAGAAGTTGCCAAGGATTCTTAACGTTTAAGAAAGATACTGAATAAATATCAAAATGTACCTCCAAGTCTTGATTTTTAAAATTCTGACTACTGTGGGACCAGAGCTGCACTACTGGTATCACAACTTTATAAATATCGCATGTTCACTAAACCATGTCTCCATAGATTGTTTGATTATTTGTTTTTTTTGGGAGGTGGGGGGACAGCAGGGTTGGGGAGATGGGGAGATGGTATTTCTCTTAGAACACAGAGTATTAGGAAGATCTACATGCTATCCCTATTAACCCATTAACTTCTTGAGATCAGGGATGCTGTCTTATTTTTTCCAGCTTTATTGAGATATAATTGGCATGTAACATTGTATAAGTTTAAGATGTACAAAGTGAGGTTTGATACACAGATATCAGGAATCTGTCCTAATGATAGGACAGATTTCCAGTCCCTCACACATAGCCTCATCTCTGGCACACAGTGGGTGTTTCATAAATGTGTGGTGAATGAATGGGCATGAATTTTATGTGCTAATTCCACGCTAAATTTATCTGAATGGTTATTGAAAGTCAGATCAGTTCCTTCTTTCTGGGTGATAAAATCAACTCTACAAGATCATTTTTCTGAGAGAAACCGACAGCAGGGGGTTGCAAGGACTGCAATTCAACCACTGCAGTTCAGACTAGAAAGAATTCATGATCATTCCTAATCCCCAGAGAAGAAAAGAAACCGAATCTCCAGATAGGAGCCAATTTAGAGATCTGAGAATAAACAGGTGAAGACTTTCAAATAACAGGTTTTTAATAATCCTAAGAAAACAGACTTCAGAATTGCCTAAGAAAGTTTGGAATGTCCGAAGAGTGGAGAGATGAAAGCATGGCCCACAGGAATAGAACCGAATACAGCCAAAAAAAGCCTTAAACACAGAGACAGGGTTAACTTACGCAGTTTATGTTCACGTAAATGCCATTAATTTTATATGTATGCAGAATGGAAGTTTGTGTGTATTGCCTCATGAGAAGTCTTTAGTTCACTGTAGATACAATAATAATGGATAAAGCACTGTATTTTGCTAAGAGGAGTTACAGCATAATTTACACATAATTCAATAAATAAAAAAATCTTCAAGAAAATTGGTGCTAGGATAATTAAAGCTCGTCGTCCATATAAAAGGCCTTTATCCTTTACATCTTCTCTTTATAGGATGGGGCTTGTTTTGCTGAACCTTTATAGGCAAGCTAAGGAAGGAAGGGAACAGAGAAAGAAAAGAGGAGAGGGAAAAGGAGAGGAAAGGAGAAGGGAGGGGAGCAGAGGGAAACGAAGTGGGGTAAGGAGCAGAAAAAGGATGAAGACACATATTTCTGGCAATACTGCCAGTTAAATACTCTGAATAACTACTTTTGATAGAAGCAATGAAACACAGGATTTAAAAATATAGAGAAATGTTTTTTGGTTTGTTTTTTTTTTTTTTTTTTTTTGAGAAATGTATTTTTAAACACACTGCTGAAGGGACACAAAAAGAATCCATAGAGCCCAAAAATTTAAGTGAAGGCAAGAATCCTGAAAAATAAGGAAAAACCAGAACTAGATTTTTCCTGGAAGCCTTCTCTTGGACCCGAAAGACTCTAAGCTTCTGCATGATCAGCTGTAGGGAACATAGACTTAACCCCACGCCCCCACGAGGTCTTGAGCAGAGAGAGGATGAACTCGAAACTGACCCTGCCACACAGAAGAGAATGGCAAGGATTACCACCACTGTCCGTTCTGGCACTGGAGAGAGGTGAAGGAACATTACCTGCTCATTTGTAACAACAAGCCAGTCCTTATGGGGTTTTGGTCTATATTCATGTTATTGGAAAAACCTTACTCAGTGAATTTGATTTAAAGTGACCCCAGGTTGGTAGAAACCCCAGGTCCCTGGGTGAATGAATTACAATCCTCTCTGAAGGAATGCTATTTCAACCCAAGCCTAAATGAATTCTTGCAGAAAAAGTTCCAACACAAATAAAAAGCTCACAGTTATACACACACACCCACACACACACAGAACAAAAAGTCTCCTTGACTGAAGACCAGCAGACACAAGCACGAGTCTGTCCACAGCATGCCAACAAGCACTTCAGGTATAATTCAGGCACAGAACATGAAATACTTACATTTATTAAGTGCTTAGAAATAGAAGCTTGAAAACATAAGCAGGAATGCAACCAATAAGATGTGAAAATTCCACTAAGTAAGGACAAATTAAACAGCAGATTAGAAACCACCAAGGACAGACAGGTAAAGAAGGGTTTCCTAAACAAGACAATAAAAATGAAAAACCATAAAGAATACAGTAATAAAATTCTGCCCTCATATATGCACTTCCTATATGCCAAGCACCAGTGTCAGCACTTTACATGTATTATCTCATTTAATCTCCCCAGTGACCCATTGAAGTAAACATTACTAACCCCATTTCACAGATGAGAAAACTGAAGCACTAGGATTTTAAGTAACTTGCTCAAATTCATACAGCTAGCAAGTGTATGAATTTCTGTACAACAGTGGTAAATACATGTTATTATAAACTTGTCCAAATCCACGGAATGTACACCACCAAGAATGATAGCTAATGTAAATTATAGACTCTGGGTGATAATGATGTGAAAGTGTAGGTTCATTGGTTGTCACAAATGTACCACTCGGGTGGGGAATGTTGATGGAGGGAGGGAGGCTGTTTCTACGTTTTGGGGGCGGGGCAGGGTATGTATGGAAACTCTGTACTTTCCACTCAATTTTGCTGTGAACCTAAAACTGTTCAAAAAATGAAGAAACATAAAATTTTTTTGATCAGACATCATAAATAAAACCAAAGGACAAATACAAAGTGGGAAAGATATTTCCAACATATTAGCACCCAGATTCTACATTAAACTTCTCAAGCCAAAGCTGGCATTAAACCATTTATGCATGGCTGATTATTTTCCAAATAACCTAACCACATGGATATCACCACAGATTAATTTCTACAATTTCCCTCATTCAAGTTTAATTCTCTTCAGAACCAAGGTTTATCTGGCATAGGTTGTTGTACATTCTGGCCATGATCAATACCTTTGTTTTTGAAAACCCCTGTCCTCAAACTTTCTTTAGAATTGACACAGTGAATAAATTTCTCAGAATCCTGTACAGTTCTCTGGAGACATAAGTGGCACATACTCATGTTTTAAGGATTGGGCTCTAGCTCCTCCACTCACCTGCTCCGTGAATGTGGGCAAGTTACCTAAACACTCTGTGGCTCAGCTTTCTCGTATATAAAAGGAGACAATCAACAAGCACCTCATAGGAGCACTGTGAGAATAGAGTCAGAGGATGCAGGTAAAATCGGATATCCTGGGAGATCCTCCAAAGGTGATATACATAGAATCACCATGTGACCGAGTGATTCCATTCCTAGGTATACACCCAAGAGAACAAAAACATATGTCTACACAAAAATTGTACACAAATATTCATAGCAGTATGATATATGATCACTCAAAAGTGAAAAAACCCAAATGTCCACCAACTGATGAACGGATAAACAAAATGGGCTTTATCCATACAATGTAATGTTATTCCACAGTAAAAATGGAGTAAAGGAAGTACTGATTCATGCTACAACATGTATGAATTATGCTACGTGAAAAAAAGCCAGTCACAAAAGCCTACATGTTCTATGATTCCATTTAACCAAAATGTTCGGAGCAATACAGACAGAAAATAGATTAGTGGTTGCCAGGAGCTTGGGGGAGGGGAGAATGGAAAGTAACTGCTAAAGGGCACAGGATCTATTTTGAAGTGATGAAATGTTCTGAAATTAGATATGGAAATGGTTACACAATTCTGTGAATTGACTAAAACCCACTGAATTGCAAAACTTAAAAGTTTGAATTTTATGTTATGTAAATTGTGTCTCAATAAAGTGGTTATTTTAAAAAGAACCAACCCATAGTACTTGATACATGGTAAGTGCTCGGAAGCTATTGTTATTTTGATTCTGTTTAGCAATCTATATGTCTTCTAGCATCCTTAAGTTATTTTGACCAATTAAGATATTTTTCCAATGGAAAAGAAACTGATGGTTCAAAAAAAAAGGGCATGTACAAGGACAGCACATGAGTTAAGTGCTCAAGAGGAAGGTCTAAGAAGACTCTTGTTGGTATGTGAGAATATGAGGGCCCCGGGATATGGTAAGCTCCAGAGCTATTTGAGAATTCTAAGGACTGCCTTGTGGGTATGAACACTTGCCAGCCTCCAAAGTAACCATAACAGCAATAAACTAAACTAGCTAGGATTTGTTTCCCAGCTATGTGCCAATCACACTTCATGCATTGTCTCATTTATTCCCACTACTCTCTGAGTTTGATTCTATTCTTATCCCCATTTTTCAGATGACAAAAAAGTCATCTCCAAAACCAGTGCTCTTTAGCATTGTCATGCTGCCTCCCACACAATTCCTGGAACCAAGAAAGTCTTCCAATATTTACTTAATAATTATCATAATAATAGATAACATATAAGCTTACTATACTCCGGGCAGTATTAGAAGTGTTTTACATATATCCATCCATTTTTAGTTATCACAACAACACTGAGATGTAGCTACCATTTTTAGATAACACAAATGAGACACAGAGACATTAGGTGACATGTCCAAGGCCACACAGCAGGTATGTGGCAGAGCTTTGATTTGTATCCATATAATCTGGCAGCTGGAGTCTGCCCTCTTAATCATCCTGATGTATTGCTTCTCTAGCTGATACATACAGTACTGGGTTCACACCCAAAACAGGTCTAAATTCTCAACATACATTGTTTTAAATTTTCAGAACAACACTATGAAGTAGGTATGATGAAAAATGTACTTTAAGTAGAAGAAAATAAATATAGAATATTAACTACTCTGTCCAAGTTTATTCAATGAACAAGTTTCAAAGCCAAGGCAATTTGATTTGTGCCAAGGTGATTTGGCCCAGGAGTTCAAGCTCTTAACCACAACTCCAAACTCCCTCGGTAGTGAATGAAAATTCCTGGAACTAGGGACAATATTTATCATTATGCAATTAGAGATAAAGCTAAGACTGAAATACTCAGAAAAGTTTAAAATACAACAAAATAATACAAATATGCAAAAAATGAAACAACCTTTAACCTGCAGGGCTATGGGATACTGGACAATATTAGAGGATCCTGGAATGGTGCAGGGAGAAGCATGTTTAATTTTCCTGACATCATGCTTTGATTATATATTGAGGTATTCCCAGAGAACCTCTGTAGAATACATCCATTCTGTATTCAACAAACTGATTAGTCAAGTTCATGTTAATGAGCCCAGGTCTCCCCCACTACCCAGTAGCCTTCCATCCCATGTGCACCCAAGGTCAATCGATGCAAGTTCTGCCGGTCACCAGGGGCAGGTTCCAGGCCTGCCCAGCCTTGCACTCCCTCTCTCCCACATACTTATACTACCTTGAAAACAGCCTACGAAACCCCCTCTCTGCCACTCAGAGAACACCTGCTCACAGCAGGTGGGATGCATAAGGCCCACTTCCTTGCCTTGACACTCACAGGCAGCCATTAGTTCCTTTCTTATAGACTTGGGGAAACAATCCACTTAAAGCCATTTACTCTGTCATCCAATAAGCCTGCCTGCTCAAGACATGTCCAGGCTTCTTCCTCACCTCTCCTCACTACTGCCAATACTTGGGCTATTTCTTTGTATCTCTACTCCCAGTGCTGAATGTGACTAGGAGAAATACAATAAAATACAGTGTACTGGGATCCTTTTACAAGTTTGGTTGGGGAGAAGACTGACACTATTGATTAAAATGAAGTCTTTGTATTATCTATGAATATCACCCAGGGCTCTAAAGAACAGCCATTTTGCAACTTGCTAGTTTGCATCCATCTGAAATAAATTACAGATGGTACATTTATCCTCACGAGCTATCAGTTATATTCACATGCATGTATGTCCTAAAAATAAATATATAGTCTCAGAACAGCACACATCCCAGCAAGTGACACAGATTCACACACCAACATCAGCAACTTTGTAAGGAAGACTATCCTTCTCATCAATTTTTCTTTTTTTTTCTTTTTTTTTTTTTTTTTTGGTGCCAGCAGAGATTCTCCCAGCAGCAGTCAGCAGCAATACTATCAAAATGTATTTTTGAGCCCATTGTACTATTTTGACAAACTCAATGATTAATTAACAGCAATCTGGCAAACGTATCTCTACTTACAGCTAAGAGTGAGCAAAACACACAGATCGCCATAACCATTCTATAGTCACCATTACTGAGGAAGAATACTGCCTAATTAATTATAATTGATCACAAAGATTAGATTCCAATGCTACGAGCAGGGCAGAAGAAGCCCAAACCAAGGAAATAAAGCAGAAAACAATTCTCTGAATCCATAATGAACTAACAAGCTTTGGAGATAAACAGATTTGTTTTAATTGTAGTTTTTAAAAAATAATTTAAGAACATTTGGAGGCCTTTAGAGAGAGAATACAGGGTGAGGGGCAGAGACAAAATCAGAGAAGCACTGATTCAAGGGAACACTGAATTTCTCATCTCTGACTCTGTATAGAAAATCTGGAAGGTGTTCACCAAGGTAGGGGTTAGGCAGGGGATGTGTGGATGCCACACTGCAGAGGGGGCCTCGATGGATACTTCCTGTTGATTATATTCTCCCCGACACAAAGACCTGGCATTTTAAGCTGGAAGACCCTCTTGCAGCTTTCTCCTCTCAGCTCTCATAGTGAACATCTATTTTTTCTTCCCAGCATCCACTTCCCCTCAGACTATAGAGGACCGGCCCCTAACCTCAACTCCCTACTGCCCACCTCCACTGCAATTCCTGAGAGAACTTGAGCCCCAAATTAGGCCCACCATAGGCCTTCTGAAAGATTTTTTAAAATAGAGTTTGGAGAGAATCCCATCTCATACTCAACCCCCTTTCTTCTTTGGTTGCGAGGATTCGAAGAAGTAAACGTCATGACTGATGCGGACAGGAGACGGGGAGTATAGTCCCCCGCCCGTGGGAAGATCCGCGGCACTGCCCTGGTACCTGAGCATTCATTCCGTTTGTCTTTCCAGTGACCTGTTTTTGTTTTAGCTAGTTTAAGTTGGGTGCTAAGAGAGTCCCAACACTCTGCTACCTAAGTTAACTAAGTCCAGAAACTCCTCAAATAAAGGGCTGCCCGCTCTAGAAATAGTCTGATACAGAACTGGAGCAATTCTGGACCAGATGGAAGCTTTTCACAAATTCCTGGCTTGGCCGCTGGAATTTCATCTCCCATACGGGCTACACTGAAGCTGTAGTTCTTATAATCAGGGTTGGGTGGTAGAGAGAACATGAGTTTTGTAATGAAAACAAATTACAGGTTGTGATTCCTTGATCATGACCACAGTTTCCACATTCATGAAATTGGAACGATAATTCCCCACTGGAGCTTGTGAGGATTAAATGAGATAATGCTTGTAAAGTAAATAACAGTGTTTGGACTATACATGGACTCCCAATCTACATGTGGCATCACAATCTGCCATCACTGTTGCTTTCCTCCTCTCTCTGGACAACTGAGCACCATAATAACAGAAACCCTCTTTTTCTTCGTACAAGACAACATGGCAAATGAGTTATTAGGAGCTAAAATCCTATCTTACCTATAAAATATTAAAATATGGTTTTAGTTTAGAGCTTGTTGGATGTGATAGATGCACAAGAAATGTTCATGCATTTATTAATATAGTTGGTTGCATTAATAGTGATCTCACTAATTTAAAATAACATAGGAGAAGGCCCAGCCCAATTATGGGATACTTTTTTAAAGTGTACTTTAATTCATTTCAAACATATTCAGTAGTTGAAATAATTCTGAAAAGAATTGCCTGGGAGAATTTATGATATGATACAGTGACAAAAATGATATATAATTGGTATATCAAGAGCTGATACACAAAATATCAGGTTCATTCTTGTCATCTGTGGTGGAACAGAAAGGGCCCTGACCTTACGTCAGAAAAGCTGACTTCTCTGCATCTTTACCTATAAAATGGGAATTACAATGCCCAAGACATGGGATTACTGGGAGGCTTCGGATTCAAACAAGTGAGAATAAAACAGTAAAGCCTGTGAGACAGCTTTACGTACATCCAGCTCTTGACCGTATCCCAATGTCCAGCACAGGTCCCGACACTGAGCAAGCTCCCAGTAAATACATAAATAGATGAATGAATGTGAAAGTTCATAATACAGAGCTTAGCACACAAATTACCAGGCCGTGGAATTTCAGGAGGTAACTCTGTGACCTCCAGCCTTTGTCTGACCTTTCATACATTCATACAATACCTTTGGGGTCTTGCTCTAGCTCACATTGGCTACCTTTATTGGTGTTCACCCACTGGAATGGGTTTCCATGAGCCTTGTTTGTACCCCATGAGCCTGTCATTTTGGCCACAATTTTTTGAACCAAAGATGGGCATTGGACCCAAGAAGATTCAATCAGATTTTCCCAACTCAGAATTTAGAATTAGGACTAAGAAAATCTAGCTCTTTCCAGGTCAGTTGCTAGAAAAGAAACATGTAAACTGAGGAGCTGTGAGGAATCATATTCTACAATGTGGATCAGAGAAGCAGGTCTCAGAGGAAAGAACAAAGAGACCTTCAGAAAGAGACAAATATTCCGTTTCTAGTTCAAGGCCCTAGTTAAAGTCTAAGTGCTTCCCTGCCCATAAGATGTTCTCTATACCCTTACGATCAATTTTCCTTTTGTGCTACCTTGGAGTATAAGCAAAATAACTTGAATGGAACAGGGAAAAGATAAGCAATAAGTTAAAAAGAATTCTCACTGCAAAATGACTAAACCAATGAGAAGGTGTAAACATTCTTTGTTCATGCTACACTGATTTTCTTGGCCTATGGTGCTGGATTGAAGGTAAGCTTGGGTTAGTGATAGAAGAGTTAGATATGTGCTTATTGTATGTATATAAATAGCTCAGAACTTTTCCAGCACTAATTGATGACAGTATAACACACATCGCTTGAATTTATTTTTTATTTCATGTTACTACTTCTCACAACTATTTTCATCCCTGTTGTAAGAAGAGGTCACCGAGCCTCAGAGATGAAAAAGTGAGTTATCCAAAATTTCATAGTCAGCAAGCAGAAACACAACACAATCTCTCCCTTCCTCCATAAGTGCTATGCTCTTCTCCTAGCAAGTTCAAGGATGGGACAGAAACCACCTGGATATTTTGTACTTGAGGGTAATAGATCTCAATCATTTTAGTATAAGGAAACGGTTTTGAAGTCAAAAGATTTTAAAGACCTGCACTTCAGAATAGGCATAACTTTTATATTTTCTAACTGAAAAACGTAAATCAATGAGAAAAATTACAAAAATATCAATAATTCCTTAAAATATTTTTTTGTTATTAATCAATACAGCAAATAAAACATTTTCTGTGTTTATGTATGTTGGCAGGTGGGAGGGTGGTGAGAGAGAGAGAGAGAGAATATAATTGAACAACTACCCTATTTTTAATGTATTCCAAATATAGTGGTTGGTGCACTTAAGGATTCAGAATCCCTAGCATTAAACCAAGACCTCCCAGGGGACCTTGGCCCTCAAGAAAGAAACCACTCCAATGAGGAAAATTGTTTCTAATTTTAGACATTACTGAAGAGGTTAATTTTAGACTCTTCAGAAATGGTTTCATTTGAACACTCTCCATGCTCAAAGCCTATTCTCCTCCTTCCCCCTACTTATATGTGATGGACTGCATGTTTGTGTCTCCCCAAATTCATGTGCTGAAGCCTCAACCTCCGATGTGACTGTATTTGTAGATAGGACTTTCAGGAGGTCATTAAGGTTAAATGAGATCCTAAGAGTGGGGCTCTTATCCAGCAGAATTAGCGTCCGTATAAGAAGAGACACCAGAGCGCGCACTCCCTCTCCCTCTCCCTCTCCTCTCTCCTCTCTCCTCTTTCTCTCCTCTCTCCTCTTTCCCATCCTCCCTCATTCCTCCTCCACCCCTTACCCTCATGTGAGGACACAGCAAGAAGGCAGCCATCTACAAGCCAGAAGAGAGCGCTCGTTATTAGAAACCAAGTTGGCTGGCACCTTGATCATGGACTGCCCAGCGTCCAGAACTGTAAGAAATAAATTTCTGTTGCTTAAAAAAAAAAAAAAGTTTTCATTTGGTAAAACTGTTTGGGAAGAACTTTGCCTTACCCATCTCATCCTAAGTAGAGAACTTGGATTCAGGGTTTTCTGTGTGTTGGGTGGGACGGAGGGATGAGGCAAACTTTGGGTTTAGTACAAAGGGTTTGGTCAGAAAAACAGAAGCCAATCAAGATATAAATGGGAAGAGATTTCATAAGTGAATTATTTTCATTAGGGCTGATAGAGTTAAGGCCAAGGAGGCCACTGGAGTATTTTGAAAAAGTAGACGTGCATGAATCAGAGAGAATCTGTCGCCAGCGACCACAGCTCCCTGCAGCACACAGCAGGTGGTTCCCAGGAGGACGCACAGAGCACTGGCTTCACTTCATGTCCAAAATGGCTGTGTTTATGCAGCTGCCCACAGAATAATGGCTTCTCCTCTTTCTCTTCTGAATTCCATGGGCGTGTTTCTCATTGGCAGAACATAACCTACAATAATGCTGGCAACTGATGCTGGGAAATGCAGTTCTTAGTCTTTCTTGTGACTATATAAGAGGAAAGTTGATACTGATTTGATAACAAATAATCCAACACAATCTACCCCTTTTCTCAACTCAAATTCATAAAATCCTTTGACCCATATTTATTTTCTAACCAATATTAGCAACAACTCCATGTGTCCACGTAAATTGCTGTATCTACCTCTAATACAAATATAGATGCACTCATCCTCTCCTGGAAAAATAGAGCCCCTTCAGAAACTATATCCATCTCTGGGTAGTGTTAATTCCTCTTGCAGTTTAATCACAATCCTTCTTTGACAGACAGTAAATTAAAGATTAAATTATAAGGTTAATCTCCACTAACAGTTTATATCAAACTGTATGGAAAAGAGAAAAGATACAAGGAAGAAACTGGTATATGATATACATGTATATCTCAAAGCAAACAAGAAAACATACATAGCTAACATAGTCCTCATTTTTACAAGCAGTCACAAGACCATAGTTAAACCCCATTCTTCTACCACCCATTCCACATAATTTATAATCAGTTAGCATCTAAGGCAATCACACCTATTTATCTGCCGGGATCACCCAAATCTCATTCCTGAGGCTGCCCATATTAGGTTGTTGTAGACTTCCAATAACTTCTATCAGTGAATATGGAATGTACATCAGTGAATCCCCTAGGCTCCAAACACAGTCCACTTCACCTCTCTTATGTAACAGCAACCCAACTTCTCCTTCGTAATCACAATCAATCACAAGTGAGAGAGTAAGTCCTTCTTTGTCTCTTGGTTCAGTGGTACAAGGAGCCCCTAAATGATGAGATTGTTGTCTCAACTTCCAGTAAGAACTAATGTTGTATCCCCTGAGGAAAGAATTCTTCATTTGGGAACTAAGACTTCTAAGTCTAAAGTTGTGGAGTTGGGAAGCAAAAGTCTAGACCTATATATTCTGGCAATGAGATAAATGGTATAATACGTGGATTACTAGTTTTGAGTATTTACTGCATCTTGTTTCTGAGTAAATGAGGGACACAATAAGATAAGTGAATCCCATGAGTAGCACTCTTTCCCTCACATTCTTTTTATTTATTATTTTGGCTACAAAATAAAATTCCTTGGTCAGAATAAAAATATTGTGTGATACCAAGACAGTGAATAATGCATTCAATAAGTTCACAGATGGTGGTGCTGGCAGAAGCACTGCTGAGGGGAAGACAGACCCATATCCATATTATGCATCTCTTCCAGGGAGAAAAAATTGCTGCCCCCTCAATGATGGAAGGAGTCCAATGTAATCAACTTGCCACCAGGTGGCTGGCTGGTCCTCCCAGGGAATGTTGCCATATTGGGAGCTCAGCTTTGGTCTCTGTGGTTGACATGTTGACATGTTGGGTACTCAGCAAAAGCAGCCAGATCAGCCTTGGTGAGGAAAAATCCATGTTGTTGCACTCATGAATAATATCCATACCCGTTAACATGGCCACTTTGTGGATGAGCAAATTGTGGAGTAGCTGGGAAAATAAGCTGACAGACATCACAGAACAGGCCATCTTGTCCCTGTGATTACTGAGACGCCCTTTGGGGAGCAGTGACATGGGTAACAATTACCCTTAACCTTACGCCCATTCAAAAAGGTTCATCCACATACCTCTTCCTCAGCACTCCCTGCCCCAACCCTCTAATCTTGATCTTACCAAGTCCCTGAACATCAAGCCAAAGTTTCTGCCACTGTCCAGTATAGATCTTTGCCTCTGGCTATCAGTGTTCCTCCCACAGGTAGGTTTTCCATTCCCTGCTGTCCTCTAGGGCCACCTCTGCAAAGCAGCAGCAATCCATTACTGTCTGGTACTATAACATCATGAAGAATCATCTATAAAGCAGAGACCCCAGTTTTTTCCTGCTCTAGTCAAATGATCATAAGCAGCTGCCATGAGCCCATAGATGTGGGATAAGAGGGAGGCAGAAATATGGAAGAAATAGATTCCACAGGAGTTCAAACCACTTGTTCAAGTAACTTACTCCTGCCACTGGGACTTACTTAAATCTAATCTCATATGCACCATTGCCACTTAAGTCTGGAATGCTACTGCACATGCCCAACCTAATGGCTTGGTGAATGAGATAACCTTCAGTAGATGATGTGGAGTTCAGGTTGCAAGGTCACGTGTTACCAATAGTCAGAGATTCAGTCTCTACTAGGTCTGGGAGCAAGCATAGTGTTGTCTTCAACAGGATATGACTTTACTTTATAAACCTAGAGGTCTGCACTGTGATCTCTAATCAGAATTTTCCTCGGATTCCAGAAAACATTTCTGTCACAGACCTTTCACTGGATCTGATTTCACAAGACTCAAGGTGCGGGGTGCCTTGCAGTACAGCCTGTACTTACCGCACAGCCTTCTCTTGCTGTGCTTCACTCAAAACGGGCAGTCTTATGGATTATTTGGTAAATGAGTCAAAGCATCAATCGAAATGTGGTCTTCAGAGAAGCTGACTAATGTTGCATTCCTTTGTTAGTGATTGGGGATCCAAAATATAGCCACTTGTCTTAACGCATTAGAGGGGACAGCTCAACATCCCAGACCATTGAACTCCTATAAACTGCTCTAAAGTGACAAGCCCTGACTTTTCACAGCAGATATTTCCAACCCCTTGTACACAGGTGCTGATATGAGGACATCTACTATATTTGCTACTCACCAGGGACACTTGGTAGGATGTCACCAATGTGGAAGACCAGCATGATGGCCTATGAGATATTCAAGGTTCCTGCAGACTCAATAGGACAGAGAGTCTGATAACTGGCACAGACGTGAGGTACATGAAAGAAGGCATACTACCATCCCTGTCAGGTGAAAGAAACAGCCTCTGGTGGGTTTTGCTAATCACCATAGACGAAAACAGCTGATAGATCGATGACTGAATGTGAGGTACTAGAGACATGGCACATATGAGTACCCAAAAGGACAGCAGGGCCAAAGCCATAGACAGAATGGTGTAACATGCAGATATCTGTTCTTAGAAAAAAAATCTGACACTGGAGTTACTATTTGATTAGGTTTAAAAGAATACATTGCCTGTCTTCAAGATCCAGTTGTGTTATGTATAAAATAAACATGTATTTTAAATGGTGATGACATAAGAATTACACTTTTGCATCTTTCAATGGTTTTAATGGTAGCACTAATTTTGTGATTTTCCAAGAGAATATAGGTTTTAGTCTACTGTTTGTGTGGCAGAGAGAGTTCCATGGGCCCTGTTTGGCTCTTCTTATAATAATTGCCCTAAGTCTATATAAGTTAGGTAGCCAAAGCAGAGATTTTCCAGTGACCAACTATGTCTTTTTCAACTATGCATTCAGGAACTAGAGAAATTAACCACAAGGTGGGGTTGTAGATGCACTGTACTCACTATGAAATTGACTGAAGTCAAAAATCCATGTATCATCTGACTTTATAAATCCTTACTCTGATTGGTGGACCACAGTAGTTAGTACATTGGATTCCCATAGGTAGCATTAATTCAGAACAAAAGCCTAGGAATCACCAAAAAAAAAAAAAAAAAATGCTTGTTTCTTTGCTTGTTTCACTTTCCAAGGGCACAGCAGTCTTAGAAAATAGTTGCATGAGCCTTTGGGGAAGACTAGGAGGACAGCTTACAACATATACGCTTGTGGCAGCAGTGTCGGGTTCTTCCTCAAAGGGAGACTTCCTCCATTCATTCAAACATCTTTATGTCTGTGACTAGTTCCAATGCGGAAATTGTGTGACAGGAATTTAACCACCATTTTGGTGACACAAGTCAGGGCTCTCTGTTCACTATACATATGGTTTTTCAGTTATTCAGCTCAACTAAGAGTCTAGTAGACTTCCCATCTATTTCAGTTCTAAGGATACCAAGATCAACTACCGATTCCTCCAAATTTCTACGTGTGGAATCATTACGATGACTGCTCTAGCCCTGCTGCTCGTTACCATAACCACACATCCCTTGTCTCCGGTGGTTAACCATAACTAGTCATTTTTCCAGGATCCCAAATTCCCATTTACTTAAGGGAGTTCACTTCAATCATGGCATTTCCCAGCACCATTCTCAACAATTAAAGAGTTTTTCAAAGATACGGGTGTTCCCCTCACCAGGCCTCAGTGAGGAGAATGTTATCTAGGCCCTCCTAAGGCAGATGAGTAAGGAAGTCATGTATGATAAACCTAACCCAACATTTCTGTCTTGCTAAACCTTTAGCTTCATTCCTCTGCATTTTACCCAGGAAAGTCTAGCGTCTCAACTTGTACCACAAGCCACAACTGAGTCCACATTTATGACTATAAAGTGAGCAACTGTTGAAGTCACTTTCAGTTGTTTGAGGTAAAACTTCAAATACATTTTGAAAAGTCAGCGCAATCCAATGTTACATTATTTCTTCCTTAGTATAAACTTTATGAATCTATTGGTAAAATCTTCTTTTGGTGAATATGTTATCTCCTCCAAGTTCAGATTGTGTCCCCTTATCCCTGGAGGTTGCTGAGATATGAGTACAATATTAGTCTGGGTCTGTAGGAATGCGAGATAGTGGGGGTGAGTAAGCCTTAAGGATAATCAGCTTCTCCTAACTGCCTTAGGTCATTTTATTTCAAATTCTTTAAGAATGAGGAGCCAAACCATCTGATAGATGGAAGGAGGGAGTGCTTCTGACAATGCAGTTGAGGATGACTTGAGGTTCAAGGTCCAAATATTCAACAGAATTCATGCAAATGTCCCATTCTAATTTTAGGAATCCCATGCCTTCATTAAGCTCCCCTATGCACCGAGAACTATCCATTCCACAGTCCTACAACTAATTATTTCCTGCACAACATTCTACTACAATAGCCACTTTGCTTCCCAAAGCATTAATAGACCATTATAAGCAAATATAAATGAAAATTTAATTTTTTACCACCACATGCCATGAACTACCAGAATTCCAATTTTCCCTGGTCATTTCTCATTTTAGGCATAACTAAATCAGATAATCAATCCCACATTCCACATTTGAGGTACATTTCAGGATCTTTATGCTTTATCAAACAGATTTTGGTCAGTGTGTTAGTTAACCTTATGTGTTAAATTAGGGGTGTTTGGGGACAAGATTAAAATTTAAATTGGTTAACTTTGAGTAAGTAGATTGCCCTCCATAATGTGGGTGGGCTCATCCAATCAGTTGAAGGCCTAGATAAAACAAAAAGACCAGCCTCCCCAAACAAAAGTCAATTCTCCAGCAGACTGCCTTCAGAATTTGTCTGCACCATCACCCCTTCTGGGTATTCAGGCTGCCGCCTTCGGACTAGAACTGTACCACTGGTTCCATTGGTCTACAGCCTACTGGCCCATATTGCAGATTTTAGATTTACCAGCCTCCATAATTGCATTACCTAATTCCTTATAACAAAACTCTCTGTCTCTCTCTCTCTCTGTCTCTCTGTCTCTCTCTCTCCATATATACATATAACTCTCTCTCTCTCTCTCTCTCTCTCTCTCTCTCTCTCTCTCTCCATATATACATATAACTCTCTCTCTCTCCATATATATGTGTATATATATATATACACACACATATATATGGAGAGAGAGAGAGAGAGAGTTTTGTTATAAAGAATTAGGTAATGCAATTATATATAATATATATAGATAGATTATATATCTATATCTATATCTATATCTATATCTATATGGGGAGAGAGAGAGAGAG
This sequence comes from Rhinolophus sinicus, assembly GCF_057876585.1. Classification (NCBI taxonomy): domain Eukaryota; kingdom Metazoa; phylum Chordata; class Mammalia; order Chiroptera; family Rhinolophidae; genus Rhinolophus; species Rhinolophus sinicus. The sequence continues at coordinate 64,865,665 of NC_142517.1, read as the reverse complement.
AGAGAGAGAGAGAGAGAGAGAGAGAGAGACCCTATTCATTCTGTTTCTGTGGAGAACCCTGATTAATACAGTCAGAAAATCAGAAGCTACTCAAGCAGGAAGAGATTTAATTTAGAGGATTAGAGGTTTCCATAAGTACTGTAAGGATTGCAGGGTAAAAAGCTCAAGGAGGCTGGTGCTGGCTTTCAGGAAATCTAGAAATGCAAGAATCACCGGGAAGTCATTGCTAATGATCTCAGCTGCCTGCAGCAGCAAAGAAAGTAATTCTCAGGAGAATGCCACCAAACCACTGACATAGCCCCATCTGCCATGTGCTAAGGCCCACAGCTGCCTCAGTAACTCATGGCTTCTCTTTCCTTTTGGCTTCCAGATCTTATAAAAGTATGTCCCATTAGCCAAACCTAGTACAGAACCTGCTGAGAAGGGAATCTGGGAAATGTAGTTCCAAAGAATGAGAATCATGGGCTCACGGTGGGGAGGTGGGTGGGTCGTTGTTGAGTGTTCAGAAGGGAGCAGGGCTGCTGCTGAGTTGATGATAGAAACAGAGAGCCTGTGGTGTGCTTAGTGAAGACTTTCAGGATCCCTGCCACAAAGCACAGCCCAGAACAGTTCCTAGACATGTTACAGGAGCATAGAAAGTGAAAGCTCCTCATTTGCAGACAAGCAACTAATGCCCAGAGAGAAGATGAAACTCTCAAAGTCCTGGTTAATTACTGGCACAGTGAAGATGTGAACCCATAAACCACTTAAAATTCTTTCCACCACTCAGGGGTTGCATTTTGAGTTACTTTCTGGTCTCGCCAAGAGCATAAGCTGTTCTTTCCCAAACACCATGCTCCTGGGATCACGCCATCCCAGCAAGCTGTACCACTGCTCTAGGTAACACACCCTCCCACCCTGTGCATATTAACAAACTGCACTGTGAAGATTAAAGCACCCAAAGCCCTTTACTCTTAGTGGGAGGGGATCTTGGTTTGTGAAAGATGCAGCTGCCCAAACAGGTCTCCTTTTCCGGTTTCCTTTCCTTATTTCTTCTTTCTTCCAGCCTCTGTTTTAGGACCCAGTCCCCTTGTTCACCAGAGAAGAAATTCTCTCTTCTAAGGAAGTAAAACCTTCCATTTATCTATACAAACAAATCGTGACTGAATAGCTGCCCTGGCCTCTGCACACAAAATCTCCCTGAACTAGGCTTTCCTTCGTCTAAGTCTACAACCACTCCAGTAAGCACCAAAAGCCTTCCTCTGAGTCTCAAATCCCTTTTTTGTTCCCCTCACAAATCTGTTCCCACAGCTTCAGGATCCTGGTTTATTATCTCTGCCCAGATAAACATTAGCATAACATATTATCATATCTAAAAACCCAATCATGCTTCCATGTCTCTGGTTTCAGATTAGAATAACTTAATCCTTTTGGAGAGAGAAAATTTGGCAACATTTCTGTCCTTTGGTGACAGGAGTAGTATTGATTTTGCCAGGCCTACAGGGAGAATAAAAGGGCTATGTTAAATCCTACGTTGCCAGGCACCTGTACCCTCTAGCCCTTGGGAGGATTCAAAGGAGCCTGAAGAACAGCAGACAGATGGGAAGCATCGTAATGGTGAGGGCCGGGTGCTGCAAGGCAAGTCCTCTGGAGAAACAGAGCCAGAGCTTGGGGGCCAATTGAAGTCTTCTACTTTGTCCCCATATTTAAAAGCTAATTCTGCCTTCTCCCTGGACACATGGATGCTCTTGTCTCAGTGGCACGTGTGCGGAGACAGAGAGAGACGGATGCTCCAGTCTCAATTCAGTAACCAGCTTCACAGTAGGAGGTCACGGAAGAGAGCACACTGCAGTGCCAGGCTGCATGACTCGGACCCCCGCTGCTGCTAAAGGCAGCTCCGGAATCTGACCAGCCAGATTAGCTGCTCCTTCTTAGGGCCCCTGGGGCAGCACCAGGAAGAACTCTCACATGCAGAGCAAAGGGCAGGGGTTAGGATGAACTGGCTGTCCTGAGTGTGCTCTGTGCTAGACATGGCTTCCTTCTTCCTGCTACATATGCCACCATGTCTTCTCTCACGCCAGAGAGCTGCTGGATTGAGGTGACTCGGCTGAACTCAGGCTGAGTGCCTGCCAATGCTTGTTCCTGACTCCTCTCCAGAACTTGTCCATTTCCCAATAGAACAAACACCAAAATAGATAACATTTCACAAGTCTCTAACTGACAGGATGAAAAAAAAAGTCCCTGTTCAGCTTAAAATGGTTTTGCAGTAAGAGGCTCCAGAGAATTCTTGAAGAGATTGGCACTGGCCACGCGTAGGCCGGAATGTATGCTTTCCAATTATCTGACATCCTCTTCCAACACATCCAGGGCACTCTCTGCATCTCATTTGCATCAAATTCATTTTAGCACATTTTTGATTACTATTTTATTATTCCCTTTTCAATCCCAAACTTTCAATGACAGAGGTTTATTATCTTAAGTAATTCCTAGGCTTATAAGCAACCTTTACTCCCTACTACCTCCTCCACCCCTATCTCCACAAACTACCCTCCCTCCTCCACCTCTGCACATACATAAGTAGTCCTCATTACCGCTCCTATTGCTGGAGTGAAGTATTTCACATATAATCATCAAAACTTGGACAGAAGCTGTCAGTCATAGAACAGCGATCCTCAGACTTGCTTAGAAATGATTCTTCTTTTCACCCTCACCATTCCTGATGTCAAGAGAATCAACTCTTTAATATAAACCTCAATAAAATATAGTCCATGGTTTCCTGTATTGGTGACCACTACCACAGTGAAACACGTCCTGAGACTCTGATGATTGGGTCAAAGTTAAAAATCAGGAGGAAAAAAAAAGAGCACTAGAGAGAACGAGATAGGCAGCAGAGCAGAGGAAGAACATAGAGCAAGACCAACAAAAACAATCGGAAGGGCACGTGATCCCTTATCAGCATCCCCCAAGGTTTAGTATTCCAGAGTCAGCATGATTACTTTCTTTCCAAGGACTCACACACAGATAGAAAGTGGCAGGTAGTATGTTCCTGGAGCTCACAGAAGTCCCTATAGGAAAAGTGACCAAGTGACCTACATGCAGTAAGTCTGACCCACATCATTTGAATGGTCAGAGCCATTCAAATTCAAGTTTCTGAAACCTCACTAGTTATCCATGGTCCTGGGTTGTTCCTGTCTCCAACCTACATCTAGAATTTGGAAGTTTAAAAAAAAAAAAACCTAACTTTCCTGTACTCATTGACCCACAGGGAATTGTCTACCACGTAGGGAAAACTCCCCACTGAGAGAGAATTACCAAGTTCACACATAGAGGTTAACAACCACAGGGAAAAGCTAATGGTTCCTGCTGCATCTTTCATGCCCAGACTCTAGAACTGAGACTAAAGGAGTAAGCAATCTTAGGCTGTGCCAGACAGGTGAAAAATGAGCTGTGAACTCTCCCCTGCTGGAGGAGGCAAAGCCTCTGGTTTAAAGCATAACAGCACAATTTCTGCAATATCAGAAGGAGGCTTGCCCCACTGATCCCTCAGGAAAAAACTGTCCATGTGTAACGTCTCCACCTCATTAGAGCCTCAGCTCATCTATTAAATATTGAGCATATCAGATAGTTCTCTTTGGTGCAGAGGAGCAGAGTCCTTGTTCTTGGAGGGGGATGTTGTGTATCCTCCTGAGAAAGTCCAGTTGGCTGTGCTAATTGCTAACAGATTTCTCACACACTGTTATTTCTTCATCTGCCCAGGAAGTACATGCTGCACCACAGGAGATGAGGGACAGAAGTTTGTTGCTAGGAGTCTAAATGATAGTGGCAATTAATTATTCACACCAGTATAAAGGAGGAAACTTAATGAGCAGCCCAGCAAAGGAACCTACTCTAGGAAGTTGAATTAGATGAGGAAGAAACATAGAAATCCCTGGTCATCGATTGATCTTTAAGTAGGACCATATTCTATGGCAGAACCAGAAAGGACGTCGTCTGAGACTCTCACTTACAGATAATGGAACTGAGAACTGGAGAAAGGAAGTAACTTGCCCAAGACAAAAAGAAAGTGAGTAGCCCTGAACTCTCACTGTGTGCTGTGTTCTAAGCATTTTATATCTATGTGCTCATTTAATTCTAACAATTCTGTAAAGTAGATACCTTACAGGAAAGCTTGGCTGATTACCAGGCATACTAATGTTGCCAGTAACATCCTGCCCATCTAGAAACTCACTTAGGAGAACCTTCCCCTACTTAAATTTCTACAGCCTATTATCTTTTCCCTAGACACAGCTACCTGAACCAGCAGATGCCAGACTCAAGAGGAACCAACTCAGTAAGCCCACACACATACAGGTTTTAAATATGTCTGTGGAATACTGAAACCATGAGACAGGAGACAGAAAGAATCCAATTATATGAGAGACAAAGCGGGTAGCCCCATAATATGGTATAACATTCTAGATTCAGTGTTCTGTTTCCTATTCTGTGTGTGTGTGTGTGTGTGTGTGTGTGTGTGTGTGTGTGTGTGTGGTCCTTTTGATTAATTGATTGATTGATTGATTGATTGAGGAAACATTGGTTAATAACATTATATAAATTTTAGGTGAACATTATAATTCGATGTCTGTATAGTCCATTGTGTGCTCACTACCAAAAGTCTAGTTTCCTTCCATTACCATGTATTTGAGCCCCTTTACTCCATTTGCCCACCTCTACTCCCCTTCTGCTAACCACCATTCTGTTGTCTTTATCAGTTTTGTTTTATTTTGTTTTGTTAGTTTGCTTACTTTTTTGTTTGCTTTTATATTCCACATATGAATGAAATTATATTGTTTTTCTCATTTTTCATCTGACTTATTTCACTTAGCATAAGACCCTCAAGATCCATCTATGTTGTTGTAAATGGTAATGTTTCCTCTTTTTTATGGCTGAGTAGTATTCCATTGTGTGTATATACCATATCTTCTCTATCCATTCATTGTTTCCATGTCTTAGCTATTGTAAATACTGCTGCAATGAACATAGGGGTACATAAATATTTTTTAACTAGTGTTTCCATATTATTCAGATAAATACCCAGAAGAAGAATTGCTGGATCATATGGTAGTTCTATTCTGAATTTTTTTAAGGAAACTCCATACTGTTTTCCATAGCGGCTATACCAATCTATAATCCCACCAACAGTGTACGAGGGTACCCTTTTCTCCACATCACCTCCAACACAATTCTTATCTTTTTGCTAATAGTCATTCTAACAGGTGTGAGGTAATATATCATTGTAGTCTTGATTTGCATTTCCCTGTAGTTAGTGATGTTGAGCATCTTTTCATGTGCCTGTTGATCATCTGCATGTCTTCCTTAGAAAAAAGTCTATTCAGATTTTCTGCCCATTTTTTAATATTTCCTATTCTTGAATGCCTGCCGTGGTCACACTCAAAATAAGTTTCCCTTTTCTTAGGCTAACTTAAGTAAGTTTCTGCTTCTTGCAATCCAAATTTCCCTGTCAAAACTACCATGAATATGCATGTGTGTGCATGAGTATGTGTGTGTGCGTGTGTGTAGGTATGTTCACATCTACATACTGAATTAAAGCATGTCAGGTAAAAGAGGTTCTACTGAGAAGATAAGGAGAAAAGACCTGGCCTAATAAAACTGATGACTTAGAAGGAAAAACACTGCTCCCATTTGGAGTCACAGGGTATCTTCTTATCCTGATAAATGATCATAAATAATGTCAATTAATACTAAACTAACATCTGAGTTCTTCCTATGTGCTAGCTTCTAACCATTTCATACACATGTACTCATTTAATCCTAACGACATAGTAGCATAAGTATTATTGTTACCCCCCATTTATAAATGAAGAAACGAAGTAAGAGGTTAAGTAACTAGTTCAATGTCATCCAGTGAGTAAGTGGCAAAGCCAGCATTTGAACCCAGAAAGTATAGGCTTCTCAGCCTGTGCTCTAAGTGATGGGTTGGCAATATCGTTCCTAGGTTCCCAGTAGACATCAGCAAACAGGTCAGCTTCCTAGGTACTAGGCAACTGGAGGGTTAAGGATAAAAATTTTGCAAAATTAATTATTGCTTCAATCTGTCAGCCTGTATGATTTCAACCACCACCTCAGCCGTCAAGCGACTCTAATCGCATTTTGATTTTTAACTCAATGTTAAGACCCATAGATCAGCAATGTTCCCTTTCTTAACATTCCATTTGGCTACATCAGCTGTGAGTGACAGGCCATAGTCAGTCTTCATGGAGCCAGTGAGTATTGGTGGTTTGGGAGTTAGTAGATACTAGCAATATTTTATATCTCCAGTATGACCAAGTATTTAGTCCTATGGAAAACAAGATTGAAAATAAAATTTGCAATTTAAAAAAACCCATATGTTCTTTTAATTGTAAAGAATTAGATTGTTTTGTTTGTTTTCCCAGCCAGCGACCATAGCCATCCATTTTACTTTTTCTTAACTATTGAGCAGAAAAGATGTAACTCTTTCCCTTCTCACTGGCATAAAGAGCTGATCTGGATGAGAGCGAAGGGATGGTTGAAGAGAGTGATGACATGCAATACAAAATGAAAAGAAGCATCACTGTACATTATTGAGAAAAGCATCATAAGGGTCATAGGCATAGCTGGATAGTTATACACAATATAAACTGCCTAAAGAGAATAGATAATGCTTCAGTGGAATCAGCCCAATTTTTGTCTTATGTTTGAAGACAGAGAAGAAAATATATCCAATTTATCTGAGTTCAGGGTCTAAAGTAGCTGGCTCATGGGCTGGTTTCCTATGAAACCTGTTCAAAGGAAAAACCTGATTTCCTATTTACCAGGAATTGCCAACCAGATAATTCAGTTTCAGCCCCTGAATATCTAGCAATACTTTATAATCCAGAGACTATAAAGGAGAGATGGGGCTGGGAAAGCAGGGTACAAGAAGGAACAAAAGCTTCTTTTTATAAAGTGACACAGGACACATTTTCAACTTCAACAAGAAATAAAAGAGAATAAAGAATTTAGAAGCCTAAGGCCTAGAAGTCTCTTTCTAGTCCCTTCCTGTTCACCCATCCCAACGTGCTATGAGAAACCAGAACAATTAATAAAGATTGTCTAGACCCCAAATGTTTGCTCAGAGTCTACACTCATCAGCAAAGTATTCTGGGCAGGGGAAGAGAAAGGACAGAGCATGCGTAGAGATTCTGGAAAGAAGAACAAGTCAAAGTTTAGGAAAGATTAGCTATGTGACATAAACACAGCATTATCCTTTATATAGCAAGACTTTAGTGACTCCCAGGGACCTCATCTAAAAACATTTATTTAGCATGTCATATTCCTCTATCTTTATTCTAATCCATGTGACACAGACACCTTATACTTTTATAGTACTTTATGATTTTACTAAGTGCTTTCCCATTCGTTAGGTCTCTTGTTTCTCCAAGCAATCCTACTAGTAGGCACCATTATAAATGGGTACACTGAGTCTCACAAACACTTCTGCCCAAGATGTGATAGGGATCTATCTGGCTAAAATACCTGTCCATATATTAACCCCCTTCTTTCTCTCTGCTGCTTTAGCTCCCAGAATCCATCGATCCTTTTTTAAATAACCAAACACAGTATTTCATCTGGGCAACTAGTCAGTTCCTCTTTTTCTCTCAACCCACATGTTCTAAGTAGAATTGACTCCATGCCAAGTATTTTGACTCAGAGAGGGCCTGCTGAGTGTCACATGCTCCTGGGATAGATGAATAACCCAATATGGTCGAATGAGATGCAATTATATTTGGTTGGGTCTGCTGAAAGAAAGAGGTGATCTCTTTTCCACTGGACTTGAACCTCACAAGATGGAAGTCTGGTGCTTCTAGCAGTTATCCTATGGAACCTGATATTAGACTCAACTATGAAGGAGTGAAGCACTGAGGGATGAGGGAAAACCAGCTTCCAACGGCACTTTATGAACGCCTGGATCAAACAACATATCTCTTTTTGTGTCTTAAGCTAGTTAGGTTTTCCCTCACTTGTCCTAACTGATACATTACCCAGTGCCTTGGGTATGTCCAGCCCACCAAATATCTCTCAAGACAAAGAGGATGATCTCTCATACAGAAGACTAGTACATAAAAGGTCACAAAGCCAGAACTTAAATAGTCTAGCACCAGATACTGAGCTTTTTTCCCTGACATCTTGGTGCTTACCGCCATGCTGCTGTGCACGCTATTTCCCTGACCCGCTTAATCTCACTTTCATCCCTGAGTAAATATACCGATGCCCTACTGACAAACCCAGGTTCACATTTTTCCCTTCTCTGAACTTCTACAGCTAATCCTGGTACTTAATTACGTGTACATAGACGTTTTGTTATTGTTCTTGTTTATAATTTTGGGTCCCTTACCTTTCTAAACAGGCTCTAAGATATCCGCGTATGAAAATGGTCTTTCTTATACTCTGTGTCCCTCACAGTGCTCTAACAATATATACGTAGCACACATTTTAAATACTCAATGTTTTTTACTAAACTGGGAAGAGGAAGTGAAAGTGGGTAGGAGGTGACACAGCAGCCAGATGGCAAAATGATTAAAGAATGAAGATATGATAAAGTTAATCCCTGGGGTATCTTTAAGATTGGTTTTGTGACTCAATGTCAACTTTAGGAATTTTTTTCAAGAAAAGCAGCATATATTTTAAAGGTAGCAATGTCTCCCATACTGAGAACTGAGAAACCTATAGAATATAACAGAGTCCTAACCCCACAGTAGGCCTTCAACAAATTTTTACAAAATCTAATCAAGAGTTGGGCCTCATCCAAGCTATTACTCCATGAAATAGTCCAAGAAGTACTTTCTTAATGATAAAAAATAATCCGAAACATTTTTTCATGTCTTATTTTTCCCTATTTTATTTATGTGTTAAATAATAAAAATAGTAACTATTTTGTCAAATATCTACTATGTGCAAGACATTGCCAGACACAGATATGTTGTATATATTATATCCAATCCTTTAAAAAGAAAAAAAGCTGTAAAGTACATAGTAGTATTATTGACTTTTTAAAAATAAAGTGGGTACCTCAAAGAAGTTAAGCAGGAGTTCTGTTTGGAAAACCAGAAATCCAAATAAATCTTCCTACCAAAAATCATATAGAAGTATGGACTAAAATAATATAAACATCTGTTAAAGAGCTGAGCATATGACAAATCGAGAGAGGAAATGCCAAGGATCAAAAACTAAGAGATTGGAATCCACAGCAGTAAGTGTGTGAGCTGCAGCTGCAGCAGTCTGGGAGGTGGGGAGGATTGTGTTGTTTGTAACCCAAGTCCCTTGGATTTTATGCTCAGACAGGGCCAGGAGATAAAGTCAGGCAGAGAGTTGAAATTAAGTCACTTCACATAAAACCTCAATGGGAACCTCAATAGGCTGTATTTCACTGAAAGAGTGAACTAAAAAAACTCTACCTACTAGCACAGAGAAATAACAGGAAAGCTTTGCCTGTCATAGCCTGGGCACTAGTAGAAATAAATTAAAGTTTACCCTAAGAATCTGTAGCCAGGAATATGTGTCTCTGTGAGTGTGTTGAGTATGAATTTACCACTTTCAGACTCTAGGAACCATAAAAATAGTTTCTGGCCTGTTAATACTCCCTGAGCACCTGGAAGAAAAAAATGAACAAAACTTTCAAAACAAAATGGCTTGCCCTCACCCAGGCCACCCAAGATTCAAATAGAAAAAGCACTGTTGAATTAGCTTACAATTCAAAATTATAAAACAAATAAAGGCAATCTCCTCAGTAAACAAGAGTTAGCATATAAAACAAATAGCAAGAGTAGACTCTTATGATCTTCAAATGATGGGATTATCAGGGAAACTGCAAAATAAATATTTTAAATGGTTTATTTATTCCATGTTTCCCCAAAAATAAGACCTAGCCAGACCATCAGCTCTAATGTGTCTTTTGGAGCAAAAATTAATAAAAGACCAGGTATTACATTATATTATATTATATCATATTATACCCAGTATTGTATTGCATTGCATTGCATTGCATTATATTATATTATACTGGCTCTTATATTATATTAAAATAAGACTGGGTCTTATATTAATTTTTGCTCCAAAAGACACATTAGAGCTGATGGCCCGGCTAGGTCTTATTTTCAGGGAAACACGATAGACGGAATGGAAAATTATTTTTAAAAAGAATAAGACATTAGAAGTGAATAACAGAAAAGTCTGGAAAAAAATTAGAACATCTATAAATAAAAACTTAGTGATCTAAATGAAAGAAAATAAAAGATATAGTTTTTAATTTTGAAGCTTGATGGTGAGTTCCCAAGCATTCATTACAGTATTCTCTATATCTTTTGTGTGCCTAAACAAAATAGTTAATTGAAAAAGTTAAAAATTAAACAAACTCAGGAGACAGGCTAACAGATTAGATATAAATAAAGAAAGAATCATAAACATGAAAATATTTGTGAGGGAATTACCCAGAATTAACTTTAGAGAACTAAAGAGATAAGTCATATAAAATAATGTTGAAGAGTGTGGGTGACAGAATGAGAAGTCTCAACATATATCTAACGGGAGCTCCCGAAAGAGAAAATAGAGAGAAATGGTCAATGTATTTGCTGAAAAGATAACAGCAGAGGGTTTCCTAGTATTGAAGAAAGACATAATTCAGGAGACAGAATTATTTATGAGCAAAATAAGTGAAAAGAAATCCACACCCCGTTACCCATTGTGAAGCTCCCCGACATCAAAGAGAAGACCTTAAAAGCATCCAGAGAGAAAATCCAGGTCATCTACAAAGGAACAACAACTAAGCTAACAGTAGATTTCTCAACAGCAACAATAGAAACAAGAAGACAAAGGAATAATATCTTTGAAGTATTGAAAGAAAATAATGTCAACCTTTAATTCTTTAGCAATCTAGACCACCATTCGTGATTCAAAGTGAAATGAAGACCATTTCAGGCACACTAGGCCAGAGAGCTTTCAACTAACAGATCCTTGCTCAAATAACTGATAATGTACCTTAGGAAGAAGGATTCTCAACCCAAAAGAAAGGGCTTAAGTAAGTACATGAAAGAATGACGACCAAATAAAATTGCTAAAAATGCAGTTAACCAAGATAAGCATTAATTGTAAAAGCAATAATAACTATAATAATAATATGAACTGGTAAGTATAAAACCAGACAAATCTTAACTATTGAACATAAAATGTAAAAAGAAAGAGGACAAAAGATTCTAAGATTCTGTGTTTTTCAGGAGTAGAATAGAGACATTGTTAAGCCAAATGTTCATGTTAAAATGTTAAGTGTGACTTTTAAAGAAAGAAAACAGACGGCATGAACTTCAGATAGAAGAGGGAAAATGAATAAAAATAACAATAAATATAAGGTAGTTTTATAAAAAGGAAAAAAACAGAATAAAGAGAATCAAGAAAACGTACAAAATAAGGTGGCAAAAATAAAATCAATTACGTTATTAATCACAATAAATGTATGTTATATGTGCTAGTTAAAAGACAGGTGACAGGTTACAATTCAAAATATGTAATGATATGCTGTTTATATGAACAGATAATTCATAGAAAGCCAAAACAAAGACATATTAACATATAAATAGATGCTCAACCCTATTAGTACTTAGGGAAATGAAAGTTAAAACAATAACAGTGTTGCATTTCACAGCTAATGACAGACAAAACCTACAAAGTGTGATGCTTACCAACTGTTGTGGAACAATGGCAACTTTCTTAAATTGTTGGTAGAAGTATAAATTGGAACGATATTTGGCAAAATATAATAAAGTTAAAAATATGCATACTTTCAACTTTTCAACACTAGTCCTAGGTAAATGTCCTAGAGAAACTGTTAAAAAGAGTATATATGGATTTATATTCAGAAATACTTATTATGCCCAAATTTGTAATGTAAAAAAGCAAACTATAAGCAGCAAATGTGCATCACCAGAAGCATGACCTTAAATTCCAAATTAAGGTAAAAAGAATACTATGTAACCAGTAACATGAATGAATGAATGAATGAATGAATGACAACTATATGCATAAAGATCAATTTCAGAAACAATGTTGAGCAACAAAGGCGTTACAGCAAGATATTACAGTATGATATTTATATAAAGCTTAAAAACTATGTATTTTTATAGATTCATGGAAATGAAGTATAATAATTTGCAAAAAAAAATGATAAACACAAAATTCAGGAAAGGAGGGAGGAAATGGGATCAGGGAGGAGTACATATTGTACTAAAACCGAACATATTATTTTTAATATACGAAGTAAAAATATAAAATGTTAAAATTAGACAAAGTAGGTGGCATGTCCATGGATTTCACTGTTAAAAGGCAGGTCAGATTCTGATTAGTAGGTTTGGGGCAAAGGGTAAGAATATGCATTTTGTTTAAGGTCCCAGATGATGTTGATCAATTGGTTTATAGCCTACATTTTGAAAAGCAAGATAGGAGATTATATTATTCCCCAAAATGTGTTGCTCATCTCTGGAATGGATAATACTTTCCCCACTCCATTGATGTCTGGCTTAGTCATATATGTCGCTTTGGCCATGAAATGGGCAGAAGTGATGAAGTGAGCACCCCTTGATTCATCCCCAACCTCCTTTCTGCCCAATTTCACTCATTCTTCACCCTTCCCAATCCCAGAAGTCAGAAGTAGATTCCATGGCTCTGGCAAGAGTCAGAATAATGGACAAAGGCAGACAAGACCATCCTTGGAGTGCCACCTTCTCATAGCTTGCATCTGAAAATCTGCCTTTGCTTCACTGAGGAAAAAATCTAATCATACCTTCAGCTTATCACTCAACAAATTAATAAGTATTTGCCAAGTGCTTTCTCAGAGGCTACAACTGTGTTCACAGTTAAATGATCTGGGAACAGGAAGAAATTAGCCAGCAATACTGATAATACTAGATGGGAAAACATTGCACATGATTAAAACTCAGAAATGGAAAACAAAACCCTAAGGCTTTAAATATATAAAGAAAAAATTGAACTTGAAAAAAATGCAAACTACTATATATAAACTAAGATACACTCATCTTAGGAAAAATTATTCCAAAGCACAAATATTCATGGGGAATGAAAAACAGATAAGCTGAAAGGGACTAGGGAGTGATAGGTAAGGATGAATGCTGGTGATAAATATGAATAAGATATGAAATCTCAATGTGCTATTCCAACAAAAAGGCCCATTGCTTTTTTTCTTTATATATAAGAAAAGGGCCTACATCCCAGAAAAAAACAAATGATCATTATTCTTTGAAAAAAAAACTGATTAAACTGAATTTAGAATGCTGTACACTGCATTTGTAGCAGCTTGGAAACTATTAATAAGTTAAAAAAAATTAAAGTTGTCCTGAATATGACAATCTGAATGGCTAATGGGTAGGCGACTCAGAATTAACTAACATTTATTCAGCGCCCACTGTGGGCCCAGCTCAGTCTTGGGTCAAAAGGTATAAAGAATTTCCAATCTAGTTAGGTTTCAATCCTGACTGGAATCAAAGGAAAGAGCATACATTAACTGTACTATTTTTACTTCCCAACAGGAGTGGAAAGTTTCCCAAGAAGCACAAATCTCATACATGTTTTTCTAATTTACTTTTAATCTCAGGAGTTGGCTAACTCCAGCAGGCATGCCACATCTGTAATAGTGGCCTTTATCTCTACTGCCTTTGTCAAGAGGGCTCAGAAATATAAACTGAGTGATTAGAAAGAGAGCCCCTTTACTGTTAGAATCAACAGTATGGTGTATTTGGAAGGCTGCCTAACAGCTCTTCCCCCAGTCTCTCTGCTGTTGTTAGAATTTGCTCTTTCAAATCAAAATGCTCCTCCACCAAGGCCCTGCCTCTTCTCCCCGAATGCTACAGGGAAAGGTAAAAAGTTTCATTATGCCTCTAACCAATAGCACAATGCCATTTATAGTGGAAATTTTCCTCTCAGCCTCTACCCAAAGTGCAACATGGGACATTAGCCATTACTATTCTCAATCTAAGACAATGAAGGGAGGTACCCGTCAGAGCCTAACGAAGTCTCCATACGAATAAGTGGATAGTGGTACATCTGGGAATGAAAATAGGAAAAAAAAAAAAAAGAAAGAAAGAAAAGAATTTGCACAGATACAAGACGGAGAAGTGCTTCTGTGTGAGAATGAGTAGGAAAGAGACTCTAGCAGTCAGCATGGATCACAATTTGACTAAGAAATGGCTACATGGCACTAGAGCTTAAACAACTATAGAGGACTAGGTCAGTTCAAAGTGTAATAATAAAGAGATAATACAGCTAATACTTATTATACACCAGACACTGTACTAAATGCATTGTAGACATTAATTCACTTAATCTTTCAACCACAACCTAATTATCATCCTTCCCATTTTAGAGATGAGGAAATGCAACAGAGAGAGATAAACAAGGTAGTGGAAAGTCACTAGGCTGGTGCTTTTGCAGAAGGGAGATTTAAACCTAGGCATTCTAACCGAGGAGGCATGCATGGACAATTACATCAGGCTGCCTGCTGCACTTGGGAACACAAAGTGGGAGCAAAAAGAAGGGCCACAAAGATGAATGAAAGAAGTTTTGAAAATAAGAGCTACAAGATTAATTTTTAGAAAATCTGTTTATTTATGCTGGAAAGAAACATTGAAGGAGTCCTTGGAGGAGAAAGAGTTAAGGAAGAAGAAATGAGGTGCATTTTTATTCATTTGAAACCTTTGCATCCAGTAATCTGTTTTGAAACAGGCACATGGATTTTGACACAATTGCCTGGGCAGTTTAAATGAGTTGTCCCCATTGAAGGATTAAAACAATTCAAGATAGGCTTGTGCTTGCTTGCATATGTTTAATGATTGTGAAAAAAATAATAAATAAATCCATTGTCCTACACTGTTTTATGTTTTATAGGCAAAAGCATGTTTGTTTGTTTGTTTGTTTGTTTGGCAGTGGGGAAGGAACGTTATGCTGCAAAAATGAGTAATGCCAAGAAAAAAAGTGATTTTATCCTGAATAGAAGCACTTCCTGCTTTCACATGATTATCTTTCCTTTTTTTGAATGTTTATCCCCTCCCTAGCCTGGATCAGGACCTCGATAGGCATCTAAGAAGAACTATGTATCAGGCGCTATGTAAGGTGCTAGAGACACAGGATTCTTACCTAAATAGGCCACAATATCACAGTACAGAAAAAAAAAAAAATGTAGAAATAAGAGAAACATAAGTTAGAAACAATACATTCCAAAAAGTGGGGAAGGTACAATTGGCAGTACGAAGGACAGAAAATTTAAATAAATTTGATTAAAGAGTTCTGAAGAGGTTTAAAGGGAAAACTGAGATTGGATTAGACCCTAGGGAGGATGCTGACAAGAAAAAGGCATTCCAGGAAAGAAGGTCTCATGAACGAAGGCACAGGAGTGGACAAAGATAATGCATGTATGTGAGAAACATTAAGGGCCATAATTTGGCCAGAACGTAAGATGCTTACATGGTAGAAGTGGCCGATACTGCTGAAAAAGTTGAATCCATATTGTAGAAGATCTTAAAGTTTTAACTTGCGACTAAAATAGCTATTAACGTTCCCATGCAGAGTGAAAAGGTCAGAGACAGTACACTGTAGAAAAATCACTATGCTTGTAGTGGCATGGAGAGTGGACTGAGTAACAGATCTCAAGTAGGGGCGAGAAATTGTCACACCTAAACTATGAACGACACTTTCAGCCATAGACAACCAGCATGTAGCATGCCTGCCTTTACTGATGGAAGGGATGAGGCAAGAGAACATAAATAAAACCATGTGTCCCATAATTGCAGGAAAAAACCAGGTCCATATAAAGTAGCATATGAAGACGGCTGCCACACTGCCAGCTGATGGGCTAGTCTCTGCCACCTGCCCTTAAAATTAAAAGCTTCCTCCTCACCCTGCAATTATATTCCTGAGCACAGTTAATCTCTTCAGATTATACTTCTGACCCTCTCTGCTCAGTTACGCTATCTCTGATTTCTGTACAGTTGTCCCTCACTTAGTTTCTATCTCTGCCCACTGGTACCTTGGTTGCACACTGGTAATTTGGTTGACCAGATCCCTAGACCTTTCATTCCATCATGCAGTCAGATGGTGCTTTCAGATCTATCTGGGCTCTGCAGCCAAGAGCCATTCCAGTCCTATCCTTATCCAAGCCAGGATCTGAAACCTCTTAGGTCTGAAGCCCCAGGACCTCATTTATCAGGAAAGATTAATAGACACTGTTACCTCAATGGTGAAGCACTTTCCAAGTGTTTCCACCTCCCAGGCTTTATGGAAAGAATTTAAATCATCCCAATGATAGTAGCCACAGTCATGAGCTCATAAAATTCTAAAACAGAAGGGATCTTTGGAAGTCATCTAGCCCTATCTTCCTCATTTTATCCAGAAATCAAAAAATAAAAAAAATAGGTTAAATGGCATATTCATGGTCACACAAAGTGGCAACCAAAGCTAACATCCCCTTACTCGATCCAATAATGTTTTTAGCAATTTGAATATATAAAGTGTTATCAATCTAAATTACAGACACAATCAAGACCACAGCGACTGTACAATCTTTATCCATATCCTATAGCACTTTATTATATAATGCTGAGTTGCTCATTAATTGTTTCATTCAATCATCTTGGCTTCACAAATGGATTGAAGTTCTTGGAGGACAGTCACTAGATTGCCTTCTTTCATCCCCAGCTGCCTGTCATGGTGCTAGACACAAGGCAGACCCCCAACAATTACCTAATGTGTTGGTTGACTGCAAAGAAGAGGTGAATTTTTGCACCCTTTGTATTTAAATATATGATGTAGTATATCCTCAGTGTTCTACTAGGAGGGCACAATTATAAGCAGTTTTTTATACTCTTTTTTTAATGTTGGTAATTTAGATATATTAACATTATACTCTTAATGAAGTAAATGAGAACTAATATCCTCATCTACCACCAGCAATTAAGGAAACCTGGGGTGATTCCTATATCTGCAGATGAGAAAACCAGCTGTTGGATCGTTTCTCGGCAACAATACCTAATCCTTTATTAAGACACATTTCCTTTGCTGAATTAAGCAAGGTGTCACCCCTTTCTTAAAGGTGTCTTTTTACCCATTCTCATTCTTTACCTGTAACAGAACTGCAAGTGAAGAGAGATTTCCTTATCTAGAATCTGGTACCTTGAACAAAGTGGAAGTTGTTTCCCCTTGAATACTCACAGAATAGTGGCCTCAATTAGATTTCTCCAAAGTTGCAGAGAACTAATGGAAGAATTGTTCTGTTTTGTAAGACCCATCGTATGAATTAAGACACTGATAAGTGGTGGTTTGAACTTTTTCTTCTTCTAAATCAATGTATGCTTGAAAAATTCTGTAGCTGAATATAGTAATTTTTACAGACATTTTGGAGTAAATGGATTATTAATAGATATTAGCACTAATCATTGTATTTACTACTATCACAACTGTTGCCATTTTCTATAAATTGCTCTGGACACCTTCATGGTTAAATATAAAAAAACAAATAAATGAACAAAAACATCCTAGCACCTCCAGCACTTGAAAGTAGAATTTGCTGGGCCATAAAACCAGTGAATTATTTGTCATGCAGCTTAATTTTGTCATAAAATGCTAATCAGCCTTTCTGTCACTTTGCTCTTGCCCCATATCTTTTTACGAGAACATTAACATGGTTATTACAGAGCAGAGACTCGTATGGCTACAAACATACTTACTATTTATGTATATTTTTGTCCAAAAAAAAAAAAATGTTGCCACCAAGAGCCCCAGACTCCTAGTTAACCATAATCCTAGTTTCTGGCATGGAGGATTTGAGTCTGCTGTGCCATCTGGATGGGGCATCAGGTAGCCGGGGCCGGGATCAGCTTTCTTCTGCTTAGACCATGTTGCAGGGGTCAAGCTGTGAGCCCTAATTCCTACCTTAGCATAGAGTAACTGGTGCTTCCTTTGTCGAATTGGTCAAATACAGGCTCTATTTTAGGTGGATCCATTGTAATAGTCCCTACAATGACATAAGACCCTAGAAGAAAATTTCCCAAAGTCATTCCAAGTTGGAATCTCTTCCCAGAAATGGAAGCAGTAAGGACACCAGAAAGCCTCCTCTTACATGGGTGCAATCAACACTCCAGAGCAACTCACTAATGAATGAGGAAGGACTGGGTAATTCTTGCCAACACCGGGCCCCTAGTAGGGCTGTCAAGCATCGTATATCTCAGTAACTTGTCCTGTGGCCCAGGAAGAAGCTATTGTCCTGCAAAGACAGGACATGTTTTATACCATGGAATATGGGCTTTGAACTCCAATAGTTCTGAATTTGAATCTTGGCTCCATCACTTACTCTGTCTATAGCTCTTGTCAAATCATTTGTCTTTTCTGAGCCTTCTGTTGTTTGAAAAGCTGTTATAAAAATTAAAACAATGTCTGAAAACCACTTGGTATAAAACAGTGGCAACCACTATTACTAATAAGGCTACAATGGTATCCTTACTGCTACTATTGACTTTCAGTCAGAACCGAATTTGGCGTTCAATTGCATTAACAGTATTCTATACACAGTTCTTTCTGTCCTTCATCTAGATTTCTAAGCTGTCTTTGTTTGTCTACAGTTTAACTCTCCTATTTTGTGTTTTAATTTAGACTGCCTCAGGTCCTCTTTGGAAGTAGAGTAGACATTATAATTAAAAGTTTTCATTGTCTTGTCCAAAAAAGTAAAGCAAAGAGGGTTTCTAATGTTCCTGACATCTCAATCCCTGCTTTTTGAGTCTGACTAGGGAGTGTCAGGGAAATCAGCCTTTTGAAGCACTGTTCCCTTCTCCCCAGTTAGTTATGAGCCCAGAAATCTATATATAAACTCCACCTCGCATAACACCCAGACATCTGAATAAGTCATTCTCATGTCTATTTATTAAACCTGGTATCTCTGAACTTGGGCAGATGAAAATGGGCAGAATGAAGCAAGATTCATCAGTCATTCTTATGTTTAGTGACTTGCAGGCCAACTGTTCAGATAATTGAAAGTATTTTCACTTTCCATGTGTATATCTTTGGGACTGTGCAGGCTCACCCTAAAATATAATGATGATAATGATGATAACCTAATATAGACATGTCAGGAATTATCAGAATTGCCAAGCTGACCAGAACAAGAGTCCACAACAGACAAGCCTGCCTCTTTTGACATACTTCTCTTTTGCTGCCACCTGGTCCTCATGGGAGCAGTTTAAGGGCATCCTAATGGGGAAAGCCTGAAAAGAAGCTGGAGAAACTCTGAGCTCCCCCTTGCAGGTGAGGACTCTGAGAGTTCCCTGTCTCTCCTGTTCGTGGCTATGAGATGTCCAGACAATCAGAAGTCGACCGTCATCAAGAAGAAAATTCCTGTCAAGAGTCACTTAAATTGTATCACTCAGCAGGAAAAATCAATACCAACAATCTCACAGACATTACTGATGTGGAAGAGTCTTCCCATCCCCTCCCACTCCCACTAAGTCACCATGTTACCACACTTAGGTAGGTATTAAAAAAAAAAAAAATAGAAAATGCAGTCCCACCCCTGAGCAAGCAACACCCCACCCCAAAACCTGCTGGCTCATCACTCACTCCCTGACATTCTCTCTAGTCAGAAGGAGCAACAAAGAAATATTTCAGCATATAAGTCTGAATGAATTGTATAATTTCTTTTTCCGTAAGTGAATTCTATCCTCTATTCACTAGCTCACTCTCCAAATGCAAATTGAGTTCCTTTCCTTTCCTCTGCTTTCCTTCCGTGAACACTTATTAAGGGCTCACAAAGGTGATGCCTTGCAGATTGGAGCTGATATTCTTTCCTGGTTCTGACCCATGTTCAGTAGAGAGCGATTAGTATCAGTAATAATAATAGGATGCAGATGCGGGCTGCTTAGCACGGACAGTCTGATAAGTGTCAGGTTAAGCAGACCTGATCTGGGAGGAGGAGTTGTGTGTTGCTGCAGATTCTGTTCTTATAGAAAAACAATAACAACAAAAACAAAACAAACAAACAAAAAAAAACCCTACTTCCTTTGTCGGTCAAGTCGGTCAATGTCTGCAGAGTTTGCCTCCTCCAAGAATTCTCAAAGTTTTCACAGGGATGGAATAGAAGGTCGGGTTCTGTTTTTTAAAAAACTTTTTGGTAGCAGATCTACTGTCTGTGGACTAACTCTGAGAAAGCCCCAAATACATAATATATTTAATATATTCCTTTACATCTGGCAGAAACACAATCTGCAATGGATGGTCAGTCTTATGTTTAGTGACTTGCAGGCAAACTATTCAGATAATTGAAAGCATTTTCACTTTCCATGTGTGAATCTTTGGGACTGTGCAGGCTCACCCTAAAGTATAATGATGATAATGATGATAACCTAATATAGACATGTCAGGAATGATCAGAAGTGCCAAGCTGACCAGAGCAAGAGTCCACCACAGACAAGCCTGTCTTTTTTGACATACATAAATTGTATCACAGTAGCTCTGAACTCAGATGAAAATGGGCAGAATGAAGCAGGAGTCAATGAAAGAAAATTATAATACATTTTTCTGGTTTATAAATGAAGCACTTAGAGTTTGGCTCCATTCCTACTAAACTCATTGTCAATCTGTACAACAAACCAAATAAAAAATATTTCATATAAATGTTGAAGGAAAAATACTTATTGATGAAATTTTTAGAACCAATTTTAGCAAAGTCTCCAAAGAAATGTGATGTTACTGTGTCCTCTGGCTGATTACCTGACACTACCCTAGAGTGGAGGAGAGTAGAGTCTGGGCAACCAAGTAACTGATAACTGCAAAAGTTATAGTAAACAGTACACTGAGTATCAAAAGGTAATGAATCCCAAAGCATTATCTCCATTAGAGACTTCAGAAATTATCAAATCCAATCCCCCTCATTTTGCAGAAGGGAAACTGGAGTTCCAATTGTTTGAGACTCTGACCTGACAATACCCAAGGTATAGCAGAAATGTAAGTAGGATTTAGGCAGCAGGATCCCCACTCTAGGGTTTTCTCACTATGCCACACCCACATCAAGTATCAGGGAAATAAAGAACGCAGAGAGGAGAGTATAGATGGCTCCTGATGCTCCAGAGACTGCGACCCACAATCCAATACCTGTGATGCAGGGACAGCCAGTGTCATCTTTCACAAGGGGAAATCGGGCCGATTAGTACATGCCTATCCAGAAAGAGGCTGCCAGGAACAAGTCAAAACAAGGAACCGAATTAAAGGACATCTTAATAAACAGATCCTAAAAACTGAGGCTGCAGCGTCACTCTTTGCAAGACTTTGTTTGCATTTAAAGGAATGATGGCAAATGGTATTTTCTTGATTGCATATCTTTATTAGGCTAGTTGAGTGTTTATTTTAATGTGTTTATTTATAATACAGTTCTTGAATTTATTAGTTCCACCATTTTTCTATTTTTGACTTCATTAATTTCTGAATGTATTTATATTTCTTCTTTATATTTTACTTAGGAGTTTTTTGTAATTTTGTTCTTCTTCTACTGTCATAGATGTCTAATGTATATCCTTTTGTTCTTTCTTCTTTATTAATAAATTTAAGACCACACCTTTTTGTGGTGAGCTTAGCTTTAGCTATATCCCTCATATTCTGATATGTAATGTTTTCACGTTTAATTTTCCAGTTATTCTCCAATTCCAGTTTTGAATTCACTTTTAACCTAAAAATGTTAGTTAAAGAAAGAGGTTTTAGTGTCCAGGTGGTAGAAATCTTTGTTTTCTAGTTTCGCAATTAATCTATAATGTTACTGATTAATGTTGTCTATGGTTCTGAAAATTTTTGGAATCCTTCTTTAGGGCCTAACATAGATCTACTTTTATAAATGTCCCACAGCACTTAAGTAGGTATTTTCTCTGTTTTCGACATATGGTACACTATAAACTAATGCAGCTATATCAGCTAGGTTTACCTTATTTATTATGTTTTCTAGACATAATTAAACATTAATTATGTCTTCTACATCTTTACTTACTCATTTGTCTACTTAATTTGTCAATGGACTGAGGAAAAGTGATTAAATTCTACTTAATACTAATGTGTTTTGTTTGATAGCTTTTGATCTATTTATTTTGATTCTATGTTATTTGATTGAATGACTATTAAATCTTCATTAAGATGAGTGCCTTCGTAATTTTAACATGTCCTACAACACCAACCAGAGGTGTTCAAGGTTGCTTCCATATAAATCAGAGGACAATAGTTGGAAAAATGAGTGACATTAACTAGAGAACTAACTTAGTGCTGCTTGTTTTATGTAACTGCCTGGCCAAAGTGACCTTCCCGTCCACTAAAACCTCAAAGCATTTGGATTGCACGTCTCTTGTGGCTCTTAAAACTCCCTGCCTTATGATAGTTTAAGAGCAAGTTTAAGAACTTACCATAAGGCTGGAAATTTCTTTATCTTTATAGTTCTCATAGTACTTAGCACATTTCATTGCTTTGACTCTAGCAGATGTTTAATAAATAGTTGATAAACTGAATTGATTCATCAAAATAATAGTTTCTGTAGCCTCTAAAATACGCTCCCTGACTAGAGGGTTCTCCAGAGAAATAAAACCAATAGGATATGGATATTGATACAGATACGGATATAGATATAGATACTAGTATACAGTTTACTACTCCAATGGAACAGATTTATTATAAGAAATTGACTCACACAATCATGGAAGCTGAGAAGGTAGCAGGCTGGAGACCCAAGAGAGCTGATGGTATAGTTCCAGCCTGAGTCTGAGTACTGAACAAGCAGTAGAAGACCAATGTCCTAGCTGAAAGCCAGTGAGACAGAAACAGCAAATTCTTCCTTAATCATCCTTTTGTTCTAGTCAGACCTTTGAAGGATTGGATGAGGCCTACCTACACTGGTAAGAGCCATCTGCTTTAGTCCACCACTCAAATGTTAATCTCACCTAAAAACACTCTCACAGACACACCCAGAATAATGTTTAACCAAGTATCTTGGCACCCTGTGGCCCAAATTGGCACATAAAATTAGCCATCACACTCCCTAATGATACAGATGAAGATCTAAGTTGATAGTGTGTCTATATGACACTAGATGTTGTGTCTACTTCCCTAACATCCCTCTTTTTTTAATACTTCACTTGCAAACAGAGGACAGAAAGGCAACTCAACCACATGAGTTGCCATTAGAATTCACTTTTGATTTGCAATGACAAAGGTTTGAAGAATTTATTTATTTATGTGGTATGTATACCACTACAGTAAAGTAAGGACCCTGGTTCTTTCTAGGAATATCAGCAACCTGAGCTTTTAAAAATAATGGATTGAAATCTATGTAATTTTACTAACAATTGTCACCCCAATAAATTTAATAAAATAAAATTAAAAAAATAATAATGGATTGACTGTTTCTTCTAGTGTTAAGTTCATAACAGCACCTTTTGTAGATCTGGTCCTAATATCTCTTTAGGTCTTTTCTCAGTTTAGGGAACTTTAGACCCTTCAAAGTATTTGAAAATATGTTTATAAAACTCGAACCAGTAAATTGAGTAAATGTCAGCCAAGGAGCACACAGGAATTGTACTATGAGGTCAGAGAACATGTGGAATGCTGTTCCCCAGAAGAAGTGATGAAGGCAGCACTGTCCCTGCTCTCAAAGAGCTCCTTATTTTGTGGGTACCATCTCACAAATGACTAACTGGAAAACATGACTGAGTGAAACAAGGGCTAGCATGAGGCACAAGGGATATCGACAGAGGCCCCACAGAGGGACAACTCATTCTGCATGGGCGGAACAAAGAAGAATTTAAGATGGATGTTGTATTGGAACACTGGAAGGGAAGAATAAGGGAAAAGGCATTCTGGGCTGAAGAATGAATGAGCAAAGGCCTCAAATGTGAAAGTGCAAGACACAAAGAGTGATTTGGTGAGAAACAAAATTGAAAAGGCCACTTGGGATGAGAGCAAGAAGGGTGGAGCAGTCCCTGAAAAGTCTGGAATTTCTTCTGTAGGGAGCAAGGAACTCACGAAAGGTTTTGAGTCAGGGAATGATATGAAATTGGTTATTCAGAGTCTCTTTATGTGTTAGGAAGGAAACTCTAGGCACCTAAAATTGTTTGGAATGGATAGGAAAGGCAAGGGAAACAAGAGAAAAAGAGATCAAGAACACCAATTAGAATGTGTACTTGTTTTCTATTGCTGTGGAACAAATTCCACCATCTAACAACTTACATTGACATACATTTATTATTTAAGTTTCTGTAAGTCAGAAATTTAGGCTCAAATGGGTCCTCTACATCGGTTCTCACTAGTTTGTAATCAAGGTGTCATTGGAGATAGTATTATCTGAGGTATAACTGGAGAAGAATCTGCTTCTAAGCTTACTCAGGTTGTTGGCAGAATTCAATTCCTTCAGAATGTAGAATTGAGGGATTCAGTTTCTTGATGCCTGTTACCTGTAAGCCATTCTCAGCTGCTGAGGTTGCCCAGAGTTCTTTGACACATGTGTTTACCCAATATGGCCACTGTCTCCTCAAAACCAGCAGACGAGAGTCTTCTATGTAATGTAATTGCATACATCCCATGTGTTCATATCTCTCCATACAGCAAATAACACCTTTGCTGTATTTGGTTGATTAGAAGCAAGTCATACATTCTGTACACAAAGTGGATACTAAGAAGCAGGGATCATGAGGAAGACCCTAAGAGTCTCTCTGCCATATTATGCTACTGCAAAATTGTGGCCAAGAGATGAGAAGGCTTGAAATTGGGCAGAGGCAATGGAAATTAATGACTGATAGGAAATATGATACAGAGTTCATTGGCAGAATTTGGGACACAGGTCTAACACATAGAAGTTGCCAAATATGGACATGCTGAGATGTGGGTCAGCGGTTTGTTGAACTTAAGAGTTCCTGAGAAGCTTGTTAAAGACAAAGATTCTCAGTAATCCTAAATTTTTATTATGTAAAGACTAAGGAATCTGTATTTAAATAAGCATTCCCAATTTCCCCTGCACTAGGAAATGCCAATGTGCTAGGAAGATGGGAAAAGAGAGAAGTTAGTTCATTTGAATTCAGCTCAGCAAATATTCATTGAGCAGATGATGAGATATTGAGGCATCAAAGATTAAAAAACAAATCTGTCCTGAATGAGTCCAAAATCTATTGGAAGAAACAGACACATGGGCAATACACTAAAAGGAACCGCAGGGCAAGATAGCAAGTAGTCCAAGGAGGGTCAATGAGCTCAGTTTTAGAAGAGAGAAAGTACTGGAAAGTCCACCCACAGAAAGTGTTTCCTAAAAGTAAGAATCACTAGTATTTATTGAGCCCTTAAGATCTATTAGTTTAAAAGAACTATCTCACTTAATGCTTATCATAACCCCCATTAGGTAGGTGCTATTATTTTTCTATTTTACAGATAAGTAAACAGAGACTAAGGGAAACTAATTTGTGTAAGTCACTCAGCTAGTAAATGTGAGAACAAGATAAATCTGAGCTCTTAACCATTATATTATATATTCTAAGGAGAATCTCGAAGGATCAGTGGAAACTTCCAAGGCAAGTACGATAACAGGGAGGGGTGGAAGGTAACACAGATACTGCAAATGAGATATAAGGACATTACTCTGTAAAACAATTTTTTATCAGCAGTTTGAGTCTATTCAAAATTTATTTAAGTTATTCCAGCAGGGGGGAATGTTCGATTTTACATAAGAAAACAATTTTGTCAGCTATTGTTAGAAACTTAAGGAATGCTAACGGATTCCTGGAGAGAAAGAAAGGAAACATCTTTGATATGGATGCTCAGTCTAAATCAAGTAAAGTTTTGCTTTAACTATGAGGACACTGTGATGGTTTGTCTCTCTTTAGGGGAAGAAAGGCCAAGTAGACAAAAGATTGGCCTTTAAAATGAATGACTCTTTAGCATAGGGAATACAGTCAATGGTATTGGAACAGCTATACAGGATGTCAGAGGGGTAGTAGATTTAGTCGGGTTATCACTTTATGAGGGGTGTAAATGTCTAATCATTATGTTCTTCTGTATACCTGAAACTAATAAATAAACAATAAATAAATAAAATGAAGGACTCAAGAGAACATCTTATTGCCTTGCTTTGAAAAAGAAAAACAGCTAGAAAACCTCTGGCAGGAAACGCTTATTTTGTTAACTCCAAAAGTACCCTTAATTCCTAACTACAGGGAGGACAGCACAGAAAGGCCACTCATTCTGGTAGTGAGGACAGTGTCGCCACAATCCAAGGTCATGTTCTGACTAACACTGAAGCTAGAGAGAATATGCTGATCTGTGTCTAAGGTCTACAGCTTCTTCAAAACTTGCTTTAAATTATATTTTCATGAAGTAGAGAAACAGGCAATTCATATCTGTCCACATCTAGACAGTTTTTAATATAGCATCATATTTTGGTCTCTAGAAGAATGTCAAATGAATTATAAACTTTAATCATTCTTAACCAGCTGGGCTGGGAATTCTTGGTGTCCAGGTCAGTATTCCAAGATCTTTGCATGACATGGTAGCAGCTGCTGAAATGCCAGGTATGGCTTCAGACAAAAAATAGTTTTTAGAACAGTATTTCTCAATAAATCTGTGGTTATAGGACAGTCTTTTTGGTGGTGATGGTGGTGGTGATGTAGGTGGTTTTAACGTCCAGCCCACTGCGGACCAGTATGTAATCCTACTACACAGGATCAATATGTATCTCATACTAAATTTGACTTAACACAGGCATAACACAATACCAGGACTGGTCCTATTCAATGAGATGAAGTCATTGATCAACTGCTTGGATAATCATGTCAAATTGCTATAACATGTCTAAATGCTGTCAAGTTTTGCACTTTTCTCATCAGAGACTGGAAACAGTTCACGTACAAGCCCTCGTCTACAGATGTCACTTTGGGAAGTGCTGTACAGAAGATGTGCCTTGACCACCTGAATCACATTCAGTGGCCATGACTATGCCATGATGTGAGACTAAAGAAGACGAAACCCATGAGTGGAGCCTCTTTGGGAGAGGAAATGATGGCTGCATCAATACTTTCTGCTATCATAGCTGAGCAGAATGCCTGCTCTGTGGGAGGATGGCCCCTCTCCCAGGCCTCCCTTAAGCAAACGCCAGCTCCAGCCTGCAACAAACACACTCCAACTGTCTGCAAACATTGGGCCCCATGACCAAATCCATGAGGAAATCAAACATACGTGAAATGAATTTAGGCTCACTGTCTTTTTTCCCAAGCTGGCCTGGCCTGCCCCCAAAATAGAATCAGAAACCACTCAGCTGTGATGATAGGTTTGAAACACCTCAGGGGAACCCCCACCCGGCCCACAAAAGCTTTCTGAGGTTTTTAGCAAACCTTGAAATTCACTTAATCTTTAAGACAATTTTTCCTACATTTTATCATTTCTGAAATTGGTATGCATATTATAACCAATGTGTACACTTAGTATGGCAGTGTTCCATTTCTTTGCCCCCAGCTGTGTTTAAATTGATATTTTATAGTTGATGGCATTATAGAAATGGAGAAAATTATATATAATTCCACTGTAAATTAAACGCATATGATATTTTATTTCTCTTAGGCAGCCTTGTTTTAGGGAAGTATATATCCAGAAAAATGAAGGCACTGGTCAGTCCATTTGACAGATTTCAATAATATGAAAACTTGTATTTATTGATTTCCCGCCATGTACCAGGTATGTAAGAGCTTTACCTGTATTAACTCATGTAAACTTTATAATGACCCTCTGTGGCTAGCGCTCATTTTGTAGGTAAGGAAAATAAGGCACACACAGGGTAAGAAAATTTTCCCAAGATCACACTGCTAGGGAGTGTTGGTGCCAGCCAAGGTTCAAACTGATGTTGATTGCTGACTACCTGATAAAGCAAAGTTGAAGTTCATTACTTACTGCAGTAAGGAAGAACACACCCTTGACTGCGTCTTATTTCAAGGGGGGATATTTCTGAGGTTTGGGGATCTGGTTTAAGACAGATATTTCAGTGCAAGGGCCTGGTTCGGATTAGGCCAAGTTCCTGACACAGTAGTTGGGAGCGGTTGACGCCGCAAGGAAAGGGTTCTGAGAGAGTCTTAAAAAAGTAAGCAGTGGCTTGATGAATCTGGCAAAGTGATTTATTGTCCTGAAAGGGGGTTATTTACTCTGATGAGGGATAGTTAAATCATCTTTTATTCAGATAAATGCATTTTCAGTAAGTTCCTTAACCAAATAATAATTATTTGTGACATTATATTCCTGGGCAAGAGTGTCCTGGAATAAGGTCATAGCAACGCAGACAGCGATGTACAGAGGGCTTGTGTTCTCACTAGGTGGGTGCTATCTGGTATGGACTGAATTGTATCCTCCCCCCAAAATCTATACGTTGAAGCCTTAACCCCCAATGTGACCATATTTGGAGATAGGGCCTTGAGGAGGTAATTAAGGTTAAATGAAGTCATATGGGTGGGGTCCTGATCAGATAGGATTGGCCTTATAAGAGGAAAAGAAAAATCTTTTCTCTCCCTCGCCCTCCCTTACTCTTCTTTCCTCCCTTACTCTGTCTCCTTCACCCGCCCCCTGTGCCTCTCCCCAGGCTTCTCCTTATGCCTCTCTCCTTACACACTGAGGAAAAGCCATGTGAGCCCACAGAGAAAAGGCGGCTATCTGCAAGCCAGAAAGAGAGAGCTAACCCAACCATGCTGGCATGCTGATCTCTGACTTCCAGCCTCCAGAACTATGAGAAAATAAATTTCTGTTGTTTTAGCCATCCAGTCTATGGTAGTTTTTATGGTCGACCAAGCTAACAAATATACCATCCATACTCATAATAGAGGCAGGCTCAGCTTCCCTTAGTGAGTGGCTGCAAGAATTCAATGAAATTGTGTATATCAATGTGCTTTGTAAGCTGTGGAGTACTGTATGAATGTTAGCTGATAGCATTGTTAATAGTAGCAGTCCCTGCAGTTCCCAACTTCTTGAAGGCTCAATACTTGGGCCAGAACTTAATGACATGGTTGAGTAAAGCAACTGAGCCTAGCAGTTCTCTGATGCAATACTCACCTGGAGTTAATAAGAAAGAAGCTTGGCAAAGGGATCGAAGAACAAACTTGGCACCAGGAAAATCCACATTCTCTGTATTCCTGAGAAAGTGAACACCCAGCTGTGAATTTATTGACTCTCCCTTAAGACGTTCTAATGGAATAAATTTTGTCTTCTTGGTGCCTGCTAATTAGACAATTATTTAACTCTGTTTCTTTTTTTAATGACTCTCTGCTGTTGTTTGAAGACTTCTGTCTATTATTTGTAATAAAAACCTCTGTCACATTTTTGCCTCATTATCCTTAACAAATAGTGCATTCCCCAGCCCCAATCCTTGTTCCCTTAGTTCTCCCTCCCCTAGCACCTCCCCAGTCTAGAGTTCCCAGAGTTTCAAAGACCAGCTGTTATCATTTTGTTGACTGAAAGATTTTTAGAAACTTCTATCACAGGCACAAGGCTCCATGGGGGGCTGTTGAATTAAATATCAGCTCTTCAAACAGGAATTAGCTTTGAGAACAAAAGCAGCAGGAAGACAAGGGACAAATACAGGCAAGGGCTGCAGTCCTCCCACTCAGTGAGTGGGAAACTGGCCCTCCTCCTCCTCGGTGGGAACCTGAGACTGGAATTCCTACGCCAGTGGCCATGGTGAGTCACATCGCTTCCTGGGACTGAAGATCAAGCCCAGCCCAGGGTCACTCAGAAGGGTCACTCATTTCATCAGAAGATTAATATGTTCAAAGGAAATGATTCTTTTCACTATCTCCTACAGTTACTCAGCCTCATTTGAGCATCGCAAAGGTTTTCTATTTGAACTGCTATTTCTTCAGAGGGGAGAAGTGAGAAAACAAGAAAGTAAAGAATTAACATTTGCAGAGACTTACTACATGCTAGTAGCTGCCGGCCATGGAGATACTATTTGCCTATCCTCATGCGATAGTAACGTGTAGAGCACAGTAATAGGTCCTTGCTACTCAAAGCATGGCCAGGGTTGGCTTCATGAGTGTGAGACCTTTGCAGTCACATAGGACCCTTCGCTCAGGATGACTACTCTTGGTTTAATGCTCTGCTGTCTTGAATTCTTAATAATTTTATCTTTCACCTTGTGTTTTGTAAATGAAATCCAATGGGTCATGGAACATGCACACAAGCAGAGATACAGGCGACATAAATATTTACTGATCATTGATGCCCCATTGCATATGGCATCTGTGATGCCCATAAGCAAAGAATTCCAGGAGACCCATGATGTGTGGGAGTTCAACAGCACTCAAAGCAAGTACAAGGTAAGCATGCTAAATCCATGACTGAGCAAGGGAGAGTGATGGCAGCCCCTCAAAACCACACTTTCCTTTCCCACCAGAATTTACTTTGAACGCAGAAAGAAGGAAATGGCAATCTAAGTAACACAAACTATCAGGGAATCCCTTCATAATTTTTTTTTACTCATGTCACATCCCTGTTAGCCAGCCCTGTATGCTGAAAATGATGACATAGAAGGAAAAGGAAAAACAGAAGATAGCGCAACCCATAGTTTCTCCCAGTCCCTCCTTACTCATCAGTAACTGGAAGGCAGAAAATGTTGTAGACTGTGAGTGTATCAAGAAGTGAAATAACAGTTGAGTTGGTTTTGTGCGGTTGTACCACTATTGTAGTGGTACAAAAAACAAATACATATGGATGCACGAGCAATGAAATGCGAATTTTGTAATTTCAGTGAATGCACAAATAAGTTAAATACTCTCATATTTGCATTTTTAAAGTGACATTGCACAATTTAAAGATAATAAATTTCATGCTGACAACTTAAAAGTTTAGTTTTTCTTTACTTAGTACCACATTAAATAACAAAACACACCATGACAAGCTTAAAGTGAGACCACGGAAGAAAGGAAAAAGCATTATACTTTAGTACCTTTAACAACATTTTCTTCCTGCTTTTTGAACAAAGGGCCCCACTTTTTTTTTTATTAGTTTCAGGTGTACAAAATAATGTAATAGACATTTATACCCCTCACAAAGTGATAACCCCCTCCCCCAATCTACTACTCCTCTGATATCGTATATAGCTGTTACAATTCCATCGAATCTATTCCCGATACTGTACTCCATATCCCAAGACTATATATTAAATTATAGTTGACATTCAACATTATTCAGCTTCAGCCTCAGGTGTACAGCACAGTGGTCAGGCATCTATAGTCCATGAAGCGGTCTCCCTAATAAGACAAGTGGAAAGGGCCCCACGTTTTCATTTTGCACTGAGCCCTGCACTGCCCAGCCTGCCTGCAGCATCAGTACGACCTGGGAGCTGGTTAGAAAGGCAGAATCCCAGGCCCCTTCTCAAATCTGTATTTGAACACAAATCCCAGGTGATTCACGTACAATGTATACATTAAAGTCTCAAAAGCCCAGAATGACAGAATCTGCTCAGTGATTCACAGGTCCAGTGGAGGAGCTAGGATCCAAACTCTGACCACCTGACTCCAGAGTGAAGTGAGGAACCTCCTACACTCCACTGGGGGGCTGTAAAGTCACTGTGTGTTCGCCCAACTTAAAGATGCAGAGACAGCTTCGAGAGGGTAATGGACTTGCCCAAGGTAGTAAATTGCCTGCGAGTGATTAAATAGGAATTAGAAGCAAATCTGTCTCATTCCAAATCTAAACTCTTTTCAAATAAGAGTATCAGAAATAATGGGGGAAGTTTTTGAATGCTGATTCCTGGGCCCCGCCCCAGACACACCAAAGCAAAATGTCTTGGTTGGGGCTTGAAACTCTGTGTGTTTAAAAACAGTGGTTCTTAAATTTGGCTGCACAGAAGCACTACCTGGGGAGCTTTTTAAAAATCCTGATGACCAGGCCACATCTACGATCAATTAAATCGGAATCTCTGGGGGTGGGCCTCAGTCATCAAAATTT
Organism: Rhinolophus sinicus; assembly: GCF_057876585.1. Classification (NCBI taxonomy): domain Eukaryota; kingdom Metazoa; phylum Chordata; class Mammalia; order Chiroptera; family Rhinolophidae; genus Rhinolophus; species Rhinolophus sinicus. Next base: position 64,833,649 of record NC_142517.1, on the reverse strand, counting down.
AAAACCAGTTGAGAGCTATTATTTTAAAATACTTCCAGGTAACCCTGATGCTCAGCCAGTTTGGGAACCCCGCTTCACAACTGCATGTGCTCCTGTTCACAGGGCTTCCCGCTGGGCTCCTCGGCATACAGGTTAGGAAAAGGCGACTAATGAGCAAACAAACAAAAATATGGGATTTCAAGAGACTAATTTCATTTCTAGAGCCAACCTAATCAACCAGCTCTGTATGTGAAAAAATGCAATTAGCACTCAGGATCACTGGTGCATGTTTTGTTAATAAAACTCTAAAAACTTATCAAAGACTCATTAGCAGCCAAAAGCAAGAACTCTGTGCTAAATATTTACATCTGTTTCTAAGTCAACATTTCTTTATGTTCAGGAATGTCACTCCCTAGTCATTATTCGAGAGCCTTTGTCAAATGCCCATGTTAAGAGAGAGAGGCACTCTCTGTAACAGTCAGGGAAGTTGGGGGGCCAGGGACCCTCCAGTGTGGGTGAAGGAGGGGATAGGAAGAAAGTGGGTAGCCACTGGTCTCTTAGGAGCTGTTGGAAGAGAATCTCAGGAGCTAGGGTTAAATGGTCTCCCGAGATCAAGAATTCAAACCCTCTTTCAAAACCTGACTCTAATTATTACATTGTTTTGTACACCTGAAACTAATAAAAATAAATTTTAATTAAATAACATTTTAAAAATTTAAAATAAAAAGCAATTGTGGGTTTTGGACACTATGTCCACAGAACTGAAAAGAAAAAAAAAAGAAAAAGAAAAAGAAAAAAAACTTGGCACCCTGCCTACAGTACCTGGCCTTGACACAGTTTCTCAAAGTTTATCTGGGGCCCACCACCTGCACATGAATCACCTGGTGCTCACTTCAACTGCAGCAATTTCTAATTCCAGCCCAGCATCAGATAATAATTCCAGCTACCAGATGAGCGTGGCGCCACCTGAGAATGGTGCTGTTTAAAAACAAAGGAATTCATATGTATATGAAAGTTTCCAAACAGCTGTTATCCATCAAAATCTATCCCAGTGTTGGTGGCAAATCCACTAAGCTAGTGCTACCTTGGGGATGTTTTGGTGGTTAGCTAGCTGCTTTCTCCCCCTTGAACACATAGTTCCATACCACTATCTTCCCTACATATCCCAGAGTTAACTGCACGTTCTACACATATCCTAGTATATAGAAAATTAGCCATGAAAAGAGCCTTACACACCATATGATCAAATATGCCCAATATAGGGGTCACTGCCACATAAGCCTTACCTATCCTAAATAGATCCAATTGGCCTACTTTGTAAGCTTTCACTGGCACACAAAAGGTTCTTGGAATTGAACCAAAACCTGTTCCCCAAACTGCAGAACAAATGGTCCCCTATGTGTCCTCAAGGGCTACCCAGACCCAGTCTCTCTTCCACAGGACAGTCTTTAATACCCACAACTATACACCACATCCATTTCAAACCTTTTATTCTTCAAGCTCAATAATCCCGGGTCCTTTCAATTTTTCTTTTAATTAAATTCTCTTAAAATTATATTTGTATGTGCTTTTACATAATATATATTTTTAGTTCATGTGAATGGAATTCTGTAATGTCTCATTCTGTTCCTTATTTTTTTCATCAATCCTGAGGCTTTTAAGAGCTATGTGTGTTGCATATGTACCTTAGTTTTTTCTCTGATGCAATAGTTGCTCCACATTCCCTCCCCACCTCTCCTCCACCCCCAAGTCTTCCTGATATCTATGCACTCCTCTTTTTAAAAATGTATTCCTCTTTATCCATGTATCTTTAAACCGAGGTACCAGAATTGAACCTCTCTCCCCCGTTATAAACACACAGGAAACTGGAGATATATTTTAGGTAATATATGATCCTAGATTCTTATAATAATTACCCATCAGTAGGGTCTTTAGTTATAATGATAATACCTCACTTAAATAATTTACATTGATGTCCATTTCCCTCCTTCTGAGGCTGAAGAAATCTATAATATGGGAAATACTGTCTCTTCAATAGACTAACGCTGCATCCTATTTCCATATGTTCCCTTTCCTTACAGAAATGCTTATTGTGTTGTTAAAGGTAATCTTATTAAAATAGACTCAGAATATTCAAAATAAACATTAGAGATCATCTAGCATGAAGTTGCCTGAGGTAGTAAACTAAACATTTTATGAAGGAGGAAACTGAGGTCCAGAGGGGTTCAGCAACTAGCCCAAGGCCACAAGCCAATTACAGCCTCAGAGCTGTCAGAAGCCCCAGGTGTCCTGACTCCCAGGCCAGCTTTCTCTAGCATCCATGTGGGCCTTGCTTGCTGCAGCACAGGAGGGCTGTGAATTGGCTCCTACAGCTGTCTTGCCCTCCCCCACCCTTGTATTCTCTGAAAGCAGAGCACACAAACCCAGTCTGTATTAGAGTTTCAGAGCTACAAAGCCTGCATTATTTAACACTGGCTTTAGCTATCTGGGATGGAGAATAAATAGCACTATAATAAAATCCATAAAATACACCAAATTGGATTTTTTTTCAGGGATGGCTCCAAGCACAAGTTGATAATCAAAAGGTTTTCAGAAAGACTGGAAATAGTGTTTGCTGTGTTGAAATTTCCCTGAATCTTAAGAACACCCTGTTCCCCATCATCCACTAGCTAAACCCTTTAGGCAGAGAGATGTGTGTTCCTCTAAGTCATGAAGGACGAGGACATTTTCAAAAGGCCTCATAAAGAAGGCTTTCTCCTGATGGTTAGAGCCATTCCCACCTTAGGACATTAAGGTCTTTGGCCCTGTGGGTCTCCTAACACTTCCTGGGCAGCTGCATTTAAAGTGGTAGAAGTGATGAATGCACTTGCCAGCAAGGTGCAGACGCTGTCAGTGACAGCAAGTGGCAATGACCACTGCTATCCTTTTATAGGTATTTGGGTTTGCAGGGCTACTAATAAGGAATCCTCCCAATTCCTCACAAGGACGTGACCGCAACTCAAATATGTCACCAGGGGATGCCTCTCTTTAGGCTTTGGAGTCCGAGGAGCCCTGTTCTCCATCAGTGCAGTCAAGTGAGGGGTAGCAATTAGCACATGCCCTCCCCATCATAATTTTCCTATGAAAATAGTACTTTAAAAAGAAAACTTCCAGTTCAAAAAGGTTTCATGAGCATACCCAGTTACCTTTCTTCAAGCCCACGTTCCCTGTGAAATAACTAAAATGACATTGTTTAAAGGATAAAATCATAACAGAGATAGCACATGAGAAAAAGAACCATCAGGGCATCAGAAAGTCTGAGGAAATCCTAAAAGACAGACAGTGGGATGGAAGGGATATCACCACCCAAAACACCAAAAGTAAGAGACGTTGCTCCCTAGAGAAGCTGGACACAAGTCAAGCAACTTGGTGTCAACAAAAGACAAAGTTCAGGAATGGGCTCTGAGGCAATGAGACGAATTAACTGAAGAATTCTTCTTTTTACATCCACTGAGCGAGCAAAGCGTTGATTCCTCTTCCAGGTACACAGAATACAAATGGCTGAACCTTTGCCTGCTGGGATGAAGCTTTACAAGTACTCCCTAACAAAAATGGGCAATTATCTGGATAAGGGTCGAAGTGTGGGTGTTTGGGCAGAGAAAGAGAACAAAGTTTCATTTATTTTTGTACTGCATATCAGACCTTAAAAGAAAGAAGGAGGAGGACAAAGAATAAGGAGGATGCGAGGAAGAAGAGGAGGAGGAGGAAAGAGCCCTCTTTCAGCATGCCCTCTCCTGGAGCAATGCCAATTGCTGTGGCAGCCGCAGGCTGAGTGCCTGCTTCCCCTCAAGGTGCCCGTCACATGCCTTACTCATCCACACACTCCCCTCCCATGAGAGAAAGTCCTGTTGACAGACACCAGCACAACCGTAGAGAAAACCACATCAGAAATATACACTAATTAATCTACCTTCATGTGCCTTAACCAATAACCAGGACTCACTAGACATCTGACTGAAACCTACAGAGAAAGAAGCTCTACCCTGGTGACTAAACCAAATAACCAACTCAGTAAGGAACAGGTATTACAGTGAGAACCTATGAACTTTAAAAAAATCTAATTAGTCTGTGCTATCAGAAAGGGTTTCATTTCTATAAAACAAGACAGGTGTGGATCAAAAAGATGAAGCAAAGGGACCAAGAAATGGAAAACATAGAGGGAAAAGTTAAGTGATATGGAGGATAGAGTCAAGAAATCTATCATCTATTTAATACAAGCTCCAGAAGTAGAAAACAGAAAACAGTGGCTGTGAGTAAATAAAATATAATGAAATAAAATTTCCCAAAGCTTGAGATACACAGCATATTCAGACTAAAAGTTTCTACTAAGTGCCAAGTAGGATTAGCAATAAAGTTTGACGAAATTTCAGAATTCCAAGGATAAAGAAAAAAAAATCCTAAAAGTTTGCAGAGAGAAAATAATATCTTATAAAAGAAAGATCAGAAAGCATTTTTGGTGTTTTATTTATCAGCCGCTATATATCACTTACTATATATGTCAGGCCCTTTTCTAGGCACTTTAAAAGGAATAACTCATTTAGTGATTTAAAGTACGACAGTCCTTCTCATCAACAAGCTTGAGCACTAGAACACAATCAAATGTCTTCAAAGTTGTAAGAAAAATTATTTTTAAGCTCATAATCTCATATATATTCAAACCATCAATCATATGTGTGAGCAAAATAAAGGCATTTTTTAATATTTAGGATTCAGAAAATTCACATGCCCCATGTGGGGGGAAAAGAGCACTAGAAGCTATACCAATGAAATTAAAAAGAAATACAAAAAGACAACATAAGCTATAAGAAGCTGCACTGGCTGAACATGACCTAGAAGTAAAGAAAAGACTTGAAAAGAAATTAAACAATGATCCAGTGGACCTTTATGCTTGGAATACTCTCATTTGAGCATGGGTGGTTTAGTAACATAGGATGACATTACCTCCTCTATGACCAGGCATTAAGCTTGGTGTGACAATACGTAATAATAACAATCCATGCATATCATAACACTGCAAATGCTATGTGGGGGTTAATTTCTCTAATAAACCTATGGTCAACGTAAAAAAAATGTCATTACAGAAAATATAAATGCAAATGAAAAAATACTAATGTAACAGAAATTGAGGAGAGAAAAAGGGGAAGAAAGCCTGGGAGAAAATAGAAGTGAAATAAATACTCCATCCTTCCTGTCAGGGAATCAACAAATACAATCTAGCATTAATAAATCAAGAAAATATTGGTGATAATTTGAAATTATAATAAGGAGCAGCATCAGAACTTAAAATCAGAAACTTTAAAAAGTAATTACTGGGAATATACGTGAGTTCTCTGCACTTTTTTGCTCAATTTTTCTGTAAACCTAAAACTTCTCTAAACGTCTATTAATTAAGAAAAAAGTAGTTATCTATGTGGAGTAGGTGGATGACCTTTCTGTGTGGTTTGAACATTTTCATTATGATTACTTTAATAACATGTTTAACCTTAGAATAAGTATTAAATAATATATTGAAACAGGAGGAAGAATTCTTGACAAGTATATTTGATCCTTATTATGGTTATTTATATATTTATCTTACTCCCATAAACTCTTTAAAAGCTTATCTGTGTATTTTCTACGGTGATTAACACAGAACTTTTAGCCTTATGCTTAATTTAAAAGGTTATTTATAAAAATTTTAAAGACATAGAAGTAAAAAGGCACAATTTGATGTTTCTTACTAATTTTCAACTTTAATCAATCACTTCATGTGTGTAATACTATCTAGTTACAGCAGATATTGGCTAGGAATCAAGGCTGTCTGGCCCTCCTTTGCCCATGGCTCCCTGGCTTTGGCTGCTTTCCTAAACTTGTGGCCCTTCACTGGGCCCTGCCTGGCAATCTGTATCTTCTGCACACCTGATTTTCCACTGCGTGGTCCAAAGTGTGATGGCTTTGTGTTGTCTGGTCTTTGCATGACTTTCCTTGCTGTAGACAGACCAGCATCCTACACTCCTCACCTCAGAAAGTTCAGTGTACTTCGGCCTTTCTTGGTTCTGGAGTGCTCTCTGCAACTGCCTTTCACTGATACTGGGCCCACTTCCGAATCTGAGATTTAAAAAACAAAAGCAAAACTGGAAATAAAAAAGCAGAGAGTTGGAAGCTAGGAGAGTGTTTTTCAAGAGTGGTTTGGTCAAGGATATCTACCTCAGGTGGGGTGATGCCACCTCCTTCAGTCAAGCCAAAGGAAAGATGCTTAAACAGAACCCCTCTGAGAATTTAACAGGCTCTCTCTGCAGTCTGGTGGGCATACTAATGGTGAATTCATGTCTGTGAAATCCAAAAAGTAAGAGAAGTTATAGATGACCCCTCATAACACGAGATAAGAGAGATTCTCATACTGAGGCAATATGCACTCCCAGTATTTGTGAGGGCAATACAGAAGGGAGTGTTTCCGGTAAGCCAGGTGTGGGCTACCCCTGAGCCAGCATAGAATTCTCACAGATCCTGAACATGAAAGCCCCCTACAAGGGCAAGGGACCTCTGCCAACAAAGGCTGGACAGGTGGCTAGCTATAGGACAGGGAACTGAGCAGTGCCATAAACTACATCTGGAATACAAATGCATTCAGATGTGTCAAGGAAACCTCAGGTAAAAGAACCCTTATGATGGTGGGGCAGGAAAGGGAATTGGGGCTTTTCCAAAAACTCTTTCCAAAAATCCTATCAGAAAGGCTAATGAGAGAGTCAGCTGAAAACACTTGACAAGCCCAAAAGACACTGATGCCAGCTCTTAGCAATATTTATCAAATGAGAAAATGTCTCCCAACCTGTGGTAGGCAGACTTCTAAGCTGGTGTCCATGATTCCTGCCCCCGGTAGCCATGCCTTTGTGTGACCCGCCTCCCCTTGAGTGTGGGCAAAACCTGTGACTTGCTTCTAACCAACAGAATATGGCAAAGATGAAGGGATTTGCTAATGTGATTGAAGTCCCTAATCAGCTGACTTTAAGTCATCAAAAGGAAGAGTATCCTGGGTTGGCCTGAGTTAATCAGGGAGCCCTTCAAAAGAGCATCTAGAGGTCAGAGATGGTCTGTCCTGCTGGCCTTAAAGAAGCAAGCCACAATGAGTTCTACAGGAGAAAGGAAATGCATTCAGACCACAACCCCATGAACTTGGAAGAGGATCCCAAGTCTCAGATGAGATCACAGCCCAGCAGGCAGCTAGAGTGCAGCGTGTGAGTCTGAGCAAAGGGCCCAGCTGTGACTGCACTCCTGACCCACAGGAACTGTGAGCTCATGAATGTGTGTCACTTTAAGCCACTAAACTTGTAGCAATTTGTTTGACAGTAATAGAAAACTAATAAATCACCCTACACACAGTACAATTCCATGGGAGTCAAAACCGAGGTTAACAAGATGACGGAGGATAGGTTAAATTACTAGATGGGGAAAAAAGAAGGAAAAAAGCTGACCACAGACTCTGTCACTTTGGCAAGGGGTCAGCATGCAGGAGGATCTAACTGGGGGAGGAGAGAAAGCATAACTTTACATAAGGATTAAAGACTTTCTTATTACCTGAAATTGTATTTGTGGTATGTGTGTGTATGTGTGTCATGCGGGAGACCCTGCTCGCTGCGCCATGTGTTGTGCGGGACAGCCTGTGGGGTCTCTGGTCCCGCTCCCCATACAAGAACGCAGGATATGGTGAGGCCAAAAAGGAACACCCACGGAGCCATAGGTAGGGGAGTCATACCACTATATTCTCTCTGGCGGCGGCACTATACTCTCACTGGAGGCTGGATCCACACTGTCCGCAAACCGCCATCCACGCTTGCCAGCCCAGCTGCCATCTTCTTGCTAGCCCCCCATTCTTTCTCTCTCCTCTCTCTCCTCTCTCCTCTGCTAGCGTAGCCACAGCAGTTATATTGTGGCCAATGGCTCACTGGTTACAGCTGACGGCCAACTAGCCACAGCTGATGGCCATGCAATCACAGTTGATGGCCATTTACTACCTGAGCCAGCACCTGTCTATGTGAGGCCGAGAGCCTGTAAACTACTTTCTGGGGCTCTGCCCCCACACTTCACCCCTATAGGCTCTCGCCTCACAATCTACCGACAAGCTTCTTCCGCGAGGGGCCCTGTGCGAGGAGCCTGGGGGTGAATGCAATATCCTGGACACAGCCAGGCTCTCTGGGCACAGTCAGGGTTTCTCAGGGCACCACCAGTACTTCTAGGCACAGCCAGACTTCCTGGACTTCTTAGGGTACCACCTGTCTTCCCGGACACAGCCAGGGTTTCTCAGGGCACCACCAGTGCTTCTGGGCACGGCCAGACTTCCTGGACTTCTTAGGGTACCACCTGTCTTCCGGGACACAGCCAGGGTTTCTCAGGGCACTGCCACTCTCTGTGGGCACAGCCACACTTCCTGGACACAGCCAGGGCTCTCAGGGCACTGCCACTCTCTTTGGGCACAGCCACACTTCCTGGACACAGCCAGGGCTCTCAGGGCACTTCCACTCTCTGTGGGCACAGCCACACTTCCTGGACTCAGCCAGGGCTTTCAGGGCACTGCCACTCTCTGTGGGCACAGCCACACTTCCTGGACACAGCCAGGGCTCTCAGGGCACTGCCACTCTCTGTGGGCACAGCCACACTTCCTGGACTCAGCCAGGGCTCTCAGGGCACTGCCACTCTCTCTGTGCCTCTCAGGGTACCCTGCTGGAACAACAGCGACTCACAATCATGGTGCTTACATATTCTCAATGGCGGCCAGTCAAGAGACAAAAGCAAATATCCCCCAGTTCCACTAACAACAGTTCCCAAACAAACAGTCAAGCGGTCCATTAAATTAGGGATGGAAGGCAATTCCCCATAGTCCATAGTCATTCGCCAGGGCTGTCCTGGGGGTGAGGGACGACCTTGACCTCACCCTCATCTCCCACGGAGGACTCAGCAAGCGTTACCTCCTGGGACTACAAGTCCTGCATCGGGGCTGCCTGAGCAGGAACTTCCCGGCCCACAGGGCTGCAACGACCTTCGCTTTCTCCGGCCTGTGCTGGTTGGGGAACCGTCCACATCTTTCCATCTCTCCGCGGGGCTCCATCTCTCCAGCAGCTGCATGGCTTTTCCTGTGCTGGTGGGAGAACCGTCCACGTCCTCCCACCCCTCCACAGGGTCCAGCTCTCCGGCAGCTGCTCCTCCTGGTCTTCCTGAGACTGAGTGTCCATACACACAAACTGCTCCACCGTCCTTTGGAGAGCTTTGGCTGGCACCAGACCCTGCTCGCTGCGCCATTTGTCATGCGGGAGACCCTGCTCGCTGCGCCATGTGTCATGCGGGACGGCCTGCGGGGTCTCTGCTCCCGCTCCCCATACAAGAACGCAGGATATGGTGAGGCCAAAAAGGAACACCCACGGAGCCATAGTTAGGGGAGTCATACCACTATATTCTCTCTGGCGGCGGCACTATACTCTCACTGGAGGCTGGATCCACACTGTCCGCAAACCGCCATCCACGCTTGCCAGCCCAGCCGCCATCTTCTTGCTAGCCCCATTCTTCTCTCTCTCTGCTAGCGTAGCCACAGCAGTTATATTGTGGCCAATGGCTCACTGGTTACAGCTGACGGCCAACTAGCCACAGCTGATGGCCATGCAATCACAGTTGGCCATTTACTACCTGAGCCAGCACCTGTCTATGTGAGGCCGAGAGCCTGGAAACTACTTTCTGAGGCTCTGCCCCCACAATGTGTGTGTGTGTGTGTGTGTGTGTGTGTGTGTGTGTGTGTGTGTGTGTGTGTGTATAAAATGCCCTGCTCCTCCGGATATCAAGAAAGAAGAGAAGGTAGCAACTACCATGTTTCCCCAAAAATAAGACCTAGCTGGACAATCAGCTGTAATGCGTCTTTTGGAGCAAACATTAATATAAGACCCCGTATTGTATTTATTATATCATATCATATCATATCATATCATATCATATCATATTATATTAGACCCGGCCTTATAATAAAATAATACCGGGTCTTATATAAATGTTTGCTCCAAAAGATGCATTAGAGCTGATGGTCCCGCTAGGTTTTATTTTCGGGGAAACACAGTAGCCCCACAGTGTAGGAATGAATGGACAATGCAAGAAGCAAAGTTGCCTTCAGAGTATACCTCATGAACCTCACTTGTTCAACTTAACAGTCACTTCATAAACTGTGTCACTTCATAAACATTACACTGAGATCTCCACATACCATACTGGAACTGTCTATGCCTGATACCACGTCTTTCATTCTAGCAGACTGTCCAGTGCCCCACACAGCCAGCAACCATTTAGAAGAAACTCCAAGCCTTCCAATTTCCTCAAAAGAGTTCCTCATCCTCATTTTGTTCCATCTTCAGCCTTGTCCCTGCGTTTTCTCAGCTCCCGACTTCCTGACCTCATTTCCTTTGTCTAGCCTAATGTCTTTGTTTAGACTGGATAGATCTGTTCCTTCTGGTTGGCTTTAGTCCCCTTTCTGCAATAAGGTCTCTCTCTAGGTCCATCTACTTATGTCTACGCTAGGTAACTTCCACGTGTGACCAAGCGCTGGCCCTTATGACCCAACCCCAGCACTGATACACTTGTTTGGTACCCCTACCAAGATCACCACAACTTCCCATGATGGGATTTTCAACAAAAGTTGGGTGATCTCAGCAGTCTGCTTGGGGGGAAAGAAAGTACTGTGGCCAATAAAAGTCACTGCCTCAAGGATACAATCTGGTGCACACATGTAAATCTTAGAAGCAGAAACAGTAAGAACTGAAGAGAATTTTCATTTGGGTAGGTCCATTTTTTCTTTTGAGTCAAAGGTGAAGCTACAACTAAATGGCCCAGCCCAAGAAAGGAGAGTCATGTATACTGAGGATTTCAAGGGACCTTGAAGGTAACTCCAGGGCAGACCTAGAGTATGAGCAATGGTCCATAACAAAGCACCCAACTGCAAGTGCAGACCCAAATCCTACCACTATAGCTACAGAATCAGAGGAACTATGGGGCAATCTCATCACCAAACCTCAACTTTAACTTAGAAGACAGGGATCTTATCCTTCTGTTAACCACTGTATCCCAAACCCAGAACAACGCCCAGCACTTGGTTCATGTGCCATTTAGGCCCACCAAATGGATGAATGACTGAAGGAATTAATTCCACCAGCCCCATATTAGTTCCAAGATGACTGTGCGAGCATAGGGCTTTGCCTAGCAAGCAGACACAGACTTATCCCCATGCTCTTCTCTCCTTTTGCCTCTTTCGCGTTGCCATTTTGTTCTACCCGAGTCCGTTTTGTCTACCTCTGCGTCAATGTCCCCAACTCTCTCTGCCCTCATCTCTCTTGCTGACCCTTGTGAGACTTCTTTACTCCTACTCTCAATTTTTCTTCTCTCCCCTTTCTCATTCCCTGTCATCCCTTTTCTTCATCTTTCCTTTCTCCCTTTGTACCTCTTCCTTCCACCCTTTCACCACACAGGCCCATCCATTTTCATATGTCCCTCTCCCTACTACTTACCTGGCCATAATATTAGTTTGAAGTATATTTTATTTATGTCTATTGATTAAAGTTCTATGTTCCATGTTCTTAATTAACTTATCATTCATTCTGCTCCCATATATTGTTGTTGCATATTTCCAACAACAGATATATTGCTGATAAAGCTATTTGTAAATCAATGTTCTATAAACTGAATCATATTTCAAATGTACCAGAAGAACTTGCTAGATAAAGAAACCTATAATGAAAAATTACACAGTTCCCAATAATGCATACTTTTGTAAATCTAAAGTTTCAGAAAATGTCCATGTGAAATAAAACAAACTCATTTTAATGTCACCACAGTCCTTCTGCCCCAATTTTTGTTGATCTCCTCGAGATAGATATTAGATCTCAAAAGAGTCTGTAAAAGGGACTAAATAATTCTCCTGGGAGGCTCTTCTTTATGAAAATGGAAGTGTTAGAAGATGAAAGATGAACGAGAACATGCTCAAAGTCTACACATTTATAAAAGGCAACAAATATGATAAATGTTCATTCATTATACATATGCCTGTGCAGTTACTATTATATTCCAGCACTCTGGTAGGTACTGAGGATAAAAACTTGATTAAGGCGTAGTGCTTGCCCTCAAGGACTCACAGTCTAATAGGGGGCAGAAACCCATAAATAATTTCAAAACAATGTATATTTTAAATAACAGTAGCATGTATTTTTTAAGAAGGCTCAGCGGTGGCACCAAGTGGGGAAAGCTTCCCAAGATCAGAAACTGGGTGTGTTCTGATTGCTGTTTTATCACCAGTGCCTAGCATGGAGCCCCCTTACACTAGACACACAATGGATATTTGCTATTAAATTGTTGAGTGAGCTACTCTGCTGTGGTGGGAATTGGAAGGAGCAAATCGATAAAGGCTTTAATGAGAAGATACGTTAATCAGGCCTTCAAGGAGAATAGATGTTCTGTAGTTAAATAAGCACGGAGTCAGCTTCACATGTGGAAGCCACAAGTATAAGGGACAGAGGTGAGGAAAAACAATGCACATTCATGAACTAATTTCAAGCGAGCACATGCCATTCACAAAAGCCCTCTCTCATTATCTGGAAGAACAAGAAGTTAGGCCCTTTTATGTGTAGCTCACCATCTTGTTTTTCCTCTTTACGGCTTTGTCTGTTCATACCATGCAGTTGCTACTTCCTGTCTCATTTATGCCTCTGCCCTAATTGGTCCCTCAAGGGGCTCTCTGTCCAATCTTTCCAACTGCCAACTCTCACCTTTCTATACTCCTAAGTTACTGTTCTATCAGAATTGTTTGAGGTAGTTTCCCTACCATCTGTGTGGTAGGGCAAAAATGTGCTACCGATTCTAATGCATCCTTGGTTGCCCCCTAGGACTTGTTAGATATAGTATACCTACTACACAGGTTTCTGTAGGCAGCACAAACTTATATCCAGAATTTTCCAGAACCATTTTTATTTCAAACACTCTCTTCTATTGTTCCTTAACCCTTCAAAGTCCCTGAAGTTTGAATATATCATATCCATACTTCCCAGTCTAATCTCACAGCACAAAGCAGCACAAAACTCTTGTTAGACCACGTGTCACATGCAATTTTTGTTTCAGAAAATCTGAAGATCAGATTCCTGGGTCTTGTCTCCCATGACAATTTGTTAGTCCTAACATTTGCTGCAATAATTTGCCTACTCCAAGGCTGCTCTAGGAACAGGAGCAGCGTGTCTGCGAGGGTTGTGCAGCATAGTGGCTAAAAACTGCAGGTAGGCAGCACTGCCCTTAGGAGGGGCAGGAGAGGTGATAGAGGTGCCACAGCAGGACACACAGTATATGAGCTTTGCAGCCAGACAGGCCTCAATTCAAATTTCACCTCTACCACATATTAGTAATTGCCTTCCACTGCACCTGATCTCAGCCCATGGTACTCTTCCTCCTCCAGCTGAGAGTGAAGTGGAGACAAGTCCTCTCCTAGCAGCTGGTTTGTCACCCAACGGGACCTAGTGCAGTAATGAAATAGCTGCCTTTGGCCTTCCTCACGCCAATGCTTCCTTCTATCAATAGTCATACATGCTCCGATAACCACCTTCATTTGGAGGCACGACCCATACTCTAACCCTCATTTCCTCTGATTAGGCTCCCATTGACTCTCCCTGCTTTGGGGTCTCCAAGCAATAATAACTCAAAGTGTACCTCAGACCCACACAGCCCCTGCAGCATGGCCAGGGTTCCTTACCTGGGGGTCATGAGCTGGGGAGTAGCTCTTTGCAAACCTTAGATTTGCATCCTGGCTTCCCAATTCTCATGTCTCTCACCCCTCAGGAATGCTGCATAACATTTCGGAAGTTTGTCCCACACAGAGGTGCCCAGCCTAGCGGAGGAAGGCACTCCTCAACAACCACGTAACTGCAAGGGACTGTCTTTTCCTATATCACAGACTGGCCTTTCTTCTGACCACATAAATGCCCTCCAGGCAGCTACCTACACACTGTCCAGCTCAGCAACCCCACCTGCTCAGCCCTCCTTCTCCTTCCCTTGCTCATCCACCCGCCGTTAGCCCCACTGTCTTCTTGCACATCTTTTTCTTCCATTTATTCTTCTCTCTACTCTCCTTTCATCCCTTGCACATTCCTTGGTCATTTCATGGAAATATAAAGAGCGCACACTTCATCCAAGTTATACCAGATCCTCTAAAGTCTGACTCCTAGGGACTCCAACGCAGCCGTCTGAAGCTAAAGCACAGGAAGGACTGCACAACAACGCGTGGGCAGTCGTTTTCTAAGAGCTAAAATACGCACCCAATTTACATGACTATTTGCATTTGTGTATAAATTATACATCAATATGTATCATCCAAAGACAGCGAGTTACTAAAATAATTTTGCTACTTTCAAACTTGTTACTGCTCAGTTTTTCCTCTCTCCCACTTGCAACAACACCCACACACATTTCATTCCTCAGGAGAAAGAGAGTGATGAAAAAGAGAGGAAGAAAGGAAAAAATAGGATAGAGAGAAGTAGAGGAGAAAATGGAACAAAGGAGGGAATAAAGATGAGAAAAGGAAAATGCCAATGAAATAGTAAATACTTTTGAGTAATTAAATAAAGGCTACCATGGTAATGCGCTTATGACAATGATTAACACAATCCAATCCATACCAAAAGAAAGCAAAATAAATAGGAAATCAAGCACATGCAACCTCCCTATAATCTCCTACTTATTTCAGATAAAAATTATTAGCATATAATTTCTACAGAAAGTTTCTTTAGCAGGTCACTGTGGTGTGCATATGTAGATTCAGCCTTTTAACAGTAAGCAAATGTCATAAAATACTTCAGCTACAACTATTTTGTGCCCACATTAAACTGGCTTTCGATGTGGCACTATAAGGATCAAGCAAGACAAAGTGTGTGTAGTAAACAACGCTTGTCTATACTTGTCCCATAAACTCACTTCGTTGAGAACTTCTCGCCCCCATCCCACCCCATCCCAATTCAGGTCTCCAGGCAGCCGTGTATTCACTACAGGACTCCTACGTTCCAGACCAATTTCATTCTTTTCCCTAGGAATCTGGATTGTGGGTTCAGAGATGCTGGATAGTTTTGAGCTCCTCATTTGAACTCAGGAGGTGAGTTTGCCCTTCAGGGATAGCCAACTTCACCTGGACAGAAGGAAGCACAAATAACAAATGCAACAAGAGAGAAAGCGGGAGGTTGAAAATGTGTCATGTCTAGGTTCTGATGGGTTCCTAGCTCCAGGCTGCAGTCCCATTGGGAACTCTAAGACACTTATGTGTCCTTATAATAAATTTCCCCTTTCTGCGCCAGTCAGTTTGGGTAGTTTTCTGTTATTTGCACCAAAAGAACCTTGACTAAGACTATTTAATCCAATTAATCCAGAGGCATATCCAATTTAATATTTCTAATAATTTTTAATATATTTGAAGTGTTTTGTGGCTGATAAGATTTTTTTTTCATTTTCTATTAAGTAAAGTTGAACTCTTTAGGATATAGCCACTTTGTCTAAGGAACTTTCCTCAACAGTGTCGTATTTTCAGCCATTAAAATATCAGATACTATAGGGACACGTTATCACTTTGCGTTGCACAATAGATTACTACTTTGTGATTCACACATCTTGGAGAATAAAATACACTGAAGTTCAATAAAGTGCTCACCCGTGGGTCTCACTTCTTCATTTCTGCCATCAAAATACCAATACCTCATTAAATGTGAACAAACATTGGAAATATGCTAATTCAGTTAATAAATGCATGGAAAGAGCAAAGGCACAAATAATGAAAAAAAGAGCAAGAAGGAGGCAATAATAACAAAAAGGAATAAATCTGAGAAATTCTACAAGGTAGGCTGCAGGCTTGGCAAGTAATTTATTACAGTAGAAAAGAAAGTGGAGCATGGCAGAGGACCAACGGAACCTAGAAAGGAATCTGGGCCTGCTCCCTGGGCCATATTTGAGTGGAGAACTCGTAGTTTAGTATCAGGACCCCACTGAGTATTCTTTCTAATGGGCTGTATAACCACAGGCCAAAGCCAATGTACAATAAAATGCACATCCTTCAATTCACATTGTACAATCAGTAAGGCTCAACTATAGTTTTCTGTTTCAACAAAAAATATATTACAAGTTCTCACTAGTAACTTATATGATAATTCACACACGGTTTCTCCCTATAATAGCACAGACTGCGAACTACACACATGAATAAGAGACACAAACTCCGCCTTTTGCAGATGCAGGTTTTAGTTCAATCCTAGGTTCATGCTCTGCTTTCTCCACTCACTGATGCTGCCTTGTTTCCCCGAAAATAAGACCGAGTCTTATATTAAGGTTTGCTCCAAAAGACACATTAGGGCTTATGTTCAGGGGATGTCATCCTGAAAAATCATGCTAGGGCTTATTTTCTGGTGAGGTCTTATTTTCAGGGAAACACAGTGATATAACTCAAGTTGGACTGGAAAACATAAAAACATAATTATCATTTTAATATTCAGTAACTACTCTATGCCAGAGACTATATTAGGTCTTTTCTGTATATGTTATATGTAATTCTCTTTATAATGCTACAAGATAGGTATTATTACTCTACTTATTCTACAGATAGGCAAATTGAGTTTCAAAGAAATTAAGTAATTTACCCAAGTCATACAGTAAGTAAATAAGGGAGCCAGAATTGAACCCAAGTCTCTCTTAATCCACAGTCTATATATTTCTATTTCATCTTGATTCAACATAAACTACACTGAACTGTCTCTGTAAGATGAAAAGAAATGTATTCACTCATTCAGTTGCTTACTCAATAATTTTTATTTATTTTTTATTGAGTATTTACTACCATGTTGTACAATTCAGGGGGCACCACTCACAAGGTATCCCACATTAATCTCTTCCTCTCAGCACAACAATGTGACTGGTGCCCTGGAACTTCACAACTTGCAAACTCTGCCTACCCTTGGACAAGACATTCTGAATGATACAAAAGTAAGGAAGACAGTCTTCCATAAGGAAGGAGCTTATGGTCGATTGTGGAGATAAAGAAAATCCTCATTAACAAAAGAAAATATGATGATGCCTCAAACAAGGTAAAAATACAATGGACATTCCAAAGCAAGCGTCCAATTTCCCAAAGGTCTGCTTGAGGAGATTAATAAAGGAGCCCTTTAAATACCACGTGCAATTTGCTGACTGCACAAGTGGCCTGACATGGCCCACTGCTGCCAAACACATTCAAAGACACTACAAGGAAGAGAGGCGAATGGGAAAAGCTTTTTACATTTTTTAATCTTCTGTGTTGATTTATCTTCTTCTGTGCTATGAGAGGAAGGCCTTCTCCTACCTCCTCCCAGTTTCAGCTCCTCCCCCATTTCAACACACTCACGCACACACACACACACACACACACTCTCTACAATTTAAAATTATAATTCATCTGTGTTCCTCTTCATTTGGGTTTCAGTGATTCAGTTTTACAGAATGCAAATACATGTTCTCTTGCTGCCTGCCCCAGTTCAATAATCACTTGTCAGTACTCTGAGTATACATGAAATTAAATGACATTTGAAAAGACCTGTAATTCTAAGAATAAACAGTAGAGAATATTTAAAAGTAATAAATCCACATTTCGACACCAAGTAAACTTTACTTCGTGTTATTTCTTTGGCTCATGGATATCTGATAATGTACTTATCCTAGAAAGTTAAGTACTGGTATAGTGAGTCGGGGATCCAATTTTGATATATTTTTTTTTCACATGTCTAACATGATCTGTTGCTACAGTTCCATAAAAATATGAAATTGATACTAATCAAATATATATATATATATATATATATATATATATATATATATATGAGTACCTACACACTTGCACAATGCAACTCCCCCACCCAGAGGTAAACTGCATCTGTTCAGTTCATTTCCCTCCTTCCACTGGTATCTAAGTTTTTACTGTTACAGAGGAAGGAAGATATTAATTTTTTGCTCTAGTAGTCAGAAGATTAGAAGCATTAAAACAGATGCACCAAAGTCATGTTTTTTTGAGTTGTTTTTTTTTATCTAAAGACCAAAAGGAAGCAAATCTAATTGATAGATACATGAAACAGGGCTGCATTCTCAAACAGATTATTTTCTTGCTGCTGACTTTCCGCCCTTGCTCCATGCAACACCTCGTCTTTGCAAATACAGGGTTTGCTTTATAACGAATCTCAGGAAATCCTCCCTGTCACTCAGCCATCCAGGGAGCAGTCCTCTGTGGCATGGCACATCCCTTCACAGGTGGCTACGCCTGCCGAGAAGACATCAGAGATTCCCCAGTGGGAAGCAAAACCACGAAACAGAAGGCTAAAGTCAAATAAAGATTTAAGTGAGAGAGGTTGTTTTAGTTAGGAGAGAATGGAGGTTGGGAAGATAGCACAAAGAAGACAGAGACCAGACCTAGAAAAACACAGCTGTACTCTTGAGGACAAAGTGAGATGCACAGAGCAGTGCCTTGGAGCAAACAAAACCTGCCTGATCCTTAGAAACCTGAGCGTCATAAAATATGGATTCCTGGGCCCACCCCAAATTGCTGAATCGAAACCTTTGGGTATTGAGGCGAGGAATCTGTATATTTTTAAAGTGCACCGGATCATGGAGCTTATTCACATTTGGAACCATGGCCCTGTAAGACACACAAATTTATACTGTCTTCTCCTAGTAGAAGCCAGTCCAACATTGCTGGTGCAGATCCTGGGGTAGGGATAAGTCACTGGGACCCATGAGACCCTGTTTAAAGGGGGAACTGAGGGGCAGAGGAATAGCAGTTCTCAGTGAGCAAACCCTAAGAGAAGATGGCTATAATTTAGGAATTAAGTGTCGAGGACAGGAACGGAAAGGAAAATACCGGTATGAAAGATAGTATACAGGAATATGTAACGGAATGTGTTGGCTAGTTGATTATGAAGTATGTTCAGACATAGTGATTCTGAGGTTTGGATTTATATCCCAGAGGCAGCATTTTCTCTCCATCTCCATAACCACCACTCTTGTCCTTACCTACACTGTTGTAATAGCCTCCAAACCAGTGTCCCAATGTCCATTTTTGCCCCAATGGATTCCCCACCAATCCATTCTCTTCCCCACAGATCGTGATCATCTAAAAACACAAATCTGATCATGGTGTTCCCTGACTTAGTATGCTGCAATCGTCCTTAAGATAAAGATCAAAGTCCTTAACATCACAGCAAGGCCCTTTATGATCTGACTCAACCTCATCTCTTGACACTTTCCCTTCCAGGTCTCTTTTCTACCTACATCGTTTTCTGTTTTCTTTGAATTGCCCAGTTTCCTTCCACCGCCACCTCCTATCCCAAGACTTTCAGGAGTTCTCTTGTTCATGCGTGGAGAGAGATGACCCTTCTGCAGCCCTGACTCATCATTCAGAGCTCAGGTCAAACATCAATTCTGCACAGAAGACTTCCCTCACCTCCCAGTCGAAGTTGGGTCCTTTGTTACACATTCTCATGCTCTTCTTTTCCTTTGTTGCTCTTGTCATACGTGCAGTAAGGTATATTTCTGTGATTATATGATTAATGTCTAACTCTCCCAGTGGAATGCAAACTCCACTAAATTAGGGCCCTATCTTTTAGTCCATAATCTACGCAGCACCTGGAACAATGTCTGAAATACAGTAGATACATGTATTTGCTGTGGGAATAAAAGGTAGCAAACATACTTGGGTAGCTGGGAGAATAAGAGAACCACTGAAGAAATAGGGAAACTAGAAAAGGGAAAAAGAAACGAAGTGTTTGATTTCAAGTGTTGATAATAGTGGACTGCAGCCAATGCAGGTGATTTATGTAAAGGTAATAATAATAAAATTTTCAATGACACTTGATTTTAACAGATAATTGATAATGTACGTTATGATCTAGGGCTGAAAACAATGACTTGGAACATATAATCACTTATGTGGTAGTTAAATGCTGAGAAATCTAAATGGAAAAGTACATATAAACAATACCAGAGAACGAAATATCGAGTCTCGAGGAATGCCCAGGGTTAAGGGGTGGGAGGGCCAAATAAGAGAAGGATGGACCAGGAGGACATGACCAAACAGGATGGTGTAGTGAAACAGAGAGCATCAGGGAAGGATTTTCCAGATTTGAACTATCAATGAAGACAAATGCTGCAGACAGGCCACCGGTATTGGCTCCTTCAAGAGCTGAGCAGTTGAAACTCTATCATGAAGGATGGGTAAGAGAATCGGGCAGGTAGATAAAAGCCTATTTCCAAACACCTCCCACATGTACATCGGCACATGTAACCCCAGCAGCATAAATAGGCCCTTATGCCCAGCAGTAGGCAGACTAGAGGCTCTTGGAATGGCATAGTGCAACACAAAGTCCCTTCCTCACTACTCCACTCCCACTCTGATGACTGAGCTCTATGTCCACTTTGTTCAGCAGCATCTATCCTGAATGCTTGAGACCTGGCACACGTGTTCCGGTGTGGGTATTCACCATGCTTTCCTATGGCTTTATGGATGGTGCCATCTTGTTCTTATTGAAGAGACACTGAAGAAGGCACCAACAATGAAGGAGCCTTGCCCAAATCGTCCCCAGATTAAAATCCAAATTGGTTCTAATCGGAACCAATTATGTCACACATCCTCAATAAATGTCTACCAATCCTGATAGTGTGATGTTATGGCCTTTGATCTATCCTCAGGGTACCATTTCTATTTCAGCAGAACAGAATTTGTTGTGTTATAAGTATCTGTGAAACATTTCATTTAATGTGAATGCAAAAATCCAAATATATAGCAGCATTCCTTCTTGAAATGCTAATTGGCAAACATAAAGCAAGAGTGATTTGGGGCAAACATTGAAAATGTCAGCTGATGAGGGTTTCTACTTGTCCGTAATAACTCTGACACCTTAAAATGTGTGAAAGATGAATCAGATAAAGATCAGAGGTCACTTATCTGAGTTCCCATAAAACTACAAGGTAATACTGGAAATCAACTTATGCACCCCACCATCTATTTTAGATTTCAGAAAAAAAGAGAGCTAAAAAAAAATGGATTTGACCAGTTTGCATCCAGAGTGACCACTAGAAAAGCTGCTTTCTTTCAATATTAATTAGCAGATAGATGAAAATCTGGTCACAGAAAAGAATTTTACCAAACTGTTGATTTCTACCCTCTAACATCCCCCTTTTAAGTCCAGATCACTTGGGAAATACGCGCACCTCTGGACCAGCCCATCTACGGCCCTTGATGTCATGGTATCAGAATGTTCACATGTGACCTTAGGGACCCATGACTAAGCCCGGGGAGAAGGTAGACAAGAGAGAAGGAAGTTAAATTCCTCTAACTCCTTGCTTTGGTATCATCAGCCTTGCCTTCCCTACCTTCCTACCCACCCAATGAGATGTGCTCATTACAAGTAACCTTAGATATATGAAGAAGTCCTAATGGATTCCACATATAAGTGAGATTTTATATATATATATATATATATATATATATATATATATATATATATATATGAATATATATATATACATATATATATACATACATACACATATATAATCACAGGATGTAAAGTACAGCATAGGGAATATTGTCAATGGCATTTTAACAGCCATATACGATGTCAAAGGGGTAGTAGACTTGGAGGGTTATCACTTAGTGAGGGGTGTAAATGTCTAATCATTATGTTGTTTTGTACACCTGAAACTAATATAAAAATTTAAAAATTAAAAAAAGAAGTCCTAAGGGTTTAATTGTCTGCAATTTCATTAGGAGCCCACAGTGTATCATCTAGAAGTATACTCAGACCATATATCTGACATCTGTAATCTACCCTAGAAGCCATATTTCATGAGGGATGTAGAAAACCTGAAGTAAGTTTAAACTTCAGTAGACAGGAGGCCTCAAAATAATGTCATATGAAGACAAGCTGAAGGAATTGAAGATATTCTGCTTAAAGAAGCATAAGATGGGGTGGGATGTAGGCGGGGAGACAAGAGGGTAACAATGCATCATTGAGCTGTTCCAGTGTCATTCATTTTTCCATCTTCCCCACCAGACTGTAAGCACCATGAGTGCAATGACCATATTTTCTTTGTGTTGGGGACTCAGGGAAGGACTGGGCTTATAATAAATACTCAATAAATATTTGGTTAGAACATGCCCATGTGGAGAGGTGAGATTTGTTCTTCGCGGTCCCAAATAACAGAATCAAGAACAACCAGTAGAGGGTATAAGGAGATAGCTTTTACGTTAATATAAGGAAGAACTTCCTAAAGAGCTCTTCCTTAGAGAGTGAACGCTTCTTTTTTGGAGATGTCTAACAGAAGAGCCAAGTTTTGGGCAGTGACAGTGATGCAGAGATTTAAGTACCAAATGGGTTTACCTCAATCACGGCTCTCAATCCTGCCCACATATTAAAATCACATAGGGTTTTGTTTTTGTTTTAATACAGATACCTAGACACAATCCCCAGAAATTTGATTTCAATTGGCCTAATGCATCATTATTTTAAAACACTCTCCAGATGATTCTAATGTGCAACTGTAGTTGAGAATCACTAATCTAGATTAAACTTTAAGGATACGTCAAACTTAGACCCTGTGATTGTACATCTGAGGAAATGAGAGCTTCCATTCAAAACACTCCAATTTCGACTGACTGCCTAATTTATTAGATGTTCTCCAACACTAGTTAATCTAATGGGACATGCATCTAAGGCAATATTCCAAACAGAAGGATAGGAAATTGCAGGGACGGGGAGGGAGATAGAGAAATAGAGCGAGCGAGCAAGCTGTATTAAAGTATATATCTTAATTTGTGGTTTGCAAAAATCTAAATAATTGAATTTGCACTTTGTAAAAATTTAGAAAGTGTTGGCTGTCCAAACATGCAAAGTTCTTCTCCTGAAGTTTCCTGATATGGAACCATCACCAGTTGGATCACCAGTAGGTGTGGATTTAATCAAAGGCTTCAGAATTCTCAAATTTCAAAATGCTGTTTGAGACCTTTCAGCCTGAGCACTGAAAATACCGAATGTGAATGGGAGACTACATATGGTTGTTAGAATGCAAGTAGGTGACAATCAGATAATTTCACATGCCACTTTTTATCCTGAACTATTTTTGTAGATGTCTGCTCTTTAGTAAATGAATAATTCACTTGTATTTCAAATGTATTTTAAATATGCCACATTTGAAAGCAGGATAAAATATATTTGAAGACTATGTTATCACTTCTTAATAGATTGAAAAGTGGTTTGGGGTGGTTGTCTAGATAGAAGAAACCAGTCAGCTGCACATCTACGTATAAACACAGGGAATGGATGGGCACCAAATGATTGCCTTCAATCCAATAACTACAGGCAAATTCCATCCGACAGCTCCTATAGTTCCAGGTATCCCTTAACGTGCATTCTAAGTTCAGTACCTAATTGCCACTATCTGTGGCTCCCAATGATTGCAAACTCAGTTCATTTACATTTACATCCTTAGAAGAGACCATGATCCTAGAATAAATGTGTATCATTAAAATATAAAGGTCTTAAAAATACAGTGAGATAAATGGGATTAATTTCCAACACAGAAAGTTGGAGGGGGAAGGGCATGCTCACATTCAAAGTATTCAACGATACCAGATGCAATGACAAAAGGTCAGCTCAAGCAGAGACAGGTATGTGATATCTATCATTCAAATAACACAGAAACTACTCTTTTAAACAGTGTGTTCCAACAGAATGGTTAGGAGTGATTATTATATTCTTGGAAACAGCTTCAGAAATTAAAAACATTGTTACCTTCAAGAATAAAATCCTATCTGGTACTTTTTAAATAAAACTCATGGCCAAAACATTTTATTTTTAAGACCATTGTCTTTTCTTACTCTGTTTCATTTATAGTAAGTTCTATAACATAGCAGAAATGGGGGTAGGAAGCTCTGGGGTAGTGGGGTTTTCAATGTTAAATAGGATGATCAGGGAAGGCCTCACTTAGAAGATAACATTTCAGCAAAAACCCTACGGAGTGAGAGAACTAGCCATGCACATATGTGGAGAGAGAAAGTCCCAGGCAGTGGGGACTGCAAGTGAAAACCTCATGAGACAAGAATGTGACTGGAATATTAGAAGCTAGTTTGGGCACTGGCAACACATAGTGAGAGAGGAGGAGACTAACAGGACATTAGCTCAGAAACAGGTGTGATGAGCCTTGGAGGCCTTTATAAGGACTCTGAGTGAACTGTGGATCCATCCATTCTAGATTCTGAGCAGAGGAGGAACGTAATAACAAGTAATTTTTAAAGGATCACTCTACTCTGCGGGCTATGTTGAAACTCTGCTGTAGGGGGCCAGAGCAGAAGCAGGGAGACCATTTAGGAAGGATGTTGCAATAAACCAGAGGAAAGAGGAAGGTAGGGGTGATACCAGGAGAGGTGATATGTTGTTGAGATTCTGGATATTCAGGTATTTTGAAGATACAACCAATAAGCTCTGCTGATGCACTGAAAGTAGGATATGAGATAAAACGGTAAGGATGGTTTCAAGGGTTTGGGCCCAAGCACCTGAAAGGGAAGAGCTGCCCTTTCCTGGGAAGGAAAGACTAGGATGAGCGTGTTTGGGGGAGAACATATCAGTATAAGACATGTTAATTTTTCCACACTCCTATTACAAATTCAAGCGGAGAGTTCAGCACGTGATCATATGCATGTCAAGTCCATTGGAGAGTTTCAGGCCAGAGATACGAATTTGGGAGTCTTCAGAAGACAGAAGGCATTTAAATCCATGAATTTGGATGGGCATAAGTGTAGGCAGAATAGGGAAGACATCCGAGGACTGAACCCTACAAAACCCAATATGTGGAGGTCCAGAAGATCAAGATGAAGCAAGCAAAGGGACTGAGACAGAGCAGCCGTCGAGGTGTAAGGAAACCAGAGAATGTGCTGTCCTGAAGGCCAAGGGAAGAAACTGTTTCTGGTAAGAGAATATAATCCAGCATGTTAAATGCTGTGAGAATAATTAGAATCAGAGCTGAGACCTGAACTCTGTTTTTAGCACTGGGGAGGACACTGGTGATCATTCTAAGAGTAGCTTAGTTAGAGTTGAGGAGGTGAAAAGCCTGAATAGAACAGAGTCAAGACAGGAGCAGAGGAAGGAGAAAGGGCAGGTATAGACAACCCAAGTAACCATCACTGACTGCAGGAGACAATGAAGAACTAAATGACATATCCCCCAATTTAAGCAGTGGAACACAGCAAATATAAAATGGGCCCACATTCCTATTTTCAGAGGCAGGAAAGAGATGCTTATTTCTGTGTAATAAGGTGAGACATTTTTTAACTGCTCATTTTGTCAGCCTTCCTGGCTTCTGAAGCTAACGTCACCGAGTTCCTATTCAATTTGACAAACTCAAGGTGGCAGGCTTGCATTTCAGCTTGAACCCTGTTCCTAGGCCATAATACAAACCCAGGCCCCAAAATGCCTCAGGCCTCCACCCAATCAATAAATTGCAGTTAATGCCCTTAGGGAAAATGGTCTTTGATGAACTCAATGTTAGCAGCCAATCCAAGCCCATTAACTTCCACATCTGGAAATAGGTGAGGAAAGAAAATGAGGCTGATGGCTTCAATTTAGTTCTCATTTATCACCATCACAATAACCCGACTCAAGAACATACAATTCAGGGTGATTGGATGAATTTGCTAGGTAGAGGTCCAAGACCGAAATAATAAGGCTAAGGGTTAGGAACCAGGCTTACTGGTACTGTTATTTCAAAGGACCAGATTTAAAGTCAAGGAGCAAGAATAAAGGGCACCCAGGGGCTCAAACCCAGAAAAGTTATCAGGCTATCGTAGGGCAATATCACTCACCACTCCCCTGTGACTTTTGACTGTTAATTTCATTAAAATACACGCGTGTACTATGTAACAGCAATTACAATAAACCTTATATTCTATAGCTGAATCCCCTCCCAAATGTTTACTGTCTATTTTCCTCATTTGAGTCCCTTAGCAGGCAAAAATATGCTCCATTTCATAGAAGGAAAAACTGAGCTTGGAGAGGGTGAGCTACACAACACGGTAAATGGTGATGGCCAATAAAGAGCATACTTTGCTTCAATGAATAACACACACACTCCCCTAATGAGGGAAAGAATTGGCTATTTGTGATTAACCAACCTTGGGGAGTATACATAATGGGAGAAAAAGTTTTTTCTGTTAACACCAGAATTCTTCTGAAGGAGAATATTGTCTGTGGTTAGGGAAATACTTTTGTAAACAGCAGATCCTGGTTTGCCCAGCACTACCCCAATTTCCACCTTTTGTTCTGGAGAAAGTATTAGTATCACCCACATTTACTTTCAAAGGTGTTCCAGTTCTCAGGATGTGGTCACCTTCTTGAGATATATAGATATAGATATAGATATAGATATAGATATAGATATAGATATAGATATAGATATAGATATAGATATAGATATAGATATAGATATAGATATATACAGATAGATAGATAGATAGATAGATAGATAGATAGATAGATAGATAGATAATCATATATAAGCTCCCGGAGAGGAGGCAGGTAGGGAGGGAGGTGAGACCCCCCACCGAAGAACAAGCGTTAGCAGGAAGCAAGGCAGCCAAATGTTGGCCAAACTGTTCTGCATTTGACATAAACAGGAATGGAGAGAAGAGCAAGAAGAGAGAAGAGACGTGAAGACAATTACAAGAAACTACACAAAACTATGTGTGGCTGGGGCACTGTGTGAGGTTAACACCCAAATCCCCAGGAGCAGGGTGACCTTAGGACTCTTAAGTACAAAGATATCTGATTTCCAATTTGAAATTCTTATTATTCCTAAGATGTAAAACCTTACTCTGCTCTCCTTTACCCCCACTCCAGTCAAGTCTGCTATACATGGAAATGCTTTATGTAAGTGAGATTTTTTTTTTTTTTTACAGAAATTAAGGAAATTTGAATTTCACAGCAAGGGCTAAGGTACACAGAGCAAAAGGAACATACGAAAAACAAGTAATGATGCAAAATCAAAACACAGAGAACCAGAAGCTAGACCCAGAGGTGACCATGAACATGTAACCTCCCTCAGGAAATCTCAAAATCCATGGAGCCAAGTACGCAGCTTTGGGACAATGTCCTGTAATACTCTTAGAGCAGGAACATCCAGTTCACACTTGGGTTGCATAAAGAGTGAATGCAGTAGGGATTGACAGTTGTTCAATTAATCAGAAAAGTCAGTTCAAGTTCCTTAAACACTTTTTAAACTTAAACCTATAAATATTCATTTATTCACCAATGTATTAATGTGGAGCCAAGGCTGCTCCTTCTACCATGAGTCAGTTGGCTGGAGTTCTCTACTGTCTTTCTTACATAAGCCACATTCATAATGCAGCATCTCATTTCTTTAGATGAGATGAAATTTTCCTAGATGCCTGTGTTTTTATAATCTTTTGCAGATGTTTGCCCATCCCTAATTTGATAACAATTCTTCTTAGCAACTCGTTTTATCAACTTTCCAAAGAAGCTTCACTTTCACAGAAACACTTTCTTCTTGCATTAATGTCCCATCTACTTATTTAATATTTAATAAAGTTATATAATTACGATAAATCCAATTGGCATAAACAAGTTTGCAAAACATGCAGCCAACTCTTGAGAGGTGGAGGGGTCCTCTATGGGAACAGACGTGGTTGGTGTGTATTAGAGCACTTAGTTTGCCATGACTCCAGGCAGCGTCCGTGTTTTACAGAGGAAAGAGAGAACTCTATTATCCCAAGGAGCTTAGTAAACACAGGCCAGTTTAAAAAGCTTCTTTTTGGTTTATGCATAATTTTACCGAAGAGTTGAACAGCTTGTCAATGCAAAGCATTTGGAACTGTGGCCATGCCCTGCTCCTTCCACTGGCAGCCTCACTGTCAAACCCCAGACATTCGGTGTGTGCACCCCACAATCTCCATTCAGTGGAATGCACCTGGCTCAGAGGCCAGAGGACCACCTCCCCTATGACAAAAAAGTAACTCCCACCCTAACTGAATAACCATCTTGTGTGGCGGGCTTTGACACAGGCTCAACTTTCAGTGGAGCCCCTTAAAAGAAGCCAAGCTATACCCAAAGCCAGACAGCTCCAGGAGACTTTCAACAAGAAGTTGTTAACATTTAGTGGTAATGACTAAACGCATGTATTCGATGTAAATTAGGACTGTCTTCGGCTGGAAAGGGCAGAGAGCTAAATCTAAGAAGCAGTCAGAGGAAGCAAATTTTCTCCTAATCAGAAAAGCACAATCATGGTGAAGTGGAGCAGGTAAATGGGGCTAGTGCGTGTAATTAGGATCTTTTGTATTTTCCTCCAAACTGTGAGAAAGGAAAGGTGGGCCCATATGAAGAAGGAAGTTAAAAGCTTCTGGAAGATGACTTCCTTGGCTAACTGAGGAAGACAGATTAACCCTTGGTAACTGTCTTGGTAAAGAAGAGCTGAGGATACCTGCAGCCTGAGGAAGAACGTGAATTTAAAGGGACTTGCAATGTCAGAAATTCTAAAGTGATGGCGTTCTTTCTTTAAAGTTGCAAATGTTTTTTAAAAAGGACTGGTGTACATAGCATTAATTGTGAACACAAAACGGGCTCTAGTAATTCTGATAACTATGTGAGTCATTCCAGAGCATCATATGAAAGGCGTACTCAGCGAACGCCCTAACCAGGTAACTCCAGACACAGGGTGCAATGTGACCATCTGAACGGCTTTCTCCGACTGCAGATGGGTGCACCGCCCCCAGCCTTGAGCATAACATCAGAGCTCTCTGACAGCTCATCGCTCACGCCTCATCTGACAGCCGCACCTGCACTCGTCCCAGACGGAGCACTTGGAGCCTCGCCTCCGGACCATCTTTCTCACCAGCCAGGCCCGATGCCTGACGCTATGCACCCCAGCGCTGAGGGTACTGTCGCTGGACACCGGACTCTCTCTATTTCATCCTTCTTTCATAAGACTCTGTTCACCTCTCGTCCTATTGCTTCCAAACTTGTGTGACCCTCTTGTGTGGAACTGCTCTACCCCAACTATGGGAGACTATCCTCTGGCCGTAGCCTTGATTAATGCCCGCGGTAAACTGAGTCAGTAGGACTAAACCCATGGCTTTATTCTAATAAAGTCAGACATTGTGGAAAGACACAAACGTGTGTGAGACTGCTACTATACCGCTCACAACAATTGGTATTAATCACTTTACGCAGTTAATAAGCAATATTTGTAGCTATACCTAGGTTTTGTGTTTAAATTTACTTTTAAAT
Organism: Rhinolophus sinicus; assembly: GCF_057876585.1. NCBI lineage: Eukaryota > Metazoa > Chordata > Mammalia > Chiroptera > Rhinolophidae > Rhinolophus > Rhinolophus sinicus. Next base: position 64,804,298 of record NC_142517.1, on the reverse strand, counting down.
TAAACTTTAATTTTTATTCTGCTTATACATCTTCTTCACAAATTCAGTGTTTAATACATACATATGGTGGAGAATAGTACAAAAGGTTGTTGTTTATAAGAAAGGCAAAACAGAGTTTAAAAAAAATGTACCATTGTCTCTGGGACTCAACCTCACCAGTGGGTGAGTTAGGAATCTACAGATGAGGCAGTTTAATTAAGGAGAGATCTAGAAACGCAGAGAAACCAGACAGCAAATTGGACACTATCAAGTACTGACAACTGGCAGAAGGTGGAGGGTGTAAAAAGTGACAAACTGAGCTGGAAGTTTCATTTGCTTTTATGGTTGTTTGTTTATGTCTTTATTATGTATTGATTTGCTTTTATATTTCTATGTTTAAAAGACATAAAAAGAAGCAAAGAAATTAAGCAGAATGTACTATTGCGGGCCCCTGGAACAAATACAGAAATTGTTTTTACCTGCTGCCAATTTTGCTGAAGAAGGGGAGACTTTGGGTTTCAGCCTAGCTTTTGTGGTTTGAAACTGGGCAGCAGATATTAGTGGAGTCTCTAGTTCTCTAGTTCTCCCCCAGCTCAAATTCATGGCAAGGAGGCCCATGCTGAGGCCTCTACAGGAAACCGCCAACAGCAGCGGCTAATGGCAAACCTAATGACCTTTTAATGGGATGGGTAAAGCTAAGAGAGTTGTGCAGATCATATTTGTAATAGAAGGAAAACAAACTATGCAGTAAGCTGAAGCAAGAGTTAGACAGGCTAGTAGGTAGGCACTGTTAAGTCCAGGAAAGAAAAAGCTGCAGCCGTCCTAGACAAAGGACGTTTATCACACCTCTGAAGACTGCTATAGCATCACCGCCTCCCAGTATCCACTGCATCCACCAAACACTAAGTATAATGAGACAACATTCACACTGCACCGTGGTGTCTTGCAGGACACCTGCAACAGCAGTGGAAGGACAAGTTTCTTAATTTGCATTTATGAAACAGTGTTAACCCACAGGAAATGGGCTGGTTGGTTCTCCAAGACCTGGATTAACTCCAACTGAAAGCAAACATGTTGTCAATGAAATTCAAATATGGGCACTGTAACAGAAGGGCATGGTTGTACACGTGTTTCCCAAGCCCCAGATGTTATATCACCTGGTTTTACCAAACTGGCCCAAATTCATCTTTAGAGAGTCAAGATTTCCATCCCATCCACGTGGGTAGTATTAACATACCTGAAAACTTTGCAACAATGGTTCTCAAAATGTGGACCAGTGGCGTCAACATCATCCAGGGAACTTGGTAGAAATGCAAATTCTCGGGCTGGCCTGGTGGCTTAGGCAGTTAGAGCTCCGTGCTCCTAACTCCGAAGGCTGCCAGTTCGATTCCCACATGGGCCAGTGGGCTCTCAACCACAAGGTTGCCAGTTCAATTCCTCGAGTCCCGCAAGGGATGGTGGGCTGTGCCCCTTGCAACTAGCAATGGCAACTGGACCTGGAGCTGAGCTGCCCCCTCTACAACTAAGACTGAAAGGACAACAACTTGAAGCTGAACGGCACCCTCCACAACTAAGATTGAAAGGACAACAACTTGACTTGGAAAAAAAGGGCTGGAAGTACACACTGTTCCCCAATAAAGTTCTGCTTCTGTTCCCCAATAAAATCTTAAAAAAAAAAAAAAAAAAAAAAAGAAATGCAAATTCTCAAGCCCCACCTGAAGCCTAGTTACTGAGAAAATCTGGGGGTGAAGCCCAGAATCTGTGTTTTAACAAGCCCTCCCGTTGATTGTGATAACATGCTCAAGTTTGAGAACCACTGGTCTATAACCCTGATTCTCCAACACGGCTGCGCGCAATGGTATCTCCCAGGAAACTTCACAAAGCAAAATGCTGATGCCTGGTTCCTGCCGCCTCCGCCTCCACCTCCAGAGATTCTGATTTAATTAGCATCAGGTGCAGCTAAGACATTTGAATGTTTTAAAACTCCCCAGATGATTCTAAAGTGCAAGGAAGTTTGAAAAACACAAGATCTTACTCAGGAAATGAATGGAAACAGACAACTTTTCACACCTGGGGCAAAAAGCATATAGTCAACAGGTATTCGGAGCCATCAATTCCAAAGAATAGGTAGTCTACACTGGTAGAGTCAACAATGTTTTTCTTTGATCATATTTCAACAAAAGAGAAAATAAAATTTCCTCCAAAAATCTCAGGCTTAATTGATTTAAATGTATATTTGAGATTTCCTGTTTTGTACTTGCTGCCGGGGAACTCAGAGGGGAACTCAAAGGCTAATTTTGTCCTCAGAAATTTTATCTCCCCCTTTTAAAGCTCCTGACTCCTCCTATTTATACCTCTGAAAGCCCTGTTGCCAATGCTTCTTACACTGAAGTATATACACCCCAGGCTATGCAGTGATATGTCATGGGATCCAGGAAGACTCAAGACAAAGGTGGCTCATAGATCTGGAGACCCTGATTCAATCAAAGTTAGGTCATTTTGAACGTCTTCATATTAGGACAAGCATAGATATATTATGAATTGGAAGGTCAAGTTTGGTCCTTCTGGGTTCTTCCCCCAGGCAGGCCTCCTGAGAATAGCACCCATTTATTCTCCTTGGCCATTAGAAGCACCTCACTAACGCTGGAAAGGCACTAACATTGTTTATATGAGGCTTATTCAAAATTGCCTGAAATTGTTTTGGAAGAAGACATAATATAAACAAATAAATGAAGGCATTTCCCTTTGAGCTCTCTTCTATGTATCTATTCAAAAACATTATTAGTAGTATCTCCTCTCCTTCAAACCCTGTTTATTCTTTGGATTCCATGGGACACAAACATTCAATTCCAAAGAGAAATAAACTAGTCCCCATTTGATGTCACTGATACATGAGATCCCACTGCAGCCGATGTTCAGAATACCTTTGAAATAATAATAAAGTTAATCCCTTCACTTTTGAGAATGGATGCTGGGACTTGCATTCCAGGTGAGGACTTCTGCCTCCAGGAAGACTGTGGTGGGGGCAAGTCAGGACTTATGGGTAAAGAAACAAGGGAACCTGGCAGGAAGCAAAAAGGAAATAAGTTGTTGAACTTGGAATTTGAGGCAGAAACTTGTAAAAACTTACAAGGCAAAAGAAAAAAAGAAAAAGTCTAATAAAATAGGGCATTCTTACCCTTTCCCAGAAAAATGAGAAAGTAGAGAGAGAAGAATAAACGACAAAAATCCAAATCAAGACTGCAAACTCAAGGAGAAATTGTCAGCATTTTATACAGAATTCTTGTGCCATATTTACACATTTATTACACCCAAAGGGTTTATTGTTCAGTGTTTGTGCTGTCCTCTAAGTGAAAAATAGAATGCTGCTCCTCAGAGCTTTTACAAAAAATGGCAATAAAATTCCCCAGAGAGTTGGCCCTGTCTCCCAGCTTTTCCTTCTTCCTAATCAAGTTTGAGCTTATAGAATTGGCGCTTTGGGGTATATTTCATGTAACTTTTGCTTTAGTCACCGGCTCACCACACTGCATTTTGGGGTCTTCTCACTTCTGCTGCATTCCATCCAGTGCAGATGGCAGCACGGATAAGTACAGCATCCTTTGGGTTTATCAGTATTTTCGAGAAATGTAGTTTCTCTGTTTTCTTGTCAGAAAAAAAAAAGAAAACATATAAAATCCTAACTGTCCTTAGTACTAACTGTTCTAAGCAACGAACAGTTGAGGAAATAAACTTCTCACATTCCATGAACACCACATTTGGAGCCCTAGATGTTAGAACCGTATTAGCGACCATCTATCGAGTCCACACCCTTGTTCTAGCAATGGCACCCAAAGAAGAAAGAGGGCCTCTCAGCGCCACACAGCCAATAAGACCACAATCCCAGTCTCCTGGTTTAGTTCAATTTTCCTCTGAATGCACCTTACGGCGACCCTGACCACCACAGAGCACAGCAGGGCTGAGAGCTGCTGCTGCAACCAGCAAATGATAAAGGAAACAATGAAACCGAACCACTGGATGGGAATGAAGACTTGACACTTGATGAGTGTGGAAAACTGATAACACACAAGGAGGCAGTGTACAGACTTACAAAAGATCAGGGCTCATAAGGAAAGCAACAGAGGCAGTCACGACAACAAAATGGAGAGGGCCAAGCAAGACTGCACAGGGAGCTCCAGAGACATCCTTAGGGCCTGGCCCAGGGCAAAGTCCCTCCCATTTCTCCCTGGTTTGATGTTCCTGGACAGGTAGTTACAAGATACGAAGTCTGACCCCTGTATTCTTGAACCTAGAGAGATAGAAAGTACAAAAGGTATTCCAGAAAATTTCTTCTAGCTTCTGTGTCCTTATCTGTAAAATGGGTTCATGTAAAAAATGAAGTCAGACATGTGAACTTGTGCATAAATTATAAAGAAGGCTGAGCTCATACTGTCACTTCTATCATCACAGTCACTACTGCCTCGGGCACAAAAATACCTACGAGTAGGCCTTTAGGGAATTTTTGACCTAGAGTCCCCAGGTATAAAAATGAAGAAAATAGGCTGTGAAATGAGAACAAGCTTTAGAAACAAACAAAGCTGGGTCTCCACAGCAGCTGAGTGACGTTAAGCAAATTCCTTATCTTCTTCAAACCTCAGTTTCCTAGCACATATTCAGAAATTACTAAATCATAGCACTGAATAACAATAATAATAAAAACAAATATGTTAATAAAGCTCTTCCTGAGAAAGAGTCAATCTCAGGGCCAGTACCAAATCTTTCTTCTAAATGTTTACTCACTCACCTCACCGACTACAAATCTAATCCCAGTTGGGCCTATCTGGATATCTTTGTTCTGAAAAATTCTCCCTCTGTCACTTTCTGATGTCCAGGGGTAGAAAGCCAAACTCCAGTAAGAGTTTAATCTTAAAGTCAAGAATTAAAATACAACTAGAACAAAAGAAAAAATAGAAAACATATGTATATTCTGTCAAAAACATCAGTTTGAAAACTAAGTAGCTAACCAGAGAATCAAATATTCCTTACATAATTTCGGAAAATTCTTCATAATAACTTGAAATGATTGCCTAATTATTTGGCTTTCTTATTATACATACAAGAAATGAAATCCTCCAGTAAGTGAAAGAAACATAACTGGAAAACAGCAAAAGGTATATTGCCTAGAAATGACAGAAACCACAGTTACCCGATCTGGATCAAAAATATTAAACAAAGAAAAAATACTCACTATTCTGTCAGCTTTAAGATATTTTCAGCTTGCTCAAACTGAAAACGTCCCCCTGCGGTCTTGTAAAACTCACTGAATTGGAGTCAAGTGGCGTAAGCAGCAGTTTCATCTTCAAAGATGCCATGTAAAATATACATATTAACAAGCACAGTTTTTCTCATTCTTAGGCCTTCACTCTGTTTCTCTGCTCTGCTCTAAGCATCGGCCATGTCTTAGTTGTGTCATATCAAGTAGAGTTTACATTTTCTTGCACCTGCCACCACCTCCCAACCTTGAGGCCTCAGCCATCGCCAGGGGAGCCCTCCTGGATTCCTCCAGTACAGACTGAACTTCCTGAGCCAATAAATCTGACATAAGATGTCCTTTTCTCCCTCTAAGACAGTACCTGGTAAATAGTGCCCAGGTTAAACTGTTTGTATTTGAAAAAGCAAATAAGCCAAAAAGGCATGTTTGTGGGTGAGTGTCTCAGTGCTTTGCTCTGTAAATTCCTCCTGAATAACTGATGAGACCAGGGACCAGCAGAGTCTGACACCTGAAACAAAATTAGATCTGTGAATTCCAATATCCAGTTCCAAACACCTCTTCAAAATTTGGGAGTTCTGATACATCCTGCCATTTCCATTTTGCGGAATACCAGTGGACTGCTGTAGACTCGATTAGGTATTTGTCTCCTCGGGCCCCCATGCCATCCTTTGCAATGAGCAGGTGGAAGGAGACCCAAGCAGGATGACTGTGAACTAAGAGACAGAAGACCTGGTGATCATTGCATTCTCTTCTTCAGCTCTTTGAATTTTAGCGTCCCTTATCCTTCCCACTGGGCATTGAGATAAATCTCACTAAAGTTACTGTAGCCAGCAGAAAAGGGAGAAATTGAGCAACCAATTCTGGAAACCCTCCTCTAGGCCTAGAATTACACAAAACCCTGTATCTCCAGCGCCTAAAATAGTGCCTCGTGAATACAGGAGACTTAGTAAATAAGGTTTGCTGAATGAATGAGTGTGAAAAATAGGTTAGATCCTATTGCCAAAAAAAAAAAAAATAGCTCACGAGACATGAGAACTTAACAAAACAAAAAATCAAAAAGGTCTAATTTGACCCCAAAAACAATGCCTGATGGGAAATAAACAGGAGACGCAACAAAAAGCAGGAGGGGCCAGACACCAAGTGGTTGGAATCTGAGAAATGGACAAATCTACTAGAGTAGGCCAGGTGGTCCCTCAAGCTTTCAGAATTTGACAGCAGAAGTGTTAAGCGGGTGGTTTGACCGTTAGCAAGTAAAAGTTTGGCAAGGGCCACCGGCAGACAGACTGGGGCCAGCCCTGGAAAAGTGTAGCCGCAGCTAGAGACTGACTTGTGGGGTCTCAAGAACACAGATGGCATCTCTAGGGACTCGGTAAGCACCCACTGTTTTGATACAATTGGCAAGAAATCTCCCACTGCACAGCTGCGGAAAGAAAGCCTGGTGTTCCTTCAATCTCCTTTGCCTCGACTCTGCCTTGGTCTCAGCTGTCACTTGAGACCCGAGTGAGGCTGAGCCTACAACAGTACCAGAGACAAGCAGACATCACCGACATGGTGCTCCCTGTGCCAGGCACTGTTAAATATGGTCACTCATTGAATCCTCTCACCAACCCTATGATGTAGGCACTGTTATCAGCTCCACTTTACAGATGAGGAACTTGAGGCACGGAGCACTTACATCCTTGTCCAAGGCCATGCAGCGGATAAGTGGCACAGTGGGGATTTAAACCTGAGAACCTGAGCAGCCTAGCACCAGAGTCCAGGCTCTAAACACTGTATCGGCTGCTTATTGGGGCCCCTGGCTTTGGGGCTCTGAGGGAGGTCTGGGCACTCCATGTTCTTTCTAAGCAGGGCCAACACAGCCAGTTACCTATGTGGACATCTGCACTTTGAAATATGCAGAATTAGAAAGCAAAGCCTCATACACAGGATGGCACGGCCCAGGAAGCATAAGGCAGCAGGGCAAAAGCCCCAAAGGCCCTGACGCTTGCTCATGCAGTGAAGTAAAATTTACACATGAGACTCAGATGTGCAGGAATGGGGTTTAATCCCCATGCTCTTGGGTCCTCATCTCTCTTTACCTGCTCCTGCAAGACTTCCAAGCAATCAACTGTGGCTTAAAACAGTCTCCTTGGGGTGAATGCTCAGTGCATTCAGGATTCACCCCTTTAGAGTCCACAGAGGGTGGACTTACTAACTGCCCAGCTCTGGGAAAGAAACTTCTAGAAGGAGTCCTGTCCCACTTACTCCTGGGCATGGGCCTCTTTAGCATGTGGTTATTTCAAAACACAGTAAACAAAATTAGAAATTCAGTTCCTCGCTCAAACAAACTTGCCACATTGCAAGTGTTCCCTTATGGTTACCATACTTGGGTAGTACAAACAATAGTACAAATATATACCATTTCCATCATTGCAGAATATTCTATTGGACAGCACTACACACACACACACACACACTCTCTCTCTCTCTCTCTCTCTCTCTCTCTCTCTCTCACAGTGCTGTCCAATAGAATATCTGTGGCGATGAAAATGTTTCATACCTGTACACATACATACATGTACGTGTATTCTTATTTGTCTACGTGTAGCTTACTTTCCTTAAAAAATAGCATGTATACAATAGAACACATACATAACAAGACACTCAAGGATCAAGTCAGAAGCTCCTTGCTTTGTAGAACTAAGCTCTGCAAACAGATGGCGGTGGGATCTTGAACAAATTACTTAATCTCTTGAGCCCCAGCTTCCTTGTCTTTAAAATGGGAGATAATAATAACACCAGTCCAGCCAACCTCTAAAGCGGTTATAACAATCACTCGAGACAATGCACATGAAAGTACTTCCAAATTTTTAAGACAGCACCCAAATTTAGCCATTGTTATTCCTATTCTAATAAAGAATCATGCTATAGAGTACATGTTTATGTGCCCCCAAAATGCATATGTTGAAATGTCCCCTCCAAAGTGACAGTGTTTGGAGGTGAGACCTTTGGGAGGTGATTAGGTCATGAGGCTGGAGCCTCCGTGTACCACGTTCGTGACATTATGAAAGACGCTCCACAGAGCTCCGTGTAGCCATGTGAGGACACAGAGAGAAGAAGGTTATCTATGAACCAGGCCGCAGGCTCTCACCAGACATCAAAATTGCCAGTGCTTTTATGGAATTTTCCAACCTCCAGAACTTAGAAAAATAAATTTCTGTTATGTAAGCCACTCAGTCTACGGTATTCTGATATAGGAACCTGACCTAAAACACATCCTTATTTTGATTTTTAAAGAAAAAACAAGGTAGCAGAACCCAGACTAATAATATCTCAGATGCTAAAGGAATTTGCATCTGTATCTCGGTTACTCTATGTTAGCATGACAAAATCATGAGGAACAGACAATGTATTAGAAAATTGAAGATGGACGTTTTTAAAAGGAGGGAAAGGCATGTACCAACACATTACTTAATTAAATCTTCGAAAATTTAGAACATACTTTATAACGAAATATTTTTAAATATGCAAAACAAAATATATTTTGTAGAATTACTTAACCAGCTGAATAACGATAGAGATATTGCAAACATAGTATGCCTTGATTTTAGCAAAATATTTAACATTCTCCTAATATATCCCTGTGATTAGGACAGTGAAATGGGGACTAATGGGCAGCGTGATTATATTTGTGTCTGCTTGAAAACCTACCTCCAAGGAGGGTTGATTATATTTCAAAGTTAGCTTGAAAGGGGGTCTGGAGAATATTGTCCTTGGAGCATTCTGCTGTACAGTTTTGACAATGATGAATGCTCTCAGTGGGAGTGTTTACATATGACAACACAGAACAACTCACCTAGGCATCAACAGAGAAGGCTTTGAAGGGACAGCTCCAGCAGGGTGTGGCCGGCAGGCAACTTCAACTCTGGGCAAGAACACACACACACATTAATAGTGGACATTTTGTCTTGCTCATCTAATTACAACCATGCAAAGATACACAAGGATATTACTAACCCCACTTTAGAATTCAGGAAACTGATGGAGTGGTTAAATAAATTACTTAGAGTCACGGGGTCAGCTAGTAGCACAGTGGGGATTTCAGCCCTGATTTCCCTAACCCCCAAAGACTTCCAGTTTTTTCTCCACCCCACATCTAAACACATAGCTGGGAAGGATCTTTACTCCCAGCAATGTACAACTCTTTTCTTTTTCCTTTCTCTGCCTCCCTCTTTCTCTTTCCTGCTTCCGTGCCTTTTCTAGTATCTGTTCTTGACCTTCTTCCCTGCCTATGCCTTATGCCTACTCATGTCTAGGCAGATTTTGTTCTACCAGAGATCTTAAGGAGAGGCTAAGGGCTGATCCTTTACCTAGATGTTCATGTTCCCCCAAAGGCAAAATCACTAGCTATCCCTAACATAGTTGAGAGTGACCCATATTTTACTGTTTGTTCCATTTTCAACTCCATTGGGAAAAATAGTTGTCCTATATTTTAAACTGGAACTAGGGTGTGTGCACGCGGGGTAGGGGAAGGTATATACATGTGTGAGTGAGAGAGAGAGAGAGAGAGAGACAGAGACAGAGACAGAGACAGAGACAGAGACAGACAGACAGAGACAGAGAGAGACAGAGAGAGACAGAGACAAAGAGAATATATAAGACCCTCATTTCCTGATTTTACAGTTGAAAAGTACTAGGTCAGTCATACGTTGTCCAGGCAGTATTCTGAAAGCATGACCTCTTTCACCCAATACACACATATGTATCAGATACTTACTAATCTCTATTTTTAATATTGACATCTGGAACCCCAATATTATTCTTCACATCTTGCATGTTCATTTTTACCTTCCTAACTACCCTGATAGGAAGAAAAAATATCACCATTCCCATTTTAAAGAATCATCAAATCAAAGAATGTCAGTCATTACATTTTAAGGAATTAGATTTCCAAGTCTCTAGATCTAGAGTCCCCTGGCTTCCAGGCCAGCTCTGTCTAATCCCACAGGGCTCCTTCACAGCTTGACTAGGAAGAAAACTAGGTCTCCTGTCTTCTTATTCAGGTCTTTTTACAGAAACGCATATTCATATCCTAAAGGTGGGGGAGGGGAGGTTTAAATGGAAATAATTTACTCTCTCTTTAAGTGAAAAGGAAAACAAAAAGGAATCAAAAAAGAAAAGGAGCAAAACCTCCTACCACTTCAAATGTAGTTACGTCCATCTTCATGTATGGACAGGGAAACAGTTGTGAACAACCACAAAGAGCCAAGGAACCAAAGAGCAGGCAGACCCACAGGCCCGTGTGCAGAATCTATGGCATCCGTGACGGTAATGACAATCACCACTAATGTTCACTGAGCACTCTCTAAGTTCCAAGCACCGTAATTATGAGTCTTACTCTTCTAGTTTACTTAGTCTACAACCCTAAGAGATAACTATTATTACTATCCCATTTTATAGATGTTAAAAGAAACTACATTATCATCCATCTTTATTCCTCATAACAGTCCAAAGAGATGGCTGTTACATTATTACCATTTTAAAAATGATAAATTGAGGCTCAGAAAGGTCGTGTAACTTGCCCATGGGTCACGCAGGTCTCCCAATATGGAGCTCAAAGCTCCTTCTACAGAGCAGAACGTCAGCAATACACAAAATGCCTTCACACCCTCCTCCCATTAGATCATCCAACATAACACATTTAAAATCAGAACCTGACGGTGACATTCTGCAAATAAGCCCAAGACCAGGACTTGTAGTATCTCACCGAAGAAAGACCAGCATTAGCCCCTAAGGAAATTGAGACTCAATAATATAAAATGTAGACATGGATTTATCACAAAAGCAAACAACCCTCCAAAAAAAAAAAAAAAAGGAACTTCATAGGAGGAGAATTTTTAAAACAGAAACAAGAATTGATGGCTCAGGAAAGGTAAAGTCTTGGCATCGGGGTGTAAATCCTGATCATAAATTAGGGCTTGTAACCAGCGGGATTTTTGATTCAGTTGCTGGGTACTGTTTTATTGGGTACACTTGCACCACCTTGTGGTGAAGAGTAGGAACTTACAAGGTTCTACCTGTTCTGCACTAATAAAACATGCCTTAGCTATGGAGGTAAAACAATTTTGGATATAAATCACAGGGCTCCAGAATGTCACTCACTAAGTGATGATAGCTATTTTGACTAAATATCCTGCTTTGTGGAAATCTTGTTTTATCCCAGAGTGGGCAAAATGCAAAAAAGGCTAGTCCTGATATCTTCAAAGACATCTCCGTTCATACCATAAGTATCTACTGAAGAATGTTAACACATAATGCTGAGATATGATAACATCTCATATTTGTATAGCACTTTCACAGACATAATTTTTATTTTATCAGAACAACAGTGAGTTAGGCAGACAATATACTAATCCTATTTTACAGATGAGGAAATTGAGGTTCATTTGTGTTGTTAATTGTGAAGTTATTTGTGAAGCTTCCAGAGACATCTAAGACGTTAAGAAGCCTGCACAGGAATTGAAGATATTGTAAAGATAAACACGTTGAAAAGGCCAAAGTATGAAAATCAAGACTCAGTCAAGTAAATGTTCCATTCACCTTTCAGTGACTTCCAAAGAGTTTATTTCTCAGCAAACATGCCTTCCACAAGTTCAAAAATGAACAGAACCATAGCAACAAATGCCCCCTGAAATAGGCAGCCACAACTGGCTGAGCTACTGAGCAGGCCCATGAGCTGCTCCATCACTGAAGTCCTTCAGGGCCAACATACAGACATACGCAATATAAAGATATTTCTGCCAAGCTGGCTTCATCACACTGCTGTCAAAATAATTACATCATCTTAACCAGACCACTTCACCCATTTCCAGGTTGCCCCAAATTTGCTTATTCTTTCTTGTCCACAGAACATCAGAGAAGTTATTTTCGCGCTTCTGTTTGGACTGAGCCAACAAACTCCATTTAACAGAGAATAATCCTAAGTGTCATCTTCTTACTAGGCCTGTGGCCCTGTACATGGTGGGATGACATGGATTTGTCAACTTGTAGATTATGCTTAGTGGGATGTTAGGGATGGGGGAAGGAGTACTCACCGGTCCCATGTGGGAGGGGGCTTACTTGATTTCTTATTTTTGTGTGATGTTATGAGACATTTGGATGGTCATAGGTTTGTTCAGCACTAATCTTATTTATCTCAAATGTCAACTCATCAAATCTATTAATAAACATACTACAAAAATGTATGTACCTTATTCTTTGCATTTGGAATTGTTTGTTATTGGATTTTTTTGAAGGGAGAGGCGTAGAACTTGACAAAGTTATTCTGAATTCCATTTGGAAAGCTGAACAGACAAGAATATCTTTTTTAAATGCCTTAAAAGAAGAATGAGGAACTCTCTCTTCAGGATATTATATTATTTCAAGTATTTTTCCTTTTTTGCTGTTTGTCTTTTAATTTTGATGATGAGGTTATTTGACATAGATTACAAGAATTGGAAGATTTAGAAGAGTTTTTAGCCAAAAATCAGTACTCCTTTTCTCCTTGGTTGGCCCCAAGTTAATTAATAGGTCCCTTTCTAAAGGCAGTGAGTAAAAGGCCCAGATATCAATCAGACATTTTTTTCAACAAAGTCCATTTATTTTCTATACAAGATAACATTAAGAAGTCATCTGATATCAATTCTCCTTGAACTGTACAAAGGCCTGAGCCAAACTGGACCTGAACACAGATACACACACACACACAAATACACACACACCACATTCACTGGCTTAGGTGGAACCATACCCTGTATCCCCAAAAATAAGACCTAGCCGGACAATCAGCTCTAATGTGTCTTTTGGAGCAAAAATTAGTATAAGACCCGATATGATATGATATTATATTATATAGACCCGGTCTTATATTAATTTTTGCTCCAACAGACACATTAGAGCTCATTGTCCAGCTAGGTCTTATTTTCGGGGAAACATGGTAGTTAAATTGCCAGGTATGACCTGGTTCTTCTAGCTCTCCCTTGAGAGGTCACAGCTTCCTATACTAGAATCAAACATGATTGACAGTAATGACATCCAAGCACAACTTTCCTTTTCTTATGAAGGATCCAAGAGGTGGGCTTCCCATTCTCTAAAAAGATAATGCAAGGTAGCAAGCATGCAAATGTATTGGTGACATAATACAATATAAAGCTAATGAACACCTTAAGTGTTCATTCACTTTTCCATTGTTGTAACATACATTCTCATGGGAATAACCTAGACCTCAATGTTCACAGATGAAAGCTGCATTTTCACAGCACAGCACCTGTTGGCAGGTGGCAGCAGGTTTACCTAAGGATCCCTGAGAACACCAGGTCAAACAATATCATTAAGTGATGGAAGAAACTTCCAGGATATTTTTGATAAATTTGCCTATGTTTTACCTATAAATAAAATAAAAATCAATAATTAAAATATTAAAACAGTATAGAAAAATAGGCAAAGGGTTAGACAGTTCCAAGAAAAAAATACAAATGACTGCTAAAACCATGGAGCCCATCAGCTGCTTAAACTATATGTTAAATAAAAATAACTACAATTAATGAAATGTAAGTTACCTCAGCAACAACACACTATTTTCTCTCTATCAAGCTGTCAAAGATTAAAAATATTGTAAAACCTTCCTGAGATCCAGTAGGACTTACAATTTTTATATTGCTAATCCTCTTCCATTGTGTAAACACTAAGACAATATGCATCGAAAGTCTAAAATTTTTATAGCTTTTGACCTAGTAATTTCATTCTAGATAACTATCCTAAGGAAATAATCAGAAATGCAGGCAAATTTATGTGCATATATGTTTATTATAGCATTATTTATTATAGTAATAAATGGGATCAATAAAAATGCCAAACAATAGAGGACTGCTTAAATAAATTACAGGCCATACAAACATGCATATTGCAGACTGTTACACAGCCATTAAAAATTACATTTACAAAGAATTTTGAACAACATGGGGAAATGCTTACAATGCACTAAGTGAAAGAAACAGGCTATAAAGCTATGTATATAGCACAATCCCATCGTTATTTTTTTAAGGGAGTCTGTATGAAGAAAGAAAAGTATCAAAACATGAAGAATGTGTGAGATGACAAGCATTTTTATTTTATTCTTTATAATACTTCTTTGTTTCTTCCAAATTTTCCATAATGAGCATATAATCCTTTAACATAACAATTAGAGAAAATATTCATGTAAAGTGGTCAAACACAAGGTGACGTAAGGAGACTAGACTTTGGGTGGTGAGCACACAATAGAGTGTACAGATGTCATATTATAAAGTTGTACACCTAAAATTTATATACTGTTAATAACTGATGTTACACCAATACATTTAATTAAAAAACTAAGAAAGATAAATAAAGTACGTTCCATAGCTTGGCATTCAAGGACCTGGAAAGACTCCATTCCAGCTACTCCCTTCTATCCCCAGATCGTTTCCGCACCTCCCTGCTTTTCTTCTTAAAGTTCCTACTGCTTGGAAGTTCTTACAAGAACTTGAAAGTCAGTGCTTCTAGGAGGCAGTCTCTGAAGCCTCCAGTAAGCAGTGGTTGTTCCCTCATCTTTGTTTTAAAACCACTTGAGACTTGGTTGTAGGAGGCCACTTACCAAATTAATTCTAATTATTCAGTTATGTGTGTCTGTCTCCCCTCTTGGACTTTGAACTTTTCAAAGGCCCTCAGTCTTCGAAACATTACAATCTCGGATACCTAGTACCATTCCTGGCATGCCATAAATATTAAATATATGGATGAACGAATGAAAGATGGAAGGAAGGAAGGAAACCTATTGGTTTTCAAAGGGTGAAAGAATCTAGAAACTAAATCATCTTCAAGTTGCTTCACGTATTTGGATGTGTGCATCCTGCAGATGACAAGCCAGAAGCACTGTGGTGAGAGCACTGCTAAGACAATTGAGCTATAATTAGCTTATAATAGAACTGAGCTTTTTCTCGTTGAAACAACAAATCTGTTATCCGGCTTTATAGTAAATGGCTTTCTACAAAGGATATCCACATGCTATTTTATTATTAAAAACCATTCCAATAAAAGATATGCTGAAAAATTATTGCAATTTCTACTAATTAAAAACTAATTAAGTCATTTGCTGAATAATACATGTACTCTACTTACATTATCTATGAGCATGCTCTTCACTTACAAATATTTGTCTCCATTTCATTAAAGTAATTAAACTGCTTCAAGTATGGTTATTTTTACAAGCATTTTATAGCCAACTCTCAATTTTCCATACCAATGGAGAAGCATAATTGAAATATTTAAAACTGAATAACAGGTAATACAGAACCTCCCTGCAGTTCTTCTCCTCCAGTTCAACAAACAACAAGAACAACCGACTGGAGTTTTAGCTCAGCTCCCTTCTCTTACTCCCACTCTGGTAGCCTAACATAAAATAATTGCACATACACAGGAAGATCCTATTCACGAGCCCACAGCACCTCCTTCCCACCCCAGCATGCAGCACCTCCTCTTCTCACCCCATCTTTTAATGTATGTTAGGGCAAAATGGAGGGATGAGTGAGCCTACCTCACCAGCGCAGAGGGACCATCCCCAACTCAATGACAAAATTAATTGCACTCTGTCTCTCCTATCACATTGCCCATGCTCTGTCCCAGGCAATTATGACAATTCCTTAAATTCCTAGAAAAAAAATGCTGCATAAAGCAAAAAAGTCTTTAGCTAAGAATTATAATGGAGATTCTGAGTGAAGGTGTCAGCATGTGCATGACAGTGTATCTGGCTACAGCTTTGTTTGGTAATTTAAAGTAAGGAGAATTATGTGGAGGAGGAAACTTTTGTATTTTTCCGCGGGATGGGAGGGAGCATAATTATGAAGGGGCAGAGAGTAAATGTAAGTTGGATGCATCTAATTGCATACATTGAGAAACGTGACAAGAAAACATATATTAGAAACAGGTTGACAATCCATTTTCCATAATAAGCACTTTGTCAAGGATAAACAAATAGAGTTCTTTTTACTCCCTAATGTCAGTTTTTGCCCTGAACAGAAGAACTGCTTATGGGAGGAGAGAAATGGTACTGCGTGGAGAAATCACCATCCAAGGAGGCAAAGAGCCATGCGGGGGTGGGGGGCAGCCATGAACAGATCAGGGAAGGAAAAAGGTGGTCAGAATGCAGATGGTGTGACCCGGAAATATTGGCTCGCAGGGCCTGGAAGCTGCAGTTGTGATAATGAAACAGATGATTGATAGATGATGAAGATGAATGGATGAATGATGGATGGATGGATGGATGGACGACAGATGGACAGATATATAAATAGGCAGACAACAGCACAGATACATAGATAGAAAGAAAAAACAGTATTTGGTACCCATGCCTAGCACATGAGAAATCCCTAATAAATATACGAAACTCTCAAGGTCCTCACAATATTTGATTCCTAAGGTTAAAGACAAGAAACAGGTTGTGTGGCAGGGGGAGGGAGTTTTTATTGTTGTTTTGTTTCCTTTTTAATACAGGCCTCAGAGGTGATCCCCAAAACGTGTTCAGAAGGCTTGAAATGGAATTTCATTCCAACCTCATTTGTTATATGGCATCTCCTTTAGTCTAGACTTTCCCCTGCTTTAAATTTTATTGGATTTTAATCGGAGAACATCTGATGAAATGTTCTGAACCTAGATTAGAATAGAGCATGTACTACAGCTGAATGAGAGGGAGGACAGTGGAATCACATAATGGAATATAAAATAGATTTTAAAAGCAATAAAACGGCAGCAGGCGGAGGGGTCTCCTCAGGGGCAAGGGAGAAGCAGAGACATGCAGCAATGTATTTACCACCCAGAGAAAGCGAACCCCAGCAACTTCCTCCCCAGGCCATGGCTAGGCCCCCAGCCCACAGCCACTCACCCCGGACCAGAGGGTACCCCGGCCCGATCAGGGCACAGCAAAAAGGAGAGGCAGAGGCTAGGCTGGCCTGCACGAATAAATCTGAACAAAGTTAGAAAAAGGAACAGCCAGAGTCCCCAGGGACCAGAGGCAGGCCCTTGACTTCTCTAAAATTCATTATGAGAGAGAATGGAGGTCGGAACTTTACTGTGCAGCCTAACCACAGGGGATCTTATTAAAAT
Source organism: Rhinolophus sinicus (assembly GCF_057876585.1). Classification (NCBI taxonomy): domain Eukaryota; kingdom Metazoa; phylum Chordata; class Mammalia; order Chiroptera; family Rhinolophidae; genus Rhinolophus; species Rhinolophus sinicus. Next base: position 64,786,936 of record NC_142517.1, on the reverse strand, counting down.
GCAGATTATGATTTAAAGGGTCTGTGGTGGGCCTGAGAATCTGCATTTCTAGTAAGCTCCGAGGTGATACGGATGCTTTCTTTATTCCAGGGACCACAGAATGTAACGCCGAGTTTTTTCTCACCTGTATCGCATCATTCAGTACCTAGTTACAGCTCAGATGCGGGAGCCCCCACGCAGACTCGCATTTCTAGGCATGGCACCTGGTAATCTGCATGCTTATCAAGCTCCTCTGTTGATTTTTATGCCTACTCTTCCACATGCCAGACAAACGATTGATAATTTATAACATGTAGTTCTCCACATAAATGACTGTAAGATAGAAAGGCAAGCAACAATATTGACTGACTGGCAGAACTGAGAATGAGGTGAGGAGGTGGGGAGCGGCTCTCATCCGGGAGTTCAGCAGTGAGTCTATGAACAGAAAACCACGCCTGGAATGCTCTCTTTGGGGAATCTAGTGCAAGCTTTAGGGCAGGCACACCCACTTAAGGACTACATCTTCCTGAGCAGATTTTAAAAAAAAAACAAATCCCATTATCGTCTCCTATTCAATGGAATCATTTGGGGAGCCATCTTTAATTCTGTACTTTCCCTCACACCATCCTGTCCACATCCAGTTGCCAAGTCCTATTGGCTCAGTCTCTTAAGATCCACCCATTCACCCATCTTCTTGTCTCCATTTCCACTACGACATCCTAGTCCCAGCCACTGCCTTCTCTCGTCTGGACCAGAGCAACAGTCTCCTAGCTGGTGCCCCAGCTGCTGTCTTGCTCCCTAACAGTCATTCTCTGTTCCGCAGCTGGCCTACAACTCATTCAGAATAAATCTTCACTGAAGCCTGAAATGCCCTACATGATCTTATTCCTCCATCTCTCTTGAATCTCTTCTTTCTCTCTCTGTGCTCCAACTGCACTGGGCGCCTTTGTGTTTCTTAAACATACCAAGCTTTTTCCCACCTCGTGGTCTTCGCACATGCTCATTTTTTCTGTTAAATTCTTTGCCAGACATCGCTAGACCCTACTCTTCCTTTAGGTTTAGGCCTAAAAATTACCTTCTCAGAGAGAACGTGTCTGCCCACCTTAATTAGGTCCCTCTCTGGCCCCTCTTATTCCTTTATAGCATGTATTATAACTGGCAATTATTTCACTTATTCACGCATGTACTTTCCTTTCTCTTCCAGTATACAATGGGAAAGCTGCACAGCATTACCTGGGAAACTCTGAGGGCTGGGCCCAGACTCTGTGTATCAGCAAGCTCTCCTTTACACTGCTGCATGCTAAGGTTTCAGAACCACTGCACTGGATGGTAACCACACAGAGTACAGACCAGGTCTGTCTTGTGCGCCATTGCATGCCCAGCCCTAGACTCATGCATATAGCAGAAAATTGGTAACGCTTTTTCTTAAGTGAATAGATAAATAAGTCCCATAAGGCCAAAACAATTTCTAAGTCCCAACCAGTATCCCAAACTAATGCCACCAGCATACTTGCAAAAGCTCTATTTGAAAGAGAAACCTCACATAAATTTTGTTTCCAATGAAAGCATCCTAAGCTGCCTTCGGACTAGAGACTGGATTTTAGGGAGTAAGACAGAAGCTGGAACACCAGCAGTGGTCCAGGTGGGAGATGATGATGGCAGGAACTGGGCTGACAGCAGTGGAAATGAAGTGAAGGAGGTCAACTGAAGGGTGGATCTTAGAGGCTGAGCCAACAGGACATGATGACTGGCTGTACGTGGAGGGGTGTGAAGTAAAAATGAGGGGTTGAAAAAAGAATAGCAGGGATGCAGAGAGTGAAATGGGGGTTCACAAGTATACTGAGTCCCAAGTAAAGGAAATAGGACAATAAGAGATAATAAGCAGACTGCCTTTGCCTAACAATGGCCATACAAGGCCCTTTTTCCTTTCTCTTCTTAAGGCCACTCTACCTCTCCATCTCCCAGCAAACACATCAAGAAGCAGTTATGCTAACGTAACGCAAAGATGGAATGGCATATTGGGAAGAAATCATTCAGTAGCCCCACGTCCTTGTTATGTGGCTGAGGATGCTGCAGGCCACACAGGGGGAGTGGCTTATTCAGGTCACATGGCTGTTGTTTGCCATTGGGACCAAGCCCCAGTCTCCCACCTCTTAGTCCATTGAGATACTTGCTTCAGTGGGCACTCTGTGGGGGAAAAGGAAAAACTCCAGGGCACAACATGTTTGGAAATGCTGCAAGCAACATTCTCTCTAGAGAGTTTTATCTCAAGGCTACGAAAGCCCTCCACTGGAGAAACCTGTCTAACCCAGCATTGCTCAAACATAGTGGACCTGGTGTCCCCTTATCCATGGAGCTTCATAACACCTACTAGCACGCCCAGACCAGAGCATGAGCTATAGGACAGATAGGTATACATTAATCCCAATTTAAAAGTTATATCTGAATTTTTCATATACTCATAGAAGTCATGGTGTCTTTGCCATGTTTATCCACATTTGAAGCCTTTAAATGACATTTTAAGCAGCTAGCTGCACTGACTTTGAAGGCATTTAGCTATCCCCAAGAGAAGATGACACGAGATAGGTATTCCTGCATGTTTAGGCCATGGGGCTTCCCAGGCCTGACCCTGGCTCTCTGAGGGCCTGCACTGCCCTCCTTCCCTTTTCCACTAGGAGGCCACAGCATGCATGGGAGGGCACCTTGGTGCTCTGGCAGGAAGAACCCCCTTCAAGAGAAAGTAGTGAACAGGGGTACCCAGCCCAGGGATGACTAAGCATGGCTGCCCACCCGGAAAAAGGAAAGGGGGATGGGGCCCACTGCTCGGACGTCCCTCACTGAGGGTCCATGGAGGCTTGGGCAAGCTTGAGGCTGAACTCGGAAAACTGGGGAAAGAGACCTCTCAGATATGTGGGATTCCATATTAGCAGGGTGCACAGGCACACAGCCTTCCTAATGGAGAAGGGTCTTGACAGGATACTGGGAGCTTGACTGAGCCGCCACCTCATCGAGCTGTGAGGCAGGGAACAGTGAGAAGAGCCAGATGCTCTGGAATTTACACAGACCAAAGTCCAAATGAGCAAACTTCTCATGCCTCATGCATTAGCTGATGACCCTGGACAAGTTACTTAATTCCCCTGACCTCGGTTTCTGCATATGTACAAGAGACACAATGATTTTGCCCCCCCTCCCCGAATTGCTGGATGGTTTAAATCAGATAATGAGTGTGAAAACACTGACAGATAATCAAAGTACAACCAAATACACATTATAATAAGTACTACAGGTGTTTATTGAGCACTTACAATACATTAGACAGTGGGTTAAGTACTTCAGAGACATTAGGCCATCTAAGCCTTTCAGGAACCCTCTGCAAAAGATACTAGTTTAGACTTGATTTTACAGCTGAAGAAATTGAAGCCCAGGAAAACTAATTTACTTGCCCAAGGCACACAGACAGAAGGCAGTGGAGCCAGCATCTGAACGCAAAGGACAGAAAATATTTCCCACTCTACGAAACCTGATGTGGGAAAATATTTCCCACTCTACAAACACTAAAACTCTATAAACTGGCAGAGAGAAACATTAACAGTGAGTCAGCCAAGCTCACTGGGAGGGTGGGCTGTGAATGCTGTAACTATTGGAAGCCCCTCCTGGGGTCAGTTTAACAAGCATAATCCTTTGATTTCAATTTGCACACTCTGCCTGACAGAAAAAGAACTAGAAATCCTGTCAAGGGATCCATCCAGTCCTCACTGGGGATGGCAGAAGAGCCCAGCTGAGTGACAGTGGCCAGAGGGGTGTATGCCAGCACCAGGCATAGCCGTGATTCGCTCTGTGCTGACATCCAGACCGGGAGCCTCCTTCCAGACCCTCGGGCAAGTCCCACCGACAAAAGTCACAGTGGGCAGTGCATGCAAGGCCATCAGTGGGAGGCCCTGGCCTCAGCTACAGGTACCCCTGTGGAAGCCCGTCTAGCCTGCTTGGTGCAGCAGCCCATGGCAATCCAGAGGCAAAAGCTCCTAGGTGGAGATTAAATCATGGTTAAGAGATTTTCCCAGTTGGAATGCAATGGACAAAATGGGCCAGCCCTGAGTGAGTTCTGAAGAAAGTCAGTGAAGGCTTTAATGAGTGAGAGCTCCCAGGGAGTAGAGGGCTGAGCATGGGGAAGGGAGCAGCGACCTTTACATCACCTGTCTGCCCTTAGCCACAGCAGACAGATGTCCTGACGCTCCAGGAAAGAACAGCCAATCCTTGAGGTTCCAATAGTCCATGTTAGGGGAGCTGGGAGAGAAACTCCAGAAGTGCTTGATGTGAACCTCAAAAGTAAACTGGAGCCCGGGGGGAAGTCAAAAGAGTGGGGTGGAGGCTTTAAGTGGATTTGAGGCTGTGATGTAGGGAATGGGAGGGAGTGTTATGCCCCAGCCCTCCATCTCACCTGGGTCATAAAATTCGGGATAGAAACTAAGTTTATCTCAGGAGCAAAATTACACCTTAGCCTGTAAACTACAGAGCAGGCTCTAACACCAGGCACTGCTGGCTGAGGATGAAAATCTTTCTTATAGCCCCAGAGGAAAGAGGGATGTGGGGGAGAGGAAAGGAAGGAAGGGGAGGAAGAGAGTGGAAGATAGAAGAGAAGAAAGGAGAGAAAGAGAATGGAGAAAGGAGACAGGAGCTCCTAAACTAAGGTCAAATACTAGATGAAGAAATTCTATATCCAAGGCTGGCCCGTATGTGATTGGACCATTTTATTCTATTGCTTAGGATTTGAATAAAATCTATTGTTTTAAAAATAATGCTGCCAGACATTTGAGGAAGTCTGCTCTTCATTGTGGCTTTAACTCTTGTAATAAGGTGGGGGAGAAGAGTTTAAAATTAAATGTAAATGATAAAAACCTCAAATTTTTCAAGTCAAATTTCATTAACTGATAAAGGTCTACCCTGAGCCCTGGGCAAGGGCAGTGGAAGGGATTTGGTTAATTTGTAAGATTAAAGGCGTTCTGAATAATTGAGGCCACATTAGAGGGAAACTCTGTAGTTTGAATGACATTCCAAGGTCAGAAGGCTGAAGATGTAGGAGTCCTTATTCAAAAACACCAAGTTAACCTTTCAGACAGGAAAAATTCAAGCTACAGTGGCCTTGAACTTCAATGACTGATAAACAAGAAACAGACAATACAAATTGGTAATCTACCTGTTTATACATAGATTTATCTTTCCTTTGGCTAAGGAATCTGACCAGTGGAGTCGTGAATATTTTAAGGTGTTTTGTATAAGGTAATGTGTTATCTTGACAGTTTATTAGCAACAAAGTCAAGAAGGTCAAAACTGAAGACTCCTTCTATAATTTTATTTCCGCTCTGCTTACATCTTAATAAAAGGTGTCTCTTGCAACAGTAAACAGAAACCAATCTGCATTTGCAGGTGCAGAAAAGGTGTTTTCAAATATATTATCAGCAGAGAATGACATACACTTATTGGAATCAGCATTACTCAACATTCTTTGTGCCTCAGCAAGATACAAAATGATCTGTTTCTTCTCTTGGCTAAACAGAAAAAGAACAGCAAAGTCCATAGGATACGAAATAAACCAATGAAGGCTATGGTACTGTTGTTACTACTGCTATTGTTAGTAATCGTAACACCATACACTGCGCTTTATAGGTTTCTAACGTTTCCCATAGTTCACTGGTCTGAGCTGCTTTGGTTGAAGGAGCGTGTGTAAAGGGCAGGTTGAGGTTGAGTGCCCCATCCCCTCACTCCCTCACACCCTTAGAGGTGACTCTTGAGGCTCAACGGGACACAGAATTGGAAAAACCAGAGCCATAAATTGCCTGATTTTATCCTTAATGTTACTAACATGGATATTGTGGTTGCCACCCTAACCTCCATTCCCCCTTCTCTTGGTAGCTGACAAGATTTCCATTCTGGAATCCGTACCCTACCCATTGTAGGCCACATGCTTTGGCAAAAGGTCATACCACACCTGGTTTTAGATGTGTGGCACGTAGTAAAAGAAGTATTATCCCAACCCCAGGACTCAGTTATTGATTCAAGGGTAGGAATATGACACAGTTTGAGCCAATCCTCTCTCTTCCAAAGACTTCCCAGGGGTTCCCAGAGAGATAGATGATAGATAGATAGATAGATAGATAGATAGATAGATAGATAGATAGATAGATAGACAGATAGATAGATTCCAAATGCGGACAAGGAAGCATATGGACCTTAAGTTGTGAAAACAATGGGGAATTATTCTTAGGATGAGGCTGGCACCAGGAAAGGCAAAAAAGGTCAGAGATGAAAAGAAACATAACCCTTGACAACATTGTGGTCTGCTGAATCACACCAATCCTGAAGCCCACCTAGTTTTAGACTTCAAATTACATAAGCTAATAAATTCTATTACTTAAGCTGATTGGAATGGAATTTTCTGTTACTTGCCGCTGATCTCACCCTAACAGATACTGGTACTGTGTGAGGTGATTTTTTTCAGGTGTTCTAGCTCCATTTTAGAGATAAGAAGGTTGAAGTTCTGAGATCTTATGAGACACAAGAACACACAGCCAATAAGTGGTAAAACCAGAAAAAAACCCTTTTTCAGATTTATGATGTTCACTCAGTTTGATTTTAAGTTTTCTGACATTATACCATTAAAATAAAAATTTGAATGTGGGTTCAAAACATGTTTGCCTATTAAAGGGTGGCAGTGTTTGGGGGTTTGTGTTTGTTGGTTTTTTACAACAAAGGGCTGCCACCCACTTGTGGACCAGGCTAAATCCATGGAAAAGGTCCCTTCATATCACCACAAACCATGTCAGGCATGAGGACAGGCTGGCAAAAGTACGTGCAGATGGCAAGGTATGTTGTTCTTATTGGACAGGCTATAAAATGTATTAAAACGGAAACCCTCTGTCAGTTAACACCAGTTAACAATGTAGGTCAGGCAGTGTGGATTCTGTCTTTCAGGAGTTAGTTACCTAATGGGAAGAAAGAAAATGGTGCTCCTTCCTCCTTCTGCTACTTCTTCCCCCAACCACAGTCCTCGCCCACTGCCCTGATGTGAGATTAATTCTATTCTTGTGTGTGCTAAATAATGGTGGGTGAATCAGGAATCTTTTAGTCACAGGGGAAAGCACCTCGCTTTATAGAAAAGGCAGGAGGGACAGAGAGAGGACAGTTGGAAGAAAGAAAAGTGATTTGTTCTCTGAAGAAATATCTTGGATTACCAAAGAGTAAACACAAATTGAACCAAAGGAGGGAAAACTGTCAAACTGCCTAGAGATAAAACAAATATCAATTATTATTTCAAATTAACGTTATTTTTATTAAAGCTAATTTCAGAGTGAAAGAGACGAGCAGGAACTAGGCAGTTCTAGCCAATGGGCCTGTGTTCCTCCTCCCACTTGGAAAACTGACTTGTAACCTATCAAGATTTAGAAGGTCAAGAAGAGTGCTTAAGGAGCTCTCGTTTCAAGACAGACCTGAATCCAAAGCCCATTCCCAGTATTTACTAACTACATGACTGTATGACTGAGTCAATTACTGAACCTATTTAAAATTATTTCCTCGTTTACAAAATGAGTTCTTGTAACAATTAAGATTATGCATGTAAAGTGTTTAAGATATAGTGTTCAATAAATTGAAGATACTATTACTAGCCATATGCCTACCATCCTTCAAAACTTTGCCCAGATTCTTAATTGTAGATGCAGCCTTCCCCAGCTTCCCATAAACCATGATAATTTGACCTATAGCAGCTACTAGTGCAGCCATTACTAACAGTCTCTCCTAAAAGTTCTGGCCACAAACTCCAGTGAGTTCTGCAACATTAACTCTTCCCATTCCAGAACCAATACTTAGCTGGCTCTACAGACTCTCACTAGGGCTAAGCATCATGCCCTGTTTTCTGGGCATCTGAGCACTCTTAGCCTAGTCTTGCCTGATCTAGAAGTGTGTAACCTCTGGTGACTCAAACAGCATTCTAGGGAATGGGTGGCTCTCAATTTGGAACCATCATATAAGGCAGAATCCATGTTTTCACAGAGGTTCCCGGGCACTGAAAACGTGAGAATGTTCACGCCTCTTCTTATTTTCTGCAAAGACTATGAGTCTCCAGGGCTTCCACGTTGGTCTTGTCTGAAAATCCACACTATAGTCTCAGGTACAAATGCAGGTAAGGTCTTGCGTCAGTCAAGGGATAGTCTTCTGAGCAGCCAGTGCCAGCTGACTGATGCTAATGTCTGGGCGTGGGGGTAAGGGTTGCAATGATACTGATTCTCCAGATGCTGGAAAAATAGCAAACTAAATTCAGCTGCTGCTACAGGAAGGAACTGCTGCTGCTACCAGAGAGAAGAAGCTTTACCGGGTGACACTCAAAGGAACAAAAAGAAACACAAAGGAGTAAATCCCATCTCCCTCCCCTCGCCTTGCTGCATCCCTCCTAGTGCCCCTTAACAGCAAATCCTAAGCAGGATCCAGCTAACAAAGCATAAATGTGGTTGGCAGACTGTCGCAAAGCAGGGTATAGAGGGGAGGCTTTGGAGGGGAGACAATAGCTTCATGACTAGCACAGGCTCCTCTCCTCCTCCTTGACCAGAGGTTTCCCACACTGGGGAGTCATTGGAGGTTTCAGAGACATCCACTATGCCCTTCTTTACTAAAGGACCCCCAGCCCTCAGCCCCAACAGTCCCTGAAGAAGTCAGGGATTTCCCAAAAATCGGAAAGTCTTGAAGGACCTCCCAAAGCTGCCCCCACCAGATCTATCTCAGATGAGTCAAAACAGCAAGATACTTTGTATAAGGCTAAGGTCACTCCTTATTTTCTTGATCACATTTTCCAGCCCACATCACTAGAATTTATTCATCACTGAACGCTGTGTGATACTCCATTTAATACAACATTAGCAATATAAAAGGTCCAAACTTGCCATCATTCTCTAAGATGAATGTCTGTCTTCCCTTTGTTCTCATGGGTAAAAATGGACACCTGAAATGTGTACATACATCTTCTTTTCATTTATTTTGCTTAAAATCCTATTCCCATTTCCCTTTCTATTTTTTATGCAGAATCAGCTTGGGCTTTTTAAAACTTCCACAAGAAGGGGGAATCTGGGATGATGGCAACCTCGTACAGCCCCCCTCCTCTCCCCCCCACCCCACATCCTCCAAAATCTACATTATCTGCTACTCCTCCCCAATTAGTTGTTGGGGCTGATGGTCAGCTGAGTGCCAGAGAGCTGTTGGGCTCCAATCCACGTCTAATGGGGAGAGTTCATGGGAGGCCTGAAGACCACGGTCAAAGAGCTGGGGTAATGACTGGCTACCTTGAAGGAACTTCGTCCCTAGAGATTTTCACCCCTCTAAGGTCAACATTAGACCCTTGTGAGACGTCTCACAGGGACCCAGGGAGCTGTAATGTACTGAACTATGAGGCTGAGGTCTACCTGACCCTCAGGTAAGGAGACTCTGTGGAGTTTGGGGAGAAGATAACCTTCTCCAGAGATTCCAGACTTCTGTTTCCACTTTGCCATCCCACGAGGTAGAGATCACATTACCTCTCACTACCATCAGGACTTCTGCCACTTAGGATACCCTAAGAACCAGATCTGAGTTTCTGCAACACACAAAAGGAAAACAACAATACAGCTAATGGTTCCAGAGAAGGAAAGACCAAACAAAATGGGCATCCAGCAAATGGTGCTTCCTAAGGAGACAGATGACAGCTGACCAAAAGTATATCAGTAGCACTTCATGAAATTCAGATGACAAGTACATACAAAATATCTTCTAGAACTGAAAACCTTGATTTTCAAACTAAATATCTCACTTAATTATTCCACAGAGAAGTGATAAACATTCAGACCCAAATTAGTTCCCTGGAACTCTAATTAGAAGAACAATCTCAAAGTACAGAAAAGTAATTATGAGGGAAAAGATAAAAGACTTGCAGAATAGATTCAGGATAACTAAGATGCCAGTAATAGGAGTTCTAGAAATAAGTAACAAAATACAGAGACAAGAGTAAATAAAATAAACATAATAAAAAGGAACTTTTCTGAAACGAAGGAAGTCCGTTTTCAGATTAAAAGTGTACACTAAATTCTAGGCAAATTTGACTGAAAAATATATACTCCTGAGCACATCATGTTAAAATTCCTAAACTCCAAAGATAAGAAAATTATTATGAATTTCTAACAGAAAGAATAAGTTATTTACTAAGAACTGGTATACAAATTTTTATTCATCACATTAAAAGCTAGAAGATATTGGAAGATATCTCTCCTACTGAAAGGATTGAAACCCAAGAATTCTATACCCAACTCTGATATTTAACCGTAAGGAGGAAAAATTATTTGCATATATTCATGTAACCCATCCCTCACCAAAACAAAGTGCTCAAGAACTCTAACCAAACAACTAATGAATCAAAACCAAGAACTCAATTTGTAACGTAATGAAGAGGAGAAGTAACTGGTGAACATCAGGCTTTGCCGTGTGTGTGTGTGTGTGTGTGTGTGTGTGTGTGTGTGTGTGTGAGAATTATAAACAGATAGTGAAAAATTGTGGGAATAAGTGATGTATGCACTAAATAAGGATTATTAAAATAAAAAGGATAAACTTCCATGAAATTTTTAATAATACCAGAGAACCCAAAGTACTAAACTATTTCAGCAAAATTTGGAGGTTGGGATAGAGAAAAGAAAGATGCTTCCAAAAGTCTCATCAGAGCTTATGATATGGGAAAAGTTAAAGTATTCTTTAAAGTCTTATTTTATTGGAGCAATGGTGGGGAAATAGAGGAAAGATACAGGGTCTTAATGAGGGAAATAAGCAAAATATTTTTCAAATAAATAGAGAAATATGTATATGAGTTTGAGTAACAGAAAAGGGAATAGGAAAGTACAGTAGAACTTCCAAATTAACAAGGGGAAACAAATGAAATGAATATCAACTTTAACAAATCAGCAAAAACAATGAAAATGAAAAAGGGTACTTATTTGAATTATTTAAACATTTTTAGTATTCCATTTTAATTTATCTGTTGGCTTTTTGGTTACATATCTTTTGCTTTGTCTTGTTTTTTAATTGTTGCTCTAGAGATTATAATATTAGTATCTAACCTTACCTTCTCAGACTAATTAGTGTTAATTTTGTTCCACTTCATGTAAAAGGTAGATTTCCAATCATATAGGTCCTCACACTGACATTTATGTCATGTATTGCATCTTCACACATTGAAAACCTTACAAGTTTTTTTTTTCCTTTTTCAGCCATGCATTCTTTAAAACCTTAAGAGAAAAAAAAAATAGTCTTTTCTATTGACCCAGAGATTTGCCATTGCCGTTACTTTTCCTTTATTCCTGAAGACCCTTTCATCCTGAAATTTTCCTCGGCATTTCTTATGAAGCAATTTGGCTGACCATGAATTCTCCCAGCTTTCCTTCCTCTGAAAAAAAATATATTTATTTTGCCTTCGTTCCTGATGGATATTTTCACTAGACATAGAATTTGAAGTTGATGGTTTATTTCTTTCAGTACTTAGTTATTGTTTCACTCACTTCTGGCCTCTGTTGTTTTTGATGATAAATCCAGTCATTCTAAACATTGCTTCCCTGTACGTAATGTGTCACTTTTCTATAGCTGCCTTCAATATAGTCTCTAGTTTCATCAGTTTGACGATGATGCATCTAGGAGTAATTTTCTTTTGAGTTTGTCCTGTTTAAGTTTCACTGAGCTTCCTAAATCTGTAAACATATGGGTTTAATTTCCCCAGTTTTGGCCATTATTTTTAAAAATGTGTTTTCTCCCTCAATATCTTATCCTCTCATTCTAGGACCACCATGACACGTACATTAGACCTCTGGATGTTGTGCCACAAGTCCCTGAGGCTCTGTTAACTGATTTCTTTGTTTCTCAGATGAGATTATCTGTAAATTTACTGACTTTCTCTGTCCTCTCTACTATGCTACTGAGTTCATACAGTGAACTTCTCTATTTCAGCTATTATGTTTTCTAGTTCTAAAATTTCCATTTGGTTCTTTCTTTATAGTGTTTATTTATCTGCAGAGTACTCCTATTTTTCCATTCATTTAAAGTGTGTTTATCTTGACCTCATGGAGCATAGTTATCATAGATGCTTAAAGACTTTGTCTGATAATTGCAGCATCTGGGTCATTTCAGGGTTGGCATCTATTAATTGTCTTTGTCCTTGACCATTGGTCACATTTTCTTGGTGTTTTATATATCAAGTAAGTAGACATTGAGAATATTATGATCCTCTGTGTTGGTGAGGATGTGGAACAATTGGAACTGTCATATACTGCTGGTCAGAATGTACAATGGTATACCCACTTTGGAGAACAGTTTGACAGTGTCTTATAAAGTTAAATATACACCTACCATGTAACCCAGCCATTTTATTCCTACATCTCTACCCAAGAGAAATAAAAGCACAAGTCCATTCAAACACTGCTACATGAATATGCATAGCAGCTTTCTTCACAAACTCCAAACACTGGAAACAACCCAACTATCCATCAACAGGTCTTTAGATAAACAAGTCGTGGTATATGCGTACAATGGAATATAAAAGAAATGAACTATTGCTACACACACAAAGTAGCTGAAACTCAAAATCATTATGAGATTTGAAAGAAGTCAGGCAAAAAAGAGTATATACTCTATGATTCCATTCACATAAAATTCTAGAAGATTGAAACTAATTTATATTATCAAAAGGCAGAAGTATTGGCCTAAAGCCAGGGGTGAAGAGGGGGATAGTTTACAAAGAAACACAGGAAAATTTTTCAGGTGAGAGGAATGCTTATTATCTTGATTGAAGATATGACTTCACAAATGTATACTTATATCAAAGTGGTCAAATAGTACATTTGAAATATGTACATTTTAGTGTGCTTCAATTATATCTCAATAAGCCATGTAAATAAAAAAGAGGACTCAACTATGTAAATGAATACAAAACAAAGCAAGAGAGATAGAATAACATTAAGTGTACCAGTCCTTTCACTGTACATGATTTAATTCTCTCATTAATAGACAAAAAACAAAACTCAGATTTGTTAAAAAAAAAAAAACATTTAAGCTATAAGAAATACTTACAGTGATAAAGAAAGGTTGAAAATAAAGAAATGTACAAACAGATACTGGAAAAATATAAATAAAAGTGGATTGGAGATTTTAAAAATCAGACAAGGCTATAAAAATATCAAATAGATCAAAGAGATATTTTTCAATAACAAGAATGCACTATTTATGAAGAAGACACCACAGTCACTAAATAACACAGCAGATAAATATGTAAAGCTAAAGTACTGGAAATACAAACAGAACTTAATAAATAAATAAACTTAACAAATATATTAGGAAGATTCAATATACTTCTTTCAGAAATGGGTAAACCTACTAGACAAAAAAAAAAAAAAATTAGCAAATACCTAGAGGAACTGAAAAACATAATCAATACATTGACTAATACAAGCAACAAAGGTATTAACTATATGGAGACTCATAAGGCTCCAAATACATATTTTGTCTTATGTCCATGAAACATTTATAAAAAAAATTGATCCTGTACTTTTCTTAAATAAAAATATATCAAGAAAATCCTTTATAGGGCACATTTTCCATTCCTGATATATTAGACATGTGGCTAACTAAGGCAACGGTCAGGACTTTTCTGAGGCGGAAGTACCATCTGACATGGATCATGATACAGGGCCAAACTTGTAGGAAGAAAATCAGGGATCAAATTCCAATTTTGCCACTGACTGTGTGACATTGGAAGGTTACCGAACCCCCTGAAATTCCAGCTCATCTAAGATAGTAGTGATTCTACCGACCCTACAAGCTTCATTAAAGTTGTTTCCAGTGACATGGCAAATTGAGATCATGAAAATTAAAGCATTTTTCAAAGTATAAAGTACCATACAAATGTAGGGTTTCTGTGAGAAAGTATGTCTAAGCAATCAAGTGCCTTTACAAAAATACTGAGAAAAAAAATGCTCTAGAAATAGGTATTTCTATACGGGTCTACCTGAACAGGTCTGCAAAGATTTTTTTAAAGAAATCTAGAAAGGCCATACATATTTGTAGTAGTAGAAACTATAGTAACTTGTTGCGAACACTAATGAGGAAGAAAAGTCCCTCAGATAGGAGCTACTTAATATTTGATGACTAATAAATTAAATGTTAATTAAATACTTCAGCGATTTTCTTCCCTGACCAGCATATAATTAACATTTAATTTGTTATAAAATATTTAACAGTTATGAAATATCCTATGGTATCTAAAATGTCTCCATTGTCGAACCATCTTGAGACAATGTGTCAAGGGTACAAGAAGTTAGATTGGCATTTAAACCTCAGGAGACAGAACATAAAAAATGCCTTTTGTGACTTTCTCACATAAAGAAATTGAGAATGAGAAAAGGAGAATCTCATTTTCCAACTGAATTTAGCCAAGGAATTTATAACTAAGTGGTACTAGGGAGTAAAGAATGAAATAGGAATGAGGCACTCTTCCAAACCTAAAACCATAATGTCATAAATGTTGCAACCACCTCAACAGTCAGTGAAAAACATGATTAAAAGTTGGGCAGGAAGAAAGCGCTATTTATTTTGGCCCCTTTGAACTTGAAATACCTCTGGAAGAAGGGGCATAAGAAGGAAGTAGCTTGGATAGGACAGTTATCTAGTAAGACAAGGGGAACCATGAAACAGGTATCCTGCTCCCAACTCCCCCTACAAAGCCGTCAAAGTCCTAGACAGAAATGCATTTCCCCACTGGTTCAAAGCTGACCTTGGAAAGTACATGAGCCTGGGCTGATAGCATGGGGAATAGGGGCTGGAAGGGCAGAGAGAGCTGTGGGAAGACATCTAGCTAGTAAGAAGAAGGAGCATCCACATTATGAGTCTTTAAACGAGGACCATACAGAATAGCCACAGGACCAAGAGAAACAACTTCTGTTTTGGATCGTCAGTAGAGCTATGCAATGAGCTAGACTTAGAGCAATCTCCTAAAAGAAGGCTCCCCTGACACACGCCTACAGCATCAGAGGGAATAGGTGGGTTCCACTTCCAAAGATCATGGCTGGGGATACAGCCTCTCTCCTTCTGGCCCCTCATGACCCCTCGTGTACACATGGTCTTCAGCACAACCCCAGTTAAGTGATTCACAGTGCAACACGTGTTCTATCTGAGGGGAGATCAATGTGGCATGTGCACAAGGCACGAGACTTTGGCCTTCACGAGGACTGATTCCAAGAGCTTCTCCAACCCCCTAAATCTGTTATAATAGACATGGATGGTAGCCTACCCAAACTCTCTTTATCCACCCTCTTCTATCCAGTATTTAAAGAGAGCCTAGCTCCAACCCCAGCCCCCCCCCCCCCGCCTTGAGTAATACATTCTGCTCAGCATAATATATGAGTAGGCTTATCACGGAAATCTCCTGCTGCTTGTCAGTGATTGGTTTAGGAGTTACATAGGAACATAGCTCCTGCCAAAGCGATATGAGAAGACGTCTACTGAGACCTCTCTACCAAGAAGGAGAACCTGGAAGAGATAGTCCTTATAATGCTGTTTGTGATTATGTTTTTATGCAACGAGGAACAGCGGCAGCCATCTCATCACCATGAGGGAAACACCCCAGTGGGGATGGAGACCAGAATAAAATGAAAGAAGCTGGCCACTCAAAGACATTACTTAGTGAGCGACTGAATTAATCCACTCTGGGGATGCCCCACCTCTGGATTTCTCACACTGTGCCCCTTTTTTTGATAGCCCTTCTCCTACCATGCAGCCTTCCTTTTATTGCTGTGTTCCATTTTCTCAATGTTTTTGCCCTTATGAATTCCCTGCTACCTGATTCATGCATCCAGGGCTCCACTTGGACAAACCCCAGTCTGCTCACACTATTCAGCTCAGTACAACAAACATTAACAGTATCTACTGGGGGGGAGGGGTTACTAGGCTTCTGCTAGTAGTAAACTTCATACCAGCTCCTTATAAATGTTTCTAAAATCTGGATTGCAACATGATTGGTGCTGCCCCTTCCAGACAGCAGTACTTCTGGGTCAGCAGTATCTCTATCAAGAGTTGACTATCTCTTTGTGTTCTCAATTCCTACCCCATCCTCCACTCTCACAGGTCATTTCACTCACTTCTACCTGCAGATCCAGAGAGAGCCACTCCAGGGAACAGATCTGACCTTAGCACAAAACATCCATATACTTCTGAGACTGCTTCAGTAAACAGCCTGATTTTGCAGCTGTTCTCATAAACCAGAGTTTTCTTGTTTGCCTTTCTCTACCTCTTCAGCTTCGACAGCTCTGCAAGTCCTAACCCTCTCCCTGAAAGGCAGGCAGACCACCTGTGCTGCTTTGCTCTTCAGGAAACTGCAACCCCAGGTTCTGGTTTGCCTGCCTGGTTTCTTGCCTGCTCTTTGCCCTGGTTCTCATTCCTAGCACTACCCTCCGTGCCACACCTTACTCACTCACCTGCCACATAAGAAGAGCTGCCGTCCTCACCCTAATATGTCAGATTTAACCAGAGCTCTGAGAAATATCAGGGCGAGGGAGGGAAATGCTTGCCTAATATTGTGAAACACGTGGCCCTGAGAATACAATCCAGGGAAAGTGACAAGTAATTTTCCATTGGGTAGGTGCTGAAGCAGTAAGAGAATGAGAAAGGGATCATGGCGTACGCATCGAATAAGAATATATGCACAAGTTCTTTGATACACACAAAGCTATAAAAGACTAGGCTGGAGAATGGTCAACAGAGTGAAAGGATGAGGGAGGAAAATGAGGTTTTGGGAAACGTCATGTGATCTATAATTTCAGAGCTCGTATTAACTAAGTCAGAATGCAGAGCATCCCAAATTAGAATTGATTTCAGAGGAAGAACTCTTGTTTTTGTTGCATGTAACCTACCTGGGGAGGGGGGCGGGGGGGGGGGGTGCTGAGAACGATAAACAGTGTTTACTGGTCTCAGACGCGTCAGCAGAGAGCACTCTCCT
Organism: Rhinolophus sinicus; assembly: GCF_057876585.1. Classification (NCBI taxonomy): domain Eukaryota; kingdom Metazoa; phylum Chordata; class Mammalia; order Chiroptera; family Rhinolophidae; genus Rhinolophus; species Rhinolophus sinicus. Next base: position 64,769,916 of record NC_142517.1, on the reverse strand, counting down.
GCGTCAGCGATTCCACGAACCTCACGTGAGGTTATGCAGCAAGATCAGGTCTGATGATGGCTGAAACTTTGCTCACAATGTCAGAAGATGTTTTCTTGGTGGAACAGCTTTCAGCCATGCCATTTAACTCTCTGATGAACCCACTGCAATGATAAAGCTCTTCAAGTCCCCAGACTGGCAGGGAACATCAGCGTCACACATAATTATCATCCTCAGAGAAAAGAGTCCATTAATGATCCGGGCTGAAACCAGGTTTGAATACTAATGAGAGGGTGGCCTTCTAGGATATTAATTAGGGGTGACACTTTCAGGGCAAGCTTGACTTTTCTTCCTAGGACTCCAATTGAGACCATGCATTGGATGTGTGCAAAATGCAGATTAGAATTAAAGGAAAAGAAGGAACAGTCAGGAAAAAAGGACCATGAAAAGCAAATCAAGAAGGTTTCGATCCTAAAACTCAAGAAGTAATTCAGGTGCCTGTAAATCAAGTGTCAGCTGCCCTCTCCTTGTCATTTGAGATTTAATAAAACGGATTCCATCCTTTTTTCCTGTGTTCAGGGAGCTGTCTAATACTCTCCCCTAAGATTTCTGAAGATCTCTAGTGCTTATATTCTCAAGTTTTTCTGATTCTGATTTTCTCAATCTGCTGAATGTGACAGTTCACCTGCATTTCTTGCCTATGGTTCTCTTGCCTCTCTCCCTGATACTAAAAATGAAGTCTTGAGACCAAGGGTACTGGTAACGCCTGAACACTTCCTGGTAATGCAGCGTCTTGGGCCCTACTTAAGACCAACGGAATCAAAATCTGCAAGTTTAACAAGATCTCCAACGATTTGCATGTATATTCTAGTTCAAGAAGCTCTGCTATACTCAATGCAAACTATGTAGAGGTAGAACTCTGTTGCCCTTTGATTCCCCCCAAAGCATGATGAAAACAAAAGACTTTATTATGGATTGGGGGCAATGGAGGGGTTTGCACAGAAGCTATACCTTATACTAGATTACCAGCCACCCCTGTACTTAAAAGTCTTCAGACCACCTTGACCTGTTGTTCAACTACCTTTTTCCCTCAAATCTCACATCTCAATTCCTCTCATTTTATTATGCAGAATAATTCAGTTCTCCATTCTGTCTTAGCTCTGTGCTCCCTTCTGCATACATAAAAACTCACTTAGGTCCTCTCATAAAACAATCTTTGGTACTCCCAAAAAACTTGCCGAGACTTTGAAGTTTAATGTTTTCCTTTCTTTCTTCGCTATGGCCTTTTGAGTAGAAGGAAGCAGTACAGATATAGTATATTTTTCCTCTCATATTAAATATGCCACCCTTACCCCACTTAAAAGGCAGAAACAGCTATTGTCACTTTGGATTTTGAAACATGTTTTTTCCATCCTGTAATGCCCAAATCTCAATTATACATTGTAAAGCAAGATAATAGCAGCTTAGGTCATTTAAATCTATAGAGTGTAAACACCATGTGTGAGACACTACTTTCAAATGTTTCACCAGAATTACAGAGAATGAGAATTATTCCAAGTTCTAATTGGTTTCTCTTTACATGATCGGTCTCTTTTGTCAAGATCAGTTCCTATCTCAGACTTCTGATTTATGACTTTGGCCAGGGCAACCTAGCACCACCTTTCTTACCTGTGTGTCACTGGCTTTACTTCTGTCAATGGGCCCAGGTAAGGAAGGTGGTAATAGGTTTGGCCATGCACTTTGTGGTAATGTATCTCCGGGATTGGCTATAGTCACTAACAGGATCTCACTAAGACATTCCTGTCTAAAGTAGGTATTGCCTCAGTTTTAAAAATCTTATTTGTGGTGCCTTAGGATCAGGTGACCAGGAACATGGGGTGTCATAGGATTTAGTAACAGTAGAGAAAAGAGAAAGAGGTTCACCTGCCTCCATGTGAGGTAGAAGCAAGGGAAGGTTCCAGACATGGAAGACTGGAAGCGCAGACGGGGTGAGTGGCCTGCACGACAGATAATACATCCGATTAATTTGTTTTATAATGTAGGTGGGCAGCAGCCTGTGGTAGATACTAATAAACTGATCAACAGCAGAGTTGATAAAAAAAAAAAAAAAGCAGCCTTGAGTTCAATTAACATGACAAATGTTCAGAACGACAAAAATTTTCTCAATACCTACTAGTGCCATAATTGCAAAACTGTCCCTGCCTTCAAGAAGTATAGTTACAGAGCAAAGTGAATTTGAATATAATATGGTCAAGTCTATTAGGTTGGTGCAAAAGTAATTGTGGTTTCAAAGGTTAAAAATAATTGCAAAAACCACAATTACTTTTGCAGCAACCTAATAAAATAGATATAAGCACAGGTCCTCATATATAAGCACAAAAGATTTCTTCACCTGTCTGAGGCAATCAAGGAAGGCTTCAGGAGGAGGTATCAACTGAGAAGAGATTATTCTATTCTACTGTACTGCGGATTAATGTCCTATTTTCATCATACCTTTCACTGCAAGTATGCATGTTAGGTTTTCTAACATAATTGTCAGCATAACTCTCCTGGAAGCTTTGTAACAGAGATGTTAAAATACAGGAGCCTAGAGAAACCACCAGGCTGCAATTCAGAGGTGGAGACCTATGGGAAATTGATCTCAGATTGGGAACTTCTGTCATAAAACAACTTGAAGGTGATTATAGGACAATAGACCAAGGTAGAATGACCTTATAATTTATTGTCCAAACTAAGACACTTCTAAGATGAAGGAAGGACAGTATTAATAATTTCTAGGGTACGTAAGACCTGAAACCGTAAGACTCCTAGAAGAAACATACGTGGTAACCTCCTTAACTTCAGTCTTGGTGATGATTTTTTGGATTCGACACAAAAACAAACGTAACAAAAGCAAAAATAAACAAGCATAACTACATCAAACTAAAAAGCTTCTGCACAGCAAAGGAAATCGCCAACAAAATGAGAGAAAATATTTGCAAGTCATATATCTGGTAAGCCGTTAATATCCAAAACGTATAAAGAACTCATACAACTCAGTAGGAAAAAAAAAGAAATTTGATTAAAAAATAGGCAGAGGATCTAAATAGACATTTTTTCCAAAGAAAACATACAGATGGCCAATAGGTACATGAAAAGGTACTCAACATCACTAATCACTAGGGAAATGCCAATCAAAACCACAAAGAGATATCATCTCACACCTATTAGAATGTTTATTATCAAAAAGACAAGAAATAACAAGTATTGGCAAGAATGTGAAGAAAAGGGAACCGTTCGTGGAAATGTAAATTGGGGCAGTCACTACGAGAAACAGTATGGAAGTTCCTCAAAAAATTGAAAATAGAATTACCATATGACTCAGCAATTCCACCTCTGAGTATTTATCCAAAGGAAATGAAAACACTAATTCGAAAAGATATATGCACCTCTATGTTCATTGCAGCATTATTTACATTCACCAAGCCCTGAAACAACCTAAGTATCCAATGATGGATGAAAGAAGATATGGTATATTACAATGGAATATTACTCAACCATAAAAGAGAATGAAATCCTGCCATTTGCAACAACATGGATGGACCCTGAGGACATTATGCTAAGTGAAATACGTCAGACAGAGAAAGACAAATGCTGTATGATCTTCCTTACATGTGGAATCAAAAAAAGAAAAGAAAAGAAAACTGAACTCATAGATACAGAGAACAGACTGGTGCATTGGTGCTTGGCAGAGATCAGGGGCAAAATGGATGTAGGTCAAAAGGTACAAACTTACCATTATAAAATAAATGTTGGGGATATAATGTACAGCATGGTGACTATAGTTAATAATAATGCATTGTATATTTGAAAGTTGCTAAGAGAGTAGATCTTAAAAGTTGTCATCAAAAGAAAAAAATGCTCTTGTGCACCTGAAACTAATTAAAAAAATAAAGAAAAGAAAAAAAAAAATGCTAACTGTGTGGTGATGGATGTTAACTGAAGTTATTGTGGTAATCGTTTCACAATATATAGGTAGGTCGAATCATCATGTTGTATACCTTAAACTACTATAAGGTTATGTGCTAATTATATCTCAATAAAAAAATAATAATTTCTAGGACAAGTATAAACTGAGACTAACCTGGATGATCCGTAATAGGGTCACCCTAGTACAAGGTCACATTTCCAGTAACCTTGTGTATTAGTCTGTTCAGGCTATTACGACAAAAATACCATAGACCGGGTGACTGATAAACAACAGAAACTTATTTCTCACAGTTTCTAAAGTCTGGGAAGGCCAAGATCGAGGTGCTTGCAGTTGTGGTGTCTGCTAAGGGCCCACTTCCTAGTTAACAAATGGCCGTCTTCTCACTGTAGCCTCCTCACATGGAAAAAGTAACCAAAGGAGCTTTCTGGAGTCTCTTTTATGAGGGCACTAATGTCATTCATGAGGATTCCACCTCCCAAAGGCCCCACATCCAAATACCATCACATCGGGGGTTAGGTTACAAACAAATTTTGAAGGGACACAAACATTCAGTCTATAGCATCTAGTAAATAGCAAATGCCCTTGTCATCACCATTGGTCTTCCTACATCATGTTGAGGATGAACAACTTGTGAAGGATTTTAAATACTACCCTTCTGAAACTTGACATTAATTTGTTTTACCTTGAAAATGGGCAACTTTTCAATAGTGAGAGTCGGAACCCACTGGAATGGATCATTACTAAAATGAAAGAGAGGGCCTGGGAGAGCACTAGAGCCAAGCACAGGAGATAGGCACTGGGGAAACTGACTCAGCTGCAAATGCCAACAGAGGTTCCTGATCTACATCACTCTCCAATCTTAGCCCATGTCAACACTCACTAGTGCCTGGGGAGGGAGGAAGAGGAGGAGCAAAAGGCTACCTCAGCTGGTAGCAGAGACCATTGAAAGAATGAGTGAAATTCAGCAACTCAAAGCAGGAATGCAGTATCTAAATGGTCCACTGAAAAATGGTAAAGCCCAGTCATTGCCTTGGATACATTCAGGTTCTGTCTAGAGAGACCTAAACCACAAATCCAATTAATGGTACTGGGATACTGGAGGGAAAGAATAGTGCCAAATACAACGTTGATTTGATGCACCTATTAAAATATGTATTTATAACAAGTCCTTTCAAATAATAGTGATAGTAGCTAACATTTATTGAATAATGTTTCAGTATTCTAAGAGCTTCACATTTATTAATTCACTGTATCTTCACAATAACCTTAAGTGCTGGATACTATTATAATCCTCATTTTGCACTTGAGAAACTAAGGCACTAAGATATGAGCTGTGGAGGATACAGGAAGTAATGCATCCACCATTTTTGCTGTCCTGCCTCTTTAAAGGTAAATTTGAGCAGCTCTTTAAGGCAATGCCATTTACTTAAGAAACGTATGAGGAAGAATTTGAGATAACCCTAGAGAGTTCCTCAAGGGTTAATACAATAAAATTCTTCCAGAAATGGTGAGAATTTTAAAGTTCTGTTCATTTACATAATTCTGAGCTTAGTGCATTATTCAACATGTACACCTTAATTAACACAATAGTACAATGTGGTTCACCTAGATCTAATGATGGAGAAAGCAAACTGATCCTATTGCTCACAGAGGTGTGGTTAAGTAAGAGAGAGACAAATTGTTGGGAGAAGCTTTCTAATAGAATATCAGCTCTATGAGTAAAGCTCACAGCTTCAGTGAGAACCATATTTCTGAGAACCAAAGGCAAATTCAGAGAGGGTCACTAGGCCCTGGGACCCTAGAAAGACATCTACCACCCAGCCACTCAGATTGTAATTTGATAACCTGCTTCTGAGGAATATCAGATTATTGTTAAAGCACATTCCAATAAACTAGAGCTCCTATTTGCCTCAGGATGAATGTTTTTAATTTTGGATGCTACACTGAATTGTTTATCATGAAAATGTTTAATAATGCAATGTGGCTGCAATATAGGAAAGCACCATAGAGAGGGGCAGAGGCTGAATAATTGACTGGGAAAAGCCTCTCAGCTAAAGACCAGCAGGAGGACGCTCACCAGTAAACACTGAAGTCGGAGACTGGAGGAAAACAGCCAGAGGAAGACAAGAAGAATCAAAGAGAATGTCACACAGAGAAAAGGAACTGCAGTGGCTTTCCCTTTTAAGTACCTTACGGAAGGTCATGTGGTGCATACAGTAGGTGTCTATATCACCAGGAGTCCAAACAACTGAAGATATGCTTTTGTCAGTAGAGATGGGGAAAAGAGTGGGTTCCAGAAGACTTGGATAATGCCCCTCACTGAAGCCCAGGAAATATGGCCCAAGTCTTCAGCCACACAGGTGAGGTAAGGAACACAGCTGGCAGCACAAGATAGTTTGGCTTCTCTATGAAATTAATGTTTATTGTGTGTTGTTTCCAAATTAAATTTCTAATTAACTAATTCATAAGAAATTTTAGTTCTTAGAGTGCTGAAAGAGAGGAATAAAGCAACAATATCTATGGTTGATGAAATAAACTGCCTGAGAATTTTTTGTACAAGGGCTCTGAATCAAGTTACAAGACATTTATACTAAGTGATATATCAAATATTCTCCAGAAAATGTCCTACATAGGGTCTAGATTTCCTGGCACCACCACATAAGGATTTTTCCTTCTCACAGGACTAAACTAAATTAATAGGAAGTAACCATTATTTGTTAGAAAGGTGTGGCAGGGTCTGTCTGTTCCCTTTCCAAAGAGAGACTGCATATCCGCAGTGAAGGAGAAAAGCATCCGCAGTTGGAAGAAACATTTGCAGATTCTTGCTAAGAACCATATCCTATAAAAATCTCTCACATTCTGTCCTTTGATATGTGGGTTTCTGTAGATTAACTAGGAGAAGCTAAGCCTTTTAAAAGCCAAAGAAGACAAAATAAAATTGTGACTGGATGTCACATGAGCCCGCAGTTTCAGTCCAAGATAAAGTAATAAAAGGAATCAGCATCCCTACACCCCTTCACTAGAACAGTTGCACATTGTCACCAGGCTGCCTGGTAGGGAAGAAGGAAAGGCTGGGAGTAGGGATGCTGTCTCTGTAAAAAGCCTTTGTAAAGATCATCTCAGCATGACAGGGAGAGCCATGTTGGTTCTCTATGGGAATAAAGCAGCTGCACTGTATGAATCTATAATTCCAGGGAAGTGACAGCCTCATCGCTACAAAGGGTAGAAGTTTTAGAGGCAAAGTCACTATTAATCCCTATGAGATTTGCAGCAAAGGGTATGCCGTCATCAGCAACAACCCCATGGGGCTTTTGGCTTGAATTCTCAGGCCATGCCCACATGAACTGGAGTGTCTTTGTACTCTACAGTAACTCTAGAAACTGGTGAGGCTGATTTCTCCCAGCCTGTTCTGTGAAGAACTGAATCCTGTCAGCTGACTGAATACCCAATCACCAGGGCTAAGCAAGGGCTCAGTGTGGCATGAGATTTAAGGTTAGGACTTGAGTATACAGAGGCAGCTCATGCCAGGATAGAGTCCCTCAAGAGTTGAGGGTCAACAAGGTGACAAGGTCAGAGGCTAATATGACAAGCTGCCAAAACTCCAAAGGTAAATGTGGTAGCTAAAATCATTTAGAGAGTTACTATAGAGATAGGACATATCTATAGTCAACAACATGGATGAGGATTTCAGGACCCTACAGGATGATGGAAGCAAGATAGCTTTGCTTGTTCAAGCTACAAAGTTTCCTCCTGAACATCATGCCAAGTAACAAGGACAAGAAAGAAAAAAAAAAAAAAAAAACCATGCAGACCAGACATCTACTTCTGACCATAATAGTAACTGATACAAACTAATATTCTCACAGTAATCAAATGTAAAATTGGACAAATCTATGAAGCAAATGTTTGTAGATGTTGGACCAAAAGCAGCATATAAAAGAAGGGAAGCAAATGAGGCAAATCCTCTGATCTCCCTGCCTTTCTGTATGAAAGCAATTTCTAGGCCATAGTTCAGAGAGGTATATTCATGCAGATTATACTGGGTTTATTGCCTGGAGAGAGGGAGCTTAGAGATCAGGACCTCAAGGGGATAGAACTCATGACGACTTGTACTAGGAAGAAGGGAGCTTCACAGGGGGGAGAGCAAGAGATCTGCAAGGGATCTTAACACTTTGAAGAACGATTAAGTTGTACATGCACAGGATGGGAGGAGACAAGGTAACTCAAACAATAGTTACTGGGGACAAGCTCTGTGCATTGCATGGAGATCGCAGAGGTCATAGAGTGCACACAGAGATATGAGTGTTTTAACCAGCCAATATAAAAGAGCTTCTCTGCATACTCCAAGAATTCAACTGAGAAAAGCCAAAAATAAATTGTCTTATTCTAGTCATAGAGTAAAGTCTACAATATATCTATCCTAACATAGCTTTAAAATATGCCTTGACATCATCACACTGATCCTCCATTAAATTAATTGACTGACAGAAAAAATTTGAACACTCTTTAAATGAAGAAAACCAAAGCCAGGTTTTCTAGCATTTACAATGTCTAGCACACAATCAAAAACTACCAGACATGAAAAATAAGAAAATGTGATCCATAATTTAAAAAGACAACCAATAGGAACAGATCTAGATATGACATGAAAAGATTTTGCAATTAGCGAACTAATTTAAATTGCTAGTATAAATATGTTTAAGGATTTAAGAGAAAAGATTGATATAATGAATGAATAGATAAGGAATCTCAAGAGATAAGGGGATCCTATATTTAAAAAAAAATAGAAAATTACATAATTTAAAACTGATAACTGAACTGAAATGAAAAATGCTCTAGATAGACATAACAGCAAACTGGACAATGAAAAAAATCAGTGAACATAAAGACAAGACAATGAAAACTAACCAAGCTGAAGCACAGGTAATGGGGGAAGGGGCTGGAATAATTAATAGAACCTCAGTGACTATAGGGTAATAGCAAGCACTCTGATAAAAAATGTGATCAGATTTCTAGTGGGAGAGGACAGATGTTGCAGTACACACACACACACACACACACACACACACACACGAAAAAATACTCTTGAAAATTTTCCAAATTTAATGAAAAATAACCCACAGATTGGAGAGCTCAACATACCACAATCTGAATAAACCAAAAAAAACAACAACACATAAGCTCATCATAGTCAAATTTCCAGAAATCAATGGTGAAAATAAATGCAGCCATATTTTAAAAGACCTAAAATACTAAGAATTATCACTGAACTCTCACGAGAAATAATGCAAGCCAGAAGCAAATGAAATGACATATTTAAAGTGTTGAAAGGAAAATTAAACATTGTCAATCTAGAACTCTATATACAGACAAAATATTCTTCACAAGTGAAGGTAAAATAAAGACATTTTCAGATAGATAAAAACTGAAATAACTCATCAGCAGCAGACCTGCTCAACAAGCAACTTTTAAGGAAGTTCTTTGAACCGAAAGAAAATGATGAAAATTATAAATATTTATGAAAGATACTAAAGTAGATATGAACAAATGGAAACATATACCACATATTTTAATAAAAAAAACTCAATATCATCAACATCTTAACTGTGAGTTAATTCATACATTTATTTCAACCCTAACAAAAACACTAATAAAATTGTTTTCTATAGCTAGACAACTGAATTATAAAGTTCACTTGAAAAAAGAAACAAGAAAAAACAGCCAGAAAAATCCTGATAAAAAAAAGAGCAAAGGACTCCTAGCCTAAGATATTAAAGCATATTATAATTCTTTAAAATGAAAACAATGTAATATTGACATGAGCAGACAGAATGGAAGTTTAGAAGTAGACCCAAGTAAATACGATAATTTGATATATGAAAAATTGCATCTCAAATCGTAAGGGAAAAATGACTTTTTAATAAATGATGTTGAGGTAACTAAATAGGTTTTTGGAAAATAAAACAAAATTGAATCCATCCTCATGCTACCCACCAAAACAACTTCCAAATTGATTAGCAATGTAACTATGAAGAAATCATACAAAAACTTTTTAAAAAGTACATTCCTTTTAACTTGGAAAAAGAAAAATCCTCCTATATGACTTAAGTTTCAGAAGTAAGAAGGAGAAAGAATGCTCTGTTTGACTACATAAAACATTTTTTTAATGAAAATAAAACACTTTATAATAAAAATTTAAAAACCACAATACAAATGAACACACTGGGGAAAATGCACTTTTATCTTATGTATATAACTTATATAAAAAAGACTAGTCTCCATAAATATATGAGGGCTTTTTAAAAATATATTCTAGCACACACAAAAAAAAAAAAACCTAATAAAATAAAGAGCAAGAGCCATCAACAAATGAATTCACAGATAAGGAAATTTCATAAACATATTTTAAAAAATGCTTACTTCACTCCTTACTTACTCACCTTACTCACTTACTCATGCTTACCTTAGTCACACACAAATTAAAACAACACAGATATACTATGTCACTTATCTCCCAGCAAAACCCATGAGTCTAAGCATATGCTCTTTCATGAGGCAACTGTCTAATAGGCAAAATGGCAATCTCTAGTAAAATTACATTTGCATTTCTCCCACCTACATTTCTTTAACTTTAGCTAGCGATATCCTGAATTCTATTTTCATCTGGAAACATTTTAGAGACTCCTCTTATAATCAGGGCACAGTTGGAGCTGAATCGATCCATCATCCCCGTATTTGCTGGGCAGAGACAATGTAATCTTGGTATTTGACGTGTCTATTGATACAGGACAGTGGAGAGGACACTTTGAACTCTGTTCAGTAACTCAGGCCCAGAAGGGTTTTCAAATGCTGATTGATTGGGGTACACACCTGAGCTTATCAGCGGTCAAGACCCCAGGGAGAAGCGTCAAATACCCTGAATTTTCAAGTTCCTCCCCTCTCCTTATAAGTATGGAACATATGTGGTTCTGGTGATGGCAAGAGTTTCAGATGGGAGAAGATTATAAAAGTGTTTTATATCAGGAGTCAGCAAACTGGCCTGCCGGCCAAATATGGCCAGCAGGCAGCTCCTTTTTTTGTAAATAGAGTTTTACTGGAACATAGCCATGCACGTTGTTTACATATTGTTTATGGCTGTTTTTATGCTGCAATAGCAGAATTGAGTGATTGCAACAGAAAATGGGCCACAAAGCCTAAAATATTTACTATCTGAATAAGTGTGCCAACCCCTACTCGAAAGTAAAAAAGATTTGGCCTTTTCAAACTTCAGGGACAGTTTAGTTCTGTGAGCAGGTCTTGAAACGTTACTTCTTCTACTACCATGATATCAGCAAGCAACGAAGGTCAGTTGGGGCTCTGGGGTGCTGTGGTCGTGAAACAAAAGCAGAACCATCAGACTGCAGAATCTTGCAGAGACTCCACACTCGCTCGCACCCTCCTAACAAGTTGTGGCCTGTGGAGTGTGACCCTGGAACAGCAACCTTGGAATTCTGAACATGGGTATAGTTATCTTACCAACCACTATAACTAACTGAAATAAACCTTGCAAAGGTCTACCCTTCTCTCCAAAGTACTGGGTTTTCAATTCTATCCCAGAAAGAGCAAATAACAACAACAAACACGGACACGGGACTTTGGGAATGTGAGAACTCTGAGAAGCAGGTGACCCAGGACAAGGGAGCTACAGCTTTTTTCCTGAGCTTACTGACAGGCAGAAAGGTCTTATTTACTTATTTTCTCCATGTCACACCCTCCACTCAAGCTGGGCTCCTCTGACACACACACATACACACACACACACACACACACACACACACACACACACACACACACACCACACCACCTCCCTTTCCCCCAAGCATCAATGATTCCCTCAACTTCCTCTCACACAATCTGTAAATTTCTCTCCTCCCCCTGCTGGCCTAGCTGTCCAGTGGCTTTTAGTCTCCTGGACACAAACCCCCCCTCCCCACACACACACACACACACACACACCACCACTGTAGTCATTCTGCTGCTAAACACACTTTGCTCACATTCTAGCTCATGGGTCTGCACACAAGGGAAGGGAGATACGAGCCTTCAGGGCAGCCTACGAATTACTTTGCCAGGTACCACATGGCTCCGGTGCCCATGGATGTGATGTGCAGCTCTCCTAAAGATTTCCTGCTGCCTCTTCTATCCTTGCCTCCGATGCGGTGACTACGTACACCCACTACAGGCGATTGCTGGTCTGCGGATTTTGAGCTCTGTGAAATTGGCCTGGCTGTGCCCTGCTTTCTAAATGGCTTAAGGAAGACCTTCAAGGTCCTGGAACTTAAATGGCAATTTCACTTTCATTCGTTCTCAGCCCCTTTGTTGTCTCTCCTCTATCAACTGCAGAAAGGTCCAGCTCTTCTGAGTGTGAACTACTAGTCACCTCCTGCTTCTCTTCTTCTCACATCCCTAACAAATGTGCAAACATGCCGATTATGACTCTGCTCCACTGCATTCTTCACTGGCTTGAGGAGATGCTGGTTACAGGGTGCACTTGAAACTAACCATTTCTCCAAGTACATCTGCTTTGTAGGACACAGCAGGATGAGTCCTCCAGCTGGCTCTCTTCCAGCTCCACAGCACCAGGAGTGAATGCAAAGGAACCTGGTCCCCAAACCAGATCCCAGCCCTTGGCTCAATGCCATCCATCTCAGTGACAAAAATCAGAAGTCACAATTCCCCCCACCCGTGACTGGGAAGATACCACCCAGCATTAGGTCTTTAACGTGATGGACCAGAAGGCTAGATCATAAAGGTTCCCCATTACAGAAAGTGCCTCCGGGTTTACTATAATAGTATATCTAGGGCTTGTCTGTATGTGTGTGGCTCTCAGTCTCTCTCTGGCTCCCCTCAGTCAATCCTCACATGTCCATCACCCCACATCACTTCTGTCTCTCCCTGCATCACTATCTTTATGTCTCCCAGGTGTCACAAGCCTGAGTAAGATGTGAGCAATTGAAAAAAAAAAAAGAAACAAAACCTTTGCCAGTGAAAACACTAGAACCCAATTCTGCCAGAGCTCCTCCCTTTCCCTGACAGAGTTCTTGACTGGGTCTTTATGCTTAAGCGTCATTACGAGCTCACCTTTATAGTTATAGAGCAAATTTCACCTTTGAGTCTCTGAGGCCTGGAGTTACTATTTTCTTCCTACTTCTGCTACCTGGCAGATGATGGGAGGGCCGCATCATCACGGAGGCAGGCTTCGTCACCCGGGCTTTCCCTTCCTGCCACTATCCCTCCATTCTCTGGTGCTTCATTGACCTTTCCTATGCCTACCACTCTGCTGAGGTGGGAAAGAACTGTATCATCATAAATGTTCCAACATTCTAACTTGGTCCTTTTTGTGCACTGAATTGTTTCCCTCCAAAATCCATACGTTGAAGCCCTTACCCCCATTGTGACTGTATTTGAAAATAGGGCTTTTAGGGAGTAATCAGATTAGTTGAGGTCTTTATCTGATAGGACTGGTGTCCTTACAAGAGAAGGAAAAGACACCAGAACCCTCTCTCTACACCATGTGAGGACACTGTGAGAAGGCAGCCAAAGAGAGAGCCAGAAAGAGAGGCTTCATCAAAAACCATCCCTGTGGCACCTTGATCTTGGTCCTCTTACCTCCAGAACTGTGAGAAAATACGTTTCTGTTGCTTAAGTCAGCCAGTCTATCATATTGTTACAACAGCTCAAGCTGACTAGTACAGTCCCAAACAAGATGATGGACTTGGCCTTGTCATGTGCTTTTAGAGCACTAACTGTTATGTTTGTGGCCCTCTATCCTCAGTTTCTCATAGCCCCTCCTACAGAAAGTTGCGAGATGCCCCACTCAAGGGAAAGTATGAGGCACTATGAGAAGGAGCATCAAGTGCCATACCTGTAACCGTCCACCCCGCCCAGCCTTGCCCATAGTCTTAGCTGTTAGTAGCCTAATGCCTCTTCACTGTTTTCCTCGGAAGGCCCACTTAGTCACCACCCAAGAAGGGCCCCAGTTCTTGTCTTGAATCGCTAGGAATTGTTCTTGGGAAAATAGTAATGGACTCTGCAGAACCCTCATTCCATGATTCCCTTTCTGTTTCCCTGTGTGTCTCTGTATTTCTCACTCTATCTTTCCTCATCTCTCTATTTTTAAAATATCCTTTTGTTATTCTCTCTCTGCCTCATTCTTGAGGTCTCTCTTTGTCTCTTATTTCTAATCATTCTCTCTTTTGCTCCTTTCCTTTCTTTCACCCTTAATATTTAAGTATGTATTTTAATTATTTTTAACATAATGAATTAAGGTTTGTTCTCTAGTATTAATTTGATAAGTAAATGAGTCGAGTGTTATATATCTCCTGTATGAAAACAAATTAGCGATTGAAAACCAAATTAATGTAACTTCTCTAATCCTTGACTATTTTTTATTGGGCACACTAATAACTAACATTTGTTGGCACCACAAGGGGGCAGTGCAATCAAGCAAATTATTTAACCCAAGCAATTATACCAGAAGCAAGAGGAGGTAGCCAGGGGTTTTCTTTAGGAGAAAGGTAGGGCCAGAATGTAGCAATTGCCTGCTTCTGTCACTTGGGAAGAGCTATGACAGGCAAAGAGCATGGAGAAAGATTCAACAGGTTTTCTGACCAATAAGTTTTCATATCTATGAATTGCATTTACACCCAACTATAGAATCTTAAAAGTTCACCCAGACTCAGAAGTCTGCTTTGTTGAAAATCAAGAGGTAGGGGCATCCCAGCTTCGGGAACCCCCTCTCATAAGAGAGCTGTACTTTCGCTTTAATAAAAATATTTGCTCCTCTTAAAAAAAGGAAAATCAAGAGGTAGGGGAGGGTAATGAGATCAAGGATGACTTCAAATCTTTGAATATGGTTGACCAGAAAGACCTGGCAATTTGGTTATAAACATGTTAACTTCGTGGTGGGGAATAGCCAAAGAGAAATGTCTAGCTAATATTTGTAAATCTGTGCCTAGCATTCAGAAGAGAAATGAGAAAAACAGATGTGATTTGGGAGGTCACAGAAGCCATATATAAGGAGAGCTTAATGTTCTTCTGTGGTCTCCATCCTGATGATTTATGCAAGCTCTGCTTGGCACTCCTGTGTCTTCATAACCTCCCAAGCCAAAATCCAATATGTGCCTGTCCTAACTCTTTCATGTGCATGTGACAAAAGCTCAATTCAAATTACAATCAGGAAAAAAGGGAATTTATTGGCTACTGTAACTAAAGAGTATAGAGACATGCTAGCCAATAGAAATATAATGTGAGATACATATAATTTAAAAATTGTTAATAGAAACATTTAAAAAGTTAAAAGATCCAGGTGAAATTAATTTTTGTTTGTTTATGTTAGTACTTTATTTTTTCTTTTTTAAAATTTATTGGGGTGACAATTGTAAGTAAAATTACATAGATTTCAGGTGTACAATTCTGCATTACATCATCTATAAATCCCATTGTGTGTTCACCACCCAGAGTCAGCTCTCCTTCCATCACCATATATTTGATCCCCTTTACCCTCATCTAACACCCCCAACCGCCCTTACCCTCTGGTAACCACTAAACTATTGTCTGTGTCTATGTGAAATTAATTTTAATGATATATTTTATTCATCCAATATATCTGCAATTATTCTACTCTTAACATGTAATCACAATGTTTAAATTATTAAGATTTTACCTTTTTTCACACAATGCCTTTGAAATCTGGTGTATATTTTACATTTGCAGGAAGGACATTTCAATTTAGCTGAATTTCAAGTGCTCACCAGCCAGATGTGCTAGTGGCTGCCATATTAGAGAGCAGAAGCCTAGAGCTAGGTCTTCAGGTATGGCTGGATCCAGGCTATCAAATAATGTGGTTTGGGCTCTCTCTCTGTTTTGCTTTTCTTTCATATTGGGCTCATTCTCTCCAAAAAGATAGAGACCTTCATTTGGCTGGGCAAGATGATCCACAAGTTGTTCTAACTTATGCTGTGTTTACAGCTCACAGGCACAGAAGACAAGATCATGCTGATAGCATCAATTGGTCCTGCTGACATCATACAATCATCCATGAACCAATCACTGAGGCCAGGGGAACAGAGCCAACTCCAACCTACATTGTCTTCAATAGCTCTCTTAAACAAGGCTCTGACTGCCCGAGCCTGGTCACGTGCTCCACTCCGGACCTGGGGGTCCAGATCAGCCCCACCTGAACCACATAGAATCAATGAAGGCAGATCCCCAAAGGAAAGGATGTGGCACAAATTACATATATCCACTTAACTACCACTTGTGGGCTTAAACCAGCCCAGACCCCAGGCTCAGTGCCAAGACAAGGGGAATTAGGAAGATCAGTGTTAATAGCTATTCACCTAGTCGTAACTTGACTACTAGTTCCTCTTTTTCTACTTACACCATAATCATTGTGTCAGGAAGCTGAATTCCCACTGGATTCCCACTCTTGATCTGCAGGTCCTTTTAACCAGCTTCTCAACACCTATGGCTGGATCTCTCCCATGCTAACCTGCGTGGGATTCCTCTGAGAACCTAACCAACCCTGTTCCTCCATTTAGCACTTGGACTTTGAATTTAATTTTGACCATCTGCCTGTCCTTTCTTCCTTGTGGATTGGTGCCTCAGTCGGAAGCTCACATTTGCTCTGAAGCACAGGACCAGTACTCTCAGGCTCAGCTCTTTCACGCAACTTTCATTGCCCTTCAGAGGCAACTTCAGTCCTCATGGCTCTCTCCTGACACTAAACACCAACAAGAACAGCAAAGAAAATAATAACCAGAAGAGACTGTATAGTAAGGAGAGTGAGAACATAGGCTGGAGCCAAACTGAAGCTGGGGTTCAAATCCCAGCTCTGCCCCTCAGTGGTTCTGTGATGGTGAGCAAGTTATTTAGCCTTCCTATGCCTCAGTTGCCTCCTCTTAAAAATACAGATAAAACTGGACCTCTTCACCAAGCTTGTGTTGTAAAGTAGATATGTACATATAAGTGAAATGTTTAAAAGAGCCCCTGTAAGTGTGTATCATGGAGGGTTCAATCGGGGAAGCAGAACCTCTATGACTGATAAGGAATAAGGGTTTTATTACAAAGATTAGACCTTACACTACTGTGGGGAAAGCAGGGTAAGTAAAGTTCTCAAAAGGGGAAGCTAGAGGATCAGAGAAAAATCACTAATCAGGAACCATAAAGGGAAGCTGATGAAAACTACCGCTAAGAAGACTGTTGCTTCTGCATCTGCTGGTGGCCTGAAATGCTAGGTCAGAAGAGCTGGCAGTTGAGGAAGAAACTCTATACGAAAGCCGGGGAAGGCAAGGAAAACTGCAACCCAAACTGTGTCTTACGGCATCTAACCCACACATTGCTGATGACCCCAAAAAGCAGCAGGAGCTCACCACCAAGGGGCACAGTGCTTACCGACAGTTGCAGGAGCTGAAGGAGGTCTGGTGGGAGCAGAAGGAGACGCAGGCCCAGCAGTCTCCTGACTCCAATCAACTCAAAGCAGAAGAAACACAACAGCACCTGGCAGCGTAAGCCCACCCACGACACCACCTTTCCCGCACAGAAGCTGCTGTATCACTTCCGCCTCCCAAAACTCGCGTGAATTTCTCCTGTGGCCAAGCCTAACCCAGAATCGTCCAAGGAAGGAATCCTGGGAGATGTATTCTCCGCTTAGCTAAACAATTACAGTGTAAAACCAGCACAGACTGTTAGCTATTATTATTATTACTGCTACCAATATCGTATATGGGTCTGGTGTCATTATTGTTTGTTGCTTATATTAACTCCGCTAGAGTGTAAGTTCCCTAAGGATGTCAGTACGACCACTTTATGCAGTTTACAAGAGTTGTCACATACATGTTATTTAACCCACGTAACAACCCAGTTGCATAGGCAAGGTAGGTTTTATGACCCACAGAAAGCTTACAGAGGTGGTAAGTGACATGCGCTGCAACTCCGCTGCAGGTCTCCAGATTAATTCCAACGGGGCCGGGGCACCCACTATGCCCCATTGCCACTTGCTCCACACGATGGCAGCACAGTGCTCAGTGTGGCGCTCGGCGATATTTATTAACTCGCTTTCAATTTCCAGGTGCACATCAGTTAAACAAAAATGTGGTATTCGGCGGCACAGTGAAACTGGTTTTCATGAGAGGTTTGTGGGATTGGTGTAATTACTAACCAGTCACACGTCATGTGCCTGTGGAAATCCGAATATTGAGTTTTTAAGGGATGCAGTTCCTACAATTTGCAGCAAGTGTCACCCTAGAGCTACTGAACAATCAATGCCTGAGACGTAAAAAGATCCAGAAACCGTGCCATGCATATGACCTATGTAATGCAGGACACTGCCTAGAGTCTAACTTGGACAGAACAATACAAAACAAAAAGAAAACAGAAAAACCGCTGCACCGTTTCATGTTACCTTGTACATAACGTTTTAGGAAAGTATTTTTCCCTGCCCTACCTTCCTTGACTATCAATCGGGAAGTCTTTAGGACAACATCTATGTGCTATGCTCTGGGGAGTGGCAAAATATTAAAGCAGGTTTTTCAAAAGCAGTTCTTGTTTTGTTATGTTTTGATATCCCAAGGTCCTCCTGACCATCATTCAGAGTTGGCATCTTCTCTATGCAGTGCCACCCCTAATAGCACACCATCCTCTCCATGCCTTCTTTGCATCTTTGCAGAATCAACAGTCACAGTGAACTTGACTGTCCTTGGGTCTGGACAAGCCCTTTCGGGCCCATATAAGATCATAGGAGGTGATAATAACCTGATATTTGTTTTACCCCTTGTGCTCTTCAAAGTACTTTCCATGTCTGCAATCTCATTCGAGGCATATAAGTACCTTGTACAATGAGTAGGGCAGATATTATGGTACTCATTTTGCAAAAGTGGAACCGGGCTGCAAAGATTATCAATTGACCAAGGTTACACTGCTAGTCAGCCAAGTACTGTATTTCCTGAATCTAAGTCCAGAACACACTGCTATTATTAAAGAGGAACCAGAGTCATATATGCATATTAGCACAATTTATGCATGTTCCGTTGTAGGTAGATTTTGACTGAAAGAGGGTAATCAGCTTTGATGGTCTTGATAGCTATAAAGCCATAATGTCTAATATCTACAATGATAAAAAATGAACTTTCTGGTGAATTGAGTGCCACACATATCTATGATTTGATACTGCTGGGATGACTTTCCTAATTCGGATTTATGCTACAATTTCTAGAATGTAAGTTTCTTTAAAGGAAGAAATTTCCTTTTGTTTACTGCTGCAGCTCCAGCACCTATTCCTGGCACAATAAGGTGCTTAATAAATATTTGTTGGAAAAAAAATGATGAATCAAATCTTAAAGCAAAGGAGAAAGAAAAAAGAGTGAACTATATACACTGTGCCATTACATAATTCAGCTTTCTAGGTTTGCCTCAATCGCTTAATGAAAGGAGGTAAATATTTGCCATTTTATACCTTAGTATTTTCAATAAACAGAACTGCAGAATGAGAAAATGAAACATTTAGCAGTAGGTAAGCCCACCTTTTCCCTGAGCACTTGTCACTGCCCCAGCATTCATAAATGCCATATTCAAATATTAAACTTGTTCATGATGCTTCTCCAAGTCAGAATCTCATATTCAAGATCAAACTTCCCACCATCCACCCGCCAGAGGTACTAATCTCTAAGTTTTGTCCATCAGAAATGGCTTCCTGAGTTTTTGAGAAGGATATATTAATAGTGAAAATAACAAGTATGCTTCTCAATGGCTCTATACTTGGATTGTGTCCCATCCCATCCATTATTAAATTGTTCCAGAAACACAGTCAAACCCAGGCCACACGGAGGTTTAAACTACTGTATCAGGGCCAGAGACTGGAAAGCACTCTAGAGTCTCATGGAATGTTTTACTAGGTTGTCCCATGATTTCTCCATTGGGAGGTAACACTGGGTTCTGCTTTATTACCACCCATTCTCCTCAAACAAACTGGGTCCCCATTTCCGTTACTATGTATAAGTCATCTAACTATAAACCCTCAAGCCGCATTATTCTTGGAAGAGGCGTGGCTCAGTGTGGAACCCTCTTTTCTATCCCCACCTCTCTGACTCTAGTCGAGTCTCTCTCGGCATTTCTTAACTACATTATTTAAATAGCCTCCAACCTGGTTTCTAAAGATTTGTTTCTCCTCCATTTTGTCTTTCTATAATATAGGTGTCATCTCATCACTTCACTATCTGCTTTCAAACCTTTTGATGCTCCAGGTCCTAAAGAATAACAACTAAAAACTTAGCAAGGTGCATAAAGACCTTGAACCCTGGCCTCAAGCTACATGACCATATTTCTGCTCTTTTTCAGCAACAACCCACGCACACCACTACCTACTGTTCCTCCAAATCAGTAGGCACGTCCAGCATCCCAACTCATTTCCTTTCATTTTTCTGTTTTCTCTGCCTGGAATGTTCTTTCTTCCCTCATCTAATAACTGGGAATATTCATTCCTCAGGGTCCAGTTCTAAAAAAAAAAATCACCAGAGTGCATCATATGATGTTACTGGTGGTATAACTTGCTATAATCTTTCTAGATAATAATTTGATAAAAGATATCGAGGCTAAAAAATTCATATTCTTTGACCCAATTTTTTGCTATATCTATCTTTTCTAAGAAAACAAACTCACAAAATTATCCGCAGAGTATTCCATTACCGTGTTACCTATAATCATAAAAAATACAAACAACCTAAATGTCCTCCTGCTGAAGAGTACTTAAAACAGTAGCTTTTGAACTTTTGACTATTATATATATATTCATTCACCTGACAGACATTTGCATGTACATATACAGATATATACATAATCTGAGAAAAATCTTCATGAGACAATACATATCTTTACTATATACAATGCATCCAATTTTATTTTTTTAAGTGTTGATTGCAATCCACTAAAGGGGTTGTGAGCCACAATTTGAATGATAAAATATAATGGAATATTATTTAGCTACATAAATATTTTTTTAAATAATATTTAATCAGGATATATTAATGTTACATTAAGTGATAAAAAGTAAGGTACCAATTATCTCTATGGCCTGAATATAATACTTTTTAAGTATGTATGCATTTGGATGGTTCTCCAGGGCCATGCTTAAGAGAGAGCGTGCTTTAATCTATCAATGTGCCTAACATTTCTGTCATAGTTTCTTGCAGGAAGCAGAATAGAAAAGCATGGGATTTAGACAGTCCTAGAGTCCTGTGTGGCCTTGGATTAACTGTAAACTGTATTCATTTTATTCAATAAACATTTAATAACCATAAGCATTACGTACTCAGTACTTAAAACGCAAAGGTGCTCCAAATCTATCATGGGAAGGCAGCCACTTAAACAAATTAACGCACTGGGGTTGCAGATGGACAGAAGATGCACAGTTGGGGCCCAAAAGACAGAGATAGAGTCCTCATTTCCCCTGCGAACTGATTCCTGAGCTGAGATTAAAGGTGAGTTCACCCCAAAATGTCAAGGAAGAAAAAAAGAGCATTCCAGATCGAGGATGGAGCAGTGGGGGTGCAGGAACACAGAAGGGTAAAACTGCAAGGTGGGGATGCCAGGAATGTCGGTATGACTGGAGCATAAGACTGGAAAGCTGAATGTGGGCTAGATCATGGAGGGTCTTGTGCACCATACCAAGGAGCCTGGATATTCTGGGCCACTGATTCTTAACAGGGATGCAAATTATTGCTTATGCAACTTTCAAAACTACAGATGCCCAACAAACCTCCAGTAATACTGATTAGTTGGTCCTTACTGAGATCCACCATTTTTTATTTTTTACTCAACCTCTTTCTGTAGGCAATGAGGGATATTTAAGGAGTGCTATAAACAGAGGTGAAATATCACATTTGCAATCAGCAACACTGTGGAGAATGGACTGGATGTGGATGAGATTAAAAACAGAAAGTCCAGCTGAAGAGACCATCGTGACAGTCCAGGTGAATAAGGGAAAAAACACTGGCTAAGGGAAAGAAAAGCAGTTGCGAAGGAGAGGATGGGAAGGATATTGAAATGTCTAGTCTGGACTTAATATGGAGGTGGTGGTGGATCGGATAGCTGGGAGGTGTAGCTCACCCACAATCTCCTGCAGCATTCCTAAATAAACAGGCAAAAGACAAACAGATATTTGCTATGCTTGCAGAATTGCAGGGAAAATCCTCCACTTTTTCTTCCTCAACCTTGCACACTTTCCAATAGATAGCCACTTCTAAGTGGCTCCTTTCTCTGAAGCCACCAATAGTGTCTGGGGCGGGGAGGCATGGAGGTGGAGGGGAAATAAGGATGATTGCCTTTTCCCAACACCTCGGGGAAAATAATACTTACCTCATAGATCTGAAGTGAGAATAAATAAGATAATGTATGGACTGTGTCTGGCACATGGTAGGCTCTCGATACATCATTTCCTTTTCCTAGACTGGAGTGACTCAACCCCAAGCCCTCCTTTTGTTTGACCAAAAATTTCTACCCAGCCCTGTTTTCCTCTCTAAGTATATTTATAACTTTTTTAGTGTAAGACTAACATGACACGTTTTCACCTTCTTTTTCAGACAAGACAGGAATGTTTTTCATCATATGGAATAATTAAAGTCGGAGCTAGGTGAAAGATTTTCCCCCCTTTAAGCTGTGTTTCATCAACTGAGAAGAAATTCTCTGTCCTGTTAATCTTCCCTGAAATTTAACATTCTTTGCACCCTTATACTCAATGAAAAAAAAAAAAAAAAAAAACGTGCTAGCAGCAACATGTCTGAAGATTCATTGTAACCATCTAAAAGTTAATTCCTTTTCAGTGCTTTGCAAGTAACCAAAAACACTACACTTTTTTTAAAAAAAGCTGCAGAAGACTCTATTAAAGCTGTTCTTTTTATAAAAGTGCAGTCACAAATCAATGCATTGTTAATGAAGAGTTTTCCTCTATGGGCCTCTAGAGTTATGTAGACACTCAAGACTTACTCATGACTTCTCCCTGGGGGGTGGGGTAGGCTGGGAGTTTACACAATGGGTGCTTTCAGCTCCATTTACTTCAGAAGAACCTAGCAAAGGAAGTCAGAAGCCAGAGCCAGGCATTTCCTCCTTTCCAAAGGGTAAGCGCAGATTGTTAGGAGAACTGTGCACTGATCTAAATAATTCAAATCTTCCTCTTAATTTAAAAATGGCCAGAAATGTACCATTTCTTTTTTCTTCTTCTTCTGGAAGCACAAATATCAGAAAACACACTATGGCAATTAAGAGCCAGGTTGCCTACATCTGAATCCTGGTGCCAGCTCTGCTGCTGTTATGTCACCGAGGCCTACTACGGTGTTTTCCCGAAAATAAGACCTAGCCAGACCATCAGCTCTAATGCGTCTTTTGGAGCAAAAATTAAAATAAGACCAAGTCTTATATGATATTATATTATACCCGGTCTTATACTATATTAAAATAAGACCCGGTGTATATTATATTACATTATATTACATTATATTATATTATATTATTATACCTGGTCTTACAGTAAAATAAGACTGGGTCTTATATTAATTTTTGCTCCAAAAGCTGCATTAGAGCTCATAGTCCGTCTAGGTCTTATTTTCGGGGAAACATGGTAATGCCTCATTTCCTCATCTGTAAAATGGGATAGTAAGAGTATCTACCTCATAGAGTTGTTGTGAGGATTAAAATGAGTTACTAGATGTAAAATACTTAGCAGAGTGCCTGCACATGATTTCCAGTAATGAGATACTTCTCAGCAGAGGAGAGCACCAGGCTGGATCAACCTACGGAGCTGCCAGAAATGGATCTGTTCTGGAACAAGAGTGTAAGTACTGGACCATAGGACAAGTAAGCCCCACAGACATGTGTAGTAGTTAATTTGTACAGGGTTTAAGTTTTTTAAAAATTGGTTGCCAACATACACCGCTCGGGAGATACACAAATCAACATTTCTTCTGCAGTCTTTCCATTGGAACTTTCCCCTCCTTATAAAACTCAAAATAAATTACTCATAAAGTAAAACAATAACAGCTACAATTTATCAAAAACTATGTCATTTTACATCATTATCAAATTGAATCCTCAGAGCTACGATGTTAAGAATCATGATCCTCACTTTATAGGTGAAGAAAATGAGGCTCAGAGAAGCTAAACAACTTGCCTAAAATCAGTTAGGAAGTGACAGAGCTGGGACTGCCACTCAGCGTCCAGGGTGACAGTGTGTCCTTGCGCTTAGCTGTTCCCTCTGAATCCACTATGTGCCTCCAGAGACTTCTTTAATGCTCCCCCCTGGCCCCTCAAAACTTCTCAATGAAGAGAATTTCCTCAGGGTCACCCTCCTCTCACAATAGCTCTGATTACAGAGCTAAAGGTGCTGAGGGAACTAGTATTTATGCAAATTACAAATGCGCTAGGAAATTGATGAGAAAAAATTAAAAGGCTATGAGGCTCCCTAAATGCATAGGAATTAAAAAGGAAGACTCAAGAAGCTTGACTGTGTGGAGAAAATTATTCTAATGGTCTAAAAAGTCAGAAATTGAATATTTTTTTCCAATTATTAAATAAAAAAATAAAAAAGCTTGGGCAAAGAATGACTGGAATTGAGACTTCTGTCTATGGCATAAGAAATTTGAGGCAGTGCCAAGATTTTTAATATTTATTAGCTATCTTAATAGAGGGGTAGTCCATGGGACTAGGTGAGCAACACTAACTTATTAGCTTGTGACCTTGAGTAAACTACTTATCCCATGTAAGCCTTGGTTTTCTCATTTATAAAATTAGCATAACACTAAACTTGGAAGTGTGCTATAAGAATTAAATGGGCTACAAAGTGTTTAGCATGTAGTGTGGTACACAGTAGATGCTCTATGAATGTTGATGTTTTCCCATCCTCTTAACTCTCTTCAGTGATTTAAAATTGATGGTAATCCAAACATAGATGGACTACCTATTTTGAAATGAAATGTGGAAAAAATAGGAAACAACTATTTGAGCAGACAGACAGTAATTACAGTCTTTTTTCTCTTAAACAAAGAGTCTCAAAGTGCTATTGTATGTGCAGCAGCACTCGAATAGTACCTCTGACAAGAATAACTGAAATACTAAGCATAAATGACTTAGCTACCGCCCAGAAATTTAAAGCTTCTGAATTACTACTATAATACTAATGGCTAATATTGAGTGTTTACTATGGCTAGACATTGTGCTATTCACTCTGTGTGTATTACTTTATTTAGTCCTCACAATGGCAAAAGGAGCTACTATTATCTCCATTTTGCAGAAAAATTTGCGCCTTAGAGAATTTTATAAATTGTTCAATTTAATGTACAATTGCAACTCGTTCCACGTACATGTATATGGACATATAATTTCCCCAAGCCCAAAATGCAAAACTGCTGTAAATCTGATGAACCTGGGGAGCAAATGATGGATGGTATAGAAATGTGGCTTCGATGTAGATTATTTTAGGCTAAATCATCTAATGTAGATATCCAACCTGCCAAAGTTAATCAGATATCAACTGAACCTACAGTGTTAAATACAGTCGGCACTTACACTTATTGCTTTGTCTAATAATTTTATCACTATAATTAATGTCTTGATTAAGCATCTTAAGAATTTTGTGCCCAGCCTTTACCTAAGTGGAGAAATAATACAAGGGAACTGAGGAAAAGCTATAAATAACTACTGTGTATCCCTGAAAATAAGACCTAGCCGGACAATCAGCTTTAATGCGTCTTTTGGAGCAAAAATTAATATAAAACCTGGTATTATATTATATTATACTATTTTATTTTATATTATATAAGACCTGGTCTTATAGTATAGTAAAATAAGACCAGGTCTTATATTAATTTTTGCTCTAAAAGACGCATTAGAACTGATTACCTAGCTAGGTCTTATTTTTGGGGAAACACGGTATATACACATAGAATTTACAAGTCACCTTTTCTCTAGATTGCATTTATCTTCTGTCAACAAAAAGAAAATTGAATTTCTATAAATGTAAGAAAGAGTTTTATTTGGGCCTTACTGAGAACTATAGCCCAAAGATATAAATTCAAGCAGCCTTGAAAGAATGTTCCAACTTTGAAAAGTGAGTGGAGCTTATATAAGCAGAAAGAGGGTGTG
This sequence comes from Rhinolophus sinicus, assembly GCF_057876585.1. Lineage (NCBI taxonomy): Eukaryota > Metazoa > Chordata > Mammalia > Chiroptera > Rhinolophidae > Rhinolophus > Rhinolophus sinicus. The sequence goes on along the minus strand of NC_142517.1, from coordinate 64,743,800 downwards.
ACTAAGAAGTTAAGAGTGGATTATTTTGGAGCCAAGACACCTTTTCTTTGGGAGAAAAGAATGGGAAGAGTTTTTATTATGCCTCTTCTTTCTATGGGGGATGGAGAGGGCCCATGTGACATATTTCCTTACTGGTGCTTGACCAGAAAATTCCAGACTTGTTGATTAATATTAGCTTTCTGGGAAAAGTTGAAACTGCAATTAGATCAAGTATTAAATCTAGGTTTGGTATCATGGGCTTTTAGATGAGTAATGCCCTTTTGGGCCTGTGGTTTTCTCTTTAACACTTCTCAACATTTTTTTCTGTAAAGTTAAGTATTATTATACTAAACACAAGTTAGATGATTTGTGCGACAGTCAGATGACTTGTCTGAAAAAGGGCAAAACAACCAAGGCCCCAGATCTCTCTTTTCAGATACTGGTTCACTCAGATAGGAGTATTTATTGAGAAAAACAACTGGCGGATTACTTACTACTTTGGCCAAATCGCTTAGCCACTCTTAGCTTCAGTGTTTGGACTTATAAACTATGAATGATGGTGTCTTCTCCATAGCATTGTGATGAGGTTAAATGAATTAATACTTAAATGCATTTTAAAAAGTGCCTGTCACAAGACAATAGCTATTGCTATTTTTATGTAAAATACTTCATAGCTACTTAATCTGGGATTCTTCCGAGTCACTGCCATTTGGTATGTTATGTCTACAGCTTTTCTAAAGAATACTGCACATCTAATATAACATCAAACGCTCCCCAGGGAATTGGTGCAATCACTTGCCTCTTGGGTGATCAACTCTGATGTACCCTTGCTTTCTGATATTTGACTGCTACCTGATATTTGACTGATACCTGAGATTAAGAAACCAATCATATATTTTCAGTTTCATCAATTTAGCCCCATCCTTCAAGCACTTTCTCTGAGTAAAGCAAAGTGCTAAATATTGCAACTGCCACCAAAATATAGAAGAGATCATTCCACCTGCTTGAACTTGTAAAAACATCCACTTGAATACTTATGATACTAATTGCAATTATTTCATTATGGGTCTGTGCTCCTCCTGTAATACGAACTCGTTGAGGATAGCATTGTGGCTTTTTTTCTGTTTTTATCTCTAACACCTAGAACGGTGTTAAGTACACAGCAAGGGATCAAAAATGATTGTGGAATAACTCAGTTTGTGGAATAACTGAGTGGAATGAGTGTGGAATAACCGTCCAGCAGGGGAGATCAATCTTGTACATAAATACAGGAATATAATACAGACTGCGAGAAGCAGCAGTCCCTTCTAACTAGACTGACAAAGAGGATTTAAGGAGGACAGAGTATTTGGATCGGACTTGTGGTACAGGAAGATTTGGGTGCAACAGAGATGGAAAGAGCAGGAAAAAAAATGGAAAAGAAAGAAAAAAGAACCAGTGAAGGGAAGGTGAACAGGACTGGAGTAAAGTTGGAGGAGTAGCAGTTGAGAATAGAAAGATGGTGAACCACTGGTGGAAGGAACTAAATGAGTCAAACCAAGGAGTAAGACTTTTATTTATTACACAATTGAAAACCTTCAAAGCTTCCAAATAGAGCACAGTAAAATTTGTTTAACTGCTGATATTTTAAAAAGTAATGCTTTAGGAATTCCGATTCCAGCTAAGATGGAATAGCTCCATTGCAAACCCTTATTATAAGATAGTCTTCTTCTCACAATTAAAAAAAATATTGGACCTAACACAACAAACAAGCATAGGAAGATTCTGAGCAGTGGAAAGAAGATGGAGCTCCTAGAGACCTTGATACTGCCCCAGTGAGGGAAATGAACCTACACTCACACTCAGTATCAACGAGGTGGGAAAAGGTGGTGCAAGGAAGGTTAGTTGACACTTCATTTTCCCCTCCCCCATGTTTCAGCAGGCCCAATGGGGAAGTGAGCCTGCCCCACACTTACCATCAATAAGGCAGAGTGAGATGGCACTACACTTGCCTCCCTCACCTCTCCTGGTGTCACCTGGGCAATATGGAGGTGAGTTTCTACTCCAGCCCTGTAGCAACAAGTGATATGAGTCAGTGTTCTGCTTCTTCCCTCTTGGGTGTCAGCAGGGCCCTTCCAGGAGCTGAGCTTATACTCCCACTTGAAAGCAACAACTTAGTGCAAGTTTGTGCCCCATTTTCGCCAAGAAGGTGTAAGCAGAGTCTAGGGGAATCTATCATTCTACCCTACCCATCTGCAAAGAGACAGTGTAAACACATCACTTAATGCTGAAATGCTTTCAGTGGGGCACAGCAGGAAACAAAACATATACACTCATCTAGCTCTTGTGCTACATTTCAATAGGAAATGCCGCTTAAAATAATATGTTCAAAAGAGATTTCAGAATCTCATTATATAATATCTAAAATGTCCAGGAGAAAATAAAAAATCATTATTACCCCCAAGAGCAGGAAAATCACAATTGTAATGAGAAAAGACCATCAACGCATGCCAACACCAAGATGAATCAACTGTTGGAATTATCTGACAAGATTTTTAAAGCAGTTATAACAAAAATGCTTCAATAAGCAATTATGAATTCTGTTGAAACTAATTGAAAAACTACAGAATCTCAGTAAAGAAACGGGAATGATGTAATAATACATGCTACAACATAAATGAACCTAAAAAAAAAAACATGCTAAGTGAAATAAGCCAGTCACAAAACACACATATACACAGACACACACACACACGCACGCACATACAAATTATATGATACTATTTATGAAATGTCCAGAATAGGCAAATCTATAGAGACTGAAAGTAAATTAGTGGTTGCGTGGAGCTGAAAGTGGTGTGGTAAAAGGAATGACTGTTAGCGAGTATAAGTTTCTTTTTGGGGTGATGAAAATGTTCTAAAATTAGATTAGAGTGATATTTGTGCAACTCTATAAACATATGAAAAACTATGGAATTGTACATTTTATATGAATGAACTTTATGTTATATAAACTATATTTCAATATAACTTAAGTTGTAAATTAAATTAAAATTAAAATTTGTTTTAAAAAGAATTAAGTGTAAGTTATCAAACTAAAAAATATAGTAACTGAAATACAAAACTTACTGGATGTACCCTCAACAGTAGAGTGGAAATGACAGAGGACAGAAATCAGTAAACCTGAGGGCAGATCAATAGGATTTACCCTGAACAACAGAGATAAAATAGACTGAAAGAATGAACAGAGAGTCAGGACCCTGTGGGACAGTAACAATAAATCCATCATCACAGTCCCAGAAGGACCTGAGAAAGAGAGTAGGGCTGAAAGAGTATTTTAAGAAATAATGGTTGAACACTTCCCAAATTTTTCAAGTCTGAAAGGAAAGAAGTGCCAACCATGAATACTGTACCCTGTGAAGAGTGAAGGGGAAATAAAGACATTCTCAGACAAAAGAAAATTAATAGAATTTGTTGTTAGTAAACCTACCCTTACAAATTGGCTGAAGGGAGTTCTTCAAAGAAAGGAAATGATAAAAGAAGAAATCTTGGACCATCAGATAGAAAGAAACAACAACAACAAAAGCAGAAATATGCACTTCTCATGAGTCTTATAAATCATATTTGATGATTGAAACAAAAATTATACATCATATTATGATCAAGAAAAAGATATTTAAAAGTGGGGAAAGAAAAGGGATATATATGGAAATAAGTTTTCACACTTCACTCAAAGTGGTAAAATGTCGATACAAGTAAACTGTGATGTGTTATGTATGCTTATTATAACACCTAGAATAAACACGAAGGAGAAAAAAAAACTATACAAAGTGATATACTCAAAAACACTATAAATACAGCAAGAAGGAATCCTAAAAATTGTTCAATAAAACACAAGAAGGCGAAAAAAAAGAGAGAGACAAATAAATAATAAGAAATGGGGGGGAAGGGCAGAAAACAAAAATATAAAATAAATTTAAGTTCTAAACATACCAATAATCACCTTAAATGTAAATAGCCTAAATATACCAATGAAAAGGCAGATTTTTGCAGAGTGGACACAAAATTACAATCCAACAATATACTGTCTACAAGAAACTTACTTCAAATACAATGACCTAGGACTGTTGTAGGAGGGTGAAAAAAAGGCATACCATGCAAACATTAAATATAAAAATGCAGGATATATTAACCCAGATAAAGTAGACTTCAGAGTAAAGAAAATCACTAGAGACAAAGAGGGATGTTACATAATGATAAAAACAATGTACCAGGAAGACACAGTGATGCTAAATATATGAGCACCAAAAAAAAAGCTTCAACATATACGAAGTAAAAATTGACAATGCTAAAAGGAGAAACAGAAAATCTACAATCATAGTTGGGGATTTCAACACCAAGTTTCAGCAACTGAATTACTAGACAGACAATCAGTAAGGGTATAAAATTGACCAACACAATCAATCAATTGGATCTAACTGACATTTTCAGAACATTCTACCCAACTAGAGCAGAAAAAACTATATTTTTAAAGAGCCCATGTAACATGTACCAACATGGTGCTGAGCCATAAAACAAACCCAACAAATTTAAAAGAATTAAAATAATACAGATTATTTTTCTGACTTCAACCTAAAAATCACTAACAGGAAGACAAGAAAATCTGCAAAAACTTGGAATTTAACACGCTTCTGAAAAATCCATGGGCAAAGAGGAATTCTCACAGGAAATTTTTAAATACACAGAATTGAATGAAAATGAAAATACAACATGTCAAAATATGTAGATGCTGCCAAGCAGTACTGAGGGAGAAATTATAGCTCTAAATGCTTACATTAGACAATAGGAAGTTTCAAATCAATTATCTTTGCTCCCACCAAAAATCTAGAAAAATGTAAGAAGAATAAATCCATAACAAGCTGAAGGAGAAAATAATAAAGAGCAAAAAATCAATAAAATTAAAAACAGAAATATAGAAAAAAATAATATGACAAAAAGTGGTTTATTTTTTTTAAAAATCAATACAATTCACGGACTTCAAACAAGACTGACAAAAATAAAATGTAAGACACAGCTCATCATTATCAAGAGAGAAACAAGAGATATAGTACAGATCCTGCTCTCATTTAAAGGATAATAAGAAATAATAAAAATAACTTTACACTAAAAAATTTTACAACCTGTAAGACAGATCAATTCCTTAAAACCTACGAACTATCAAAACTCAGTCAAGGTGAAATAGATAACCTGAAAAATCTTATAACCATTAAAGAAATTAAATTAGTAATTTAAAGGCTGAAAAACAAATCTCTAGGCACAGATGATTTTACTAGAGAATTCCATGCCCTTACACACAAAAATCCTCAACAAAATATTAGAAAATCAAATCCAGCAATGTTTTAAAAAATTACAAGACACGACCAACTGAAATTTATTCCAGGTATGCAAGTTTGCTTCAACATTTGAAAATCAGTCAATGTAATCCAGCATATCAACAGGCTAAAGAAAAAAAAAGAAATATGCTTGTATCAAATGATGCAGAAAAAAAAATATGACAAAATCCAACACCCAAAAACGGTAGACACTGTCAGCAAACTAGTAATGAAACTTCAAAAAATTAAAATTATGATTAAAAAAATAAAAATAAGTAAAAACACTACTAAAACCTACAGCTAACAATGATTTCCCCCTAAGATTTGGAAAAAGGGAAGAATATCATACTCACTACTTTTATAAGTTCTATCCATCACAATAATGAAAAAAGGAAAAAGGCACACAGATTGAAGAGAAAGAAGTAAAGCTGCCCCTATTTGCAGATAATATGATTCTGTACGTAGAAAACTTCCAGGAATCTAAAACAAAACTGAACAAAAAACAAAAAGAGAAACTCTTGAAGAAGTGAGTTCAGCCAGGATGCCAAATATAAAATCAACACACATAATTCAATTAGATTTCTATTGACTAAAACCTAGACTATAGAAACCAAAACTTAAAACACAGTAGCATTAATAATTGTTTCAAAAATTAATATTTAGGGATAAATCCAACAAAAAATATACAGAATCTGCATCCTGAAAATTATTAAATGCTGACGAAATAAAGCAAAGACGACATAAATGGATGGAGAGATACAATGTTCATAGATTGGAAGACTCAAAACAGTAAAGATGCCAGTTCTTCTCAAACTGATCTACAGGTTTAATGCAATTCCTATTAAAACATCAAGGTGTTGTTTAGGCATAGACCATCTCCTTCTAAAATTTATCTAGAAAGACACAGGAACTAGAATAGCTAAAACCATTTTGAAAGAGAAGAATGAAATGGGCGGAACCACTCTACCAGATGTTAAAGCTTGTCAAATCTCTACAGTGGTCAGCATAGTGTTGCTGGAGGGATACACAGAAAGATCAGTAGAACAGCAAGAGAACCCACACTAATTTACCTAAAAGATTTTTTTTCAAAGGCGTAAAAGCAATTCACTGGAGGAAGAACAGACTTTTCAGCTAATGGTGCTAGAGCAACTGTATTCTCAGGCATTTAGCACAGAGAAATGAAAACGTATGCTCACACAAAAACCTGTATAAAAATGTTCACAGCAGCTTTATTTGTAATAGCCCCAAAGTGGAAACTTCTCAAATACCCTTCAAATCTGTCAGTGGATAAATGGTTAAACAAACTGGGGCACATCCATACCATGGAATACTGCTCAGCCACAACAAGGAATGAACTATTGATACATCCAACAATTTGGATGGAGCTAAGGAAATTGTTCTGGGTGGAAAAAAAGCCAATCCTCAAAGCTTACATACTGCATGATTCCGTTTACATAGCATTTTTGAAATGACAAAATTATAGAGATGGAGATAGGTTAGGGATTAGGGACTTGGAGAAGAGGGAGGTGGCTGTGACTATAAAAGGAAAACACCAGGAATCCTGTATCTTGACTGTGGTGGTGGTCACAGGAACATACACAAGATAAAACTGCACATAACTAAATATGTATGCATGTACACACACACAGGAGTGCATGTGCAACTGCTGAAATATGAGTAAGGTGGATGGACTGTGACTTTGTGATACTCTGTAATAGTTCTGCAAGATGTTACCATCGAGAGAAATTAGGTGAAGGGGATATGAAAATATATTATTTCTTACAACTGCATGTAAATATATAATTATCACAAAATAAAAACATGAAAACAAAGGAATGATCGTGCGTGTGTGTGTGTGTGTGTGTGTGTGTGTGTGTGTGCATCAAGAGATAAAATCCTGGTCATAACTTTCTGAACTAAAACTTGGCAACTTTAGTTCAGAAACCATCAGTCATTTCCCTACTCAACATCCATGTTAGGCACTGTGCTAGGTGTTAAAGATTCAGGAGTAAAAAAAGCAGGAAATATGAAAATAGCTCAATGTATGAAAAAGATAATTATAGCTTCAGTCATACATGAAAATTGGACTCAACTTAAATTTCTAACAATTAGAAAAAAGTTAATTAATTTTTGGAGTATGTACTCAAAGTGATTATGAATACTACTTAACACAATGGAAAATGCTTATAACATTAAGGTGAATGTTAAATATATATTCGTTGGTATTATAATTAATGACAACTTGTTTTTATATGAATAAAGTTTTATTAAATTTTAGATAATTAGAAAGAATAAAGAAATGCAAGATAAATGCTTTCTAACAACATAGGAAAGTTGCATCTTCTCTGTGTCATGGTATTTTCACTTTTATTAAAAAGTATAGACATTCGTTTATTTAAATGTTTACAAAGCCAAGAACCATCAAATGGAAAAAAATAACTTATGCTAAAGTAAATTCAGCTTTTCATCAATATTGGAATGGTTAGGTTCTGAGCTTAGCCCTCTTGGAAAAATAGTTTATGCAGCAGCTGTTGGTTTCCATTTATTCAAATAAGTCTGAAAATCAGGAGGCTACTCCCTGTGATGACTATCCTTGCAGGAAAAAAGGGCAAAAAAGCATAGTGGGAAAAGGGAGCAAGAGACCACATCGGGAAAAGAAAAGATGCTCTCACTGAATCACGGGGTCAGTACCATAAACAATTTACAAAAAAGTCTGGAAGTAAATCATTTGTGTGCTGCTTAAAGTGTGATTAAGGCGAGATAGTCACCGATACAAGTGTGGCCAGATCTACACAGCACAAAAAAGAGTAGGGAGTTTGTAAATTATCTGGTGGACTGCAAGTCCTGCCACACCAGGTAACTAATCACACAAGGAGTTATCTTTACAGTGGTGTCAGATACATTTGGGCAAAATTGCAACCCTGAGCTCTGACAAATACAGGGCAGATCCTCCCAGGAGCATATCTGAAAACATCCTTTTAGTCTTAGTTTCAGCTCTTTCACAAAAATAATTATTTTGGAAAAAGAAAAGAACTCCTGCCCTCCCTGTAACGACCTACTAACCTCTACTTGTCAAACAAGGAGAAAGTTGTCTCACTTGGTACAAAGGGCATCAGGTGCTGCCCTCATTAAGAGTAACCCAGTGTGATAGCAAGAGAGACCTGGACAGCCCTGCGAAGAGGCTGCCAGGATGCTCGGCCCCACACCTGCCTCCCTGCTCCTGTGCTGCCCACACAACCTCTCTTTCCTACTGGACCTCCTGCCGGGCTCGATAAACACAATCACTGAATGTGGTGATGACAACACTTTTCCTTCCTAGACCAATGCCTCTCATGTATTTAAAAAAAAAAAAAAAAAGTAGTGTTCTTTTTAAAAAAATACTTTTCCAGGAAATAATCAACAGTAATTGTCATGGGCCTGTAGCAGACCCTGGAAAAACACTGCCGGGCGAGAATCCGTCGATATAGCAATATTCCAAGTAGGAAATTCATGGTTCAGGAAGAGATAAATAAATAAATATGAAGGGGCATTTCAAAGAATTTCTTTTGTTTTCCCCTCATTTCTTACTGAATTTTGTTTGTGTAAAATGTTTTGATTCTATGATACAAGAGCCAGCCCTGTGGGGACCAGTGTTTACCATTCATGCCATTAGCCCTGTACAGAAAGAAGGAATGCTTGGGAGAGGCAGAAGATATCCCAGGGTTGTTCATTACATTTCTAAAGACACCTATCTTTTAAAATAATTGCATTATTTAAATTCCATCTGGCACTTTAGTCTCCTGAAAAACTATTAAGTTAGGCATGAATTAAAGAATAAACCCATCTGGACTGTAGTTTCAGTTTTAAGTGCTATTCTGCGTGTACATCTTTTTCCTTGGCTTGGCACATCTTTGAGATCCAGCTTATTGGATAGAATCCCGGGACATGTGTGGTGAGGAAACAAGTCTTCATGACAGACCATTCCAGTTCTTTTCACAAATCTTAGTGGCCAGGTAATACCATTTGCCTTCTTTGTGCTTTTTACTAGTATCATTATAAGGAAAGTGTTTCTTTCCCAGCACTTGCCCACCACACCCTCCCCCTTATATGGGGCATTCCACTAATCTTTTCTGAATACTCTATCCACTCACGTCCTATACAAGGGACCCGGCCCGGCTCTGGGCGGGCACCATGACAGGGATGGCGCCAATTCGCTCCAGGGTGGCTTGGCTGATGGTGTAGGAGTGTGTGTGCTGAGGCCTAGGCTTCCTGCTGACAGAGCCATTGCTCCTGGACATGACCGGCGGTGATGACCCTCTGTTGGCTGTCACGACCAGAGTCTTATGCGGAGCTGGGACCAGATGGCTCCCGTTAGTGTAGATGGATGGTATAGTGGCATTGCCTGAGTGCAGGGAGAAAGACTGGCGCAAGTCACCGAAGTGGTTGAATGACTCTGTGTTTCTATGCACTTTTGGATTGTTGCTCCAGTATCGACTGTTGTAGGTGTTGGAAGAGGTCAATGTGTTGTTCTCTGAGGAGGATATCTCGGTGTGAAATGCTTTGGCAGAAGAGGAACATTTAGGTGGAAGATCGTCCTCTCTGAAAAGGAACAAAATAAAGTTGTCGTTAGGTTTTACGTGAGGTTCACACCTACCCTCCTGCCCAGGACTGTTTCTTCTATGTTAAGGCTAGTATGTCTGTGAAATACAAATCCTCAGGAAAGACCACACTAACATGACAGCAAACAACAGTCTGGTGGCCTTGGCTTTGACATTCATTCCCTTTGAGAAAATGCTCATGAAAACTTTCCACACTTCTCAGTCTCTAAGAGTAGAAAAGGTCATTTCAAATCTCTCAAAGACTGTGTCTTCCAATATAACATTTTGCTCTAAATAGGAAACTAATCCATGAAGAAATCCACTGAGATAATTGCTGTAAAATAGACAGGAAACCAAGCTATGGGTGTGGGGAACTTCAATAAATGGCTAGAGTTTGCTTCATTGCACTTTGGGGTTAGAGAAATCTTTGTGGTAGGCTGAAAGAGGTTTTCCGCAGTACTCTTATGCTGAGATGAAATCTGTTCCTGCATACAGTCCAAATCCTTAAGAATTATAAGAGGCTAAGAGAAGTCATTAATTTAAGATGTAATTAACATTTATTGAGAACCAAGCATTCTACTAAATGTTTTATGTAAAAAAGACATAGCTCCTATACCCAAGAAGCATATGGTCAAGTGGGGGGTGACAAATTTGCAAGTCTGAAAGGCTGGACAAGGAGCTAAAGTCAACTTATATGAGGAGGTGATGCCTGGACTAATCTTGAATCAGATCAAGCAATCTGCTGAGGAGAAGGAGCATTGTCCAGGAAGAGGGCAGAGACTTGAACAAAGGCCCTGAGGCATGAGAGAATAAAGAATAGGCTGAAACATGAAGTGATCAGGGAAGTGGTAAGACATAAGATCAGGGAAGCAGGTGAGGGGCAGAACCTGAAGGGCTGTGTATGTCAACGCTAAGTAGACTGGAGTCATTAAAGTATTTTCCATAAGGATAGGACATGATGCGATCTGAGACTGAGCCTGAACCCCCATATCTCCACAATACGCCAAGAGTCATTTTCTTTAACGATCGTTCTGACACTGTTTTCTTAGGCTGTTCCTATTCTCGACAGAACTGTCTTTCACACCAAGCCATAGTGCCTTGGCCGATCTGTGTACAGGTATTGGTATGCTCTTCTGGTACTCCTTCCTGCTTTACGTCCTCATCTATTATATGTGTTACTGTTAAACACATGTTTGAATCTAACCTTTCTACTGTGGCTGCCACCTCATCCCACTTACTCTAGGGAGATGGGAGGGAAAGAGAACATTTTTCACTTGTGTCCTCCTACTCCTCCTCTGCCGTAATCCAGTAAAGAAAGCTGACTAGTACCATGAAGGAAAGTGACATGACATATAAGAAAATATCATTTAGTTATTTTAACTAGCTTGGCCAAAAAATCTTAGTTGCCCAAATTAATTGAGAGACAAATATTGGCTAAGCAGACAAATTATCTGACATATGTGCTCGCTTTGGCAGCACATATACTAAAAAAAATTGTCTGACATACAAACCTTATTTCATTAGGAATTTCTTCTTCCTCCTCCTCTTTATTTTTGCTTCTCCAGTAAAAGAATGCCCCTAAAATTAGTGCAACGCAAAAAATGACAATAACTGCACCAGTGCCAATGGCTCCAGCTATTAGTCCAATGCTCCTGGGCTGGGCTGCAAAATATATTTAAGGTATATTTAAAGAACAAAAAAAGTAAAAAGAGAGAAGCAATATATACCCTTGTAACTTTATAAACATAAATTTACTACAGAATCTTAAAATGCACAAAAATTGCCTAAAGTATGGCACCCATATAAAATTAAATTTCCCTTAACTTTCTGTATCCCCAGTGACTAAGACTAACACAGAGTTGACTCACATTTATTTAGTGAATGAACAGTTACCCGATTCACAGCTTCAGGAGAACCACACCCAGCACAGAGCAGGAAAAAGATGGTACCTGTCTAACTTACCTGATCTCCCCCTAATGAACCCAGCAACCAGCAGGCTAACTTATCACCTCATCCCAGCCAGATCACTCCTTTTGCAACTAGAATTCAGATAACTCGGAATTCTCAAATAAATAGAAAATTTCTACACTGCTTATTTATGATCAGGGCACCCAACAATTAAGCAGATACTCGTATAAGGGATTTGGAGAAAATACAAGAAGGTCTTGCCCTGGCCATGGCCATAGGTCATTGCAAATTTTATAATGTCTATAGCACTATACAATCATAATTGATTTGATTCTAATGACCCTAAGGAGAAAGATACTTTGTCATAAAGAAGATGCCATATTGCTGAGGCTGAAAAGTATACATAACGCACTTACAAAATATCTTCAATAATGATTAAAACCAAAAGAAATTCTATTTAATCTTCAAGCAATCTAAAAGAAAAAGTAAGCAGAACTCTTCATTCTCCAGTTTAGCAAAGATCTTGGTGTTTCAAACTCAGAGTGGACATCAGAATTTTATATACTTACGTGAAATAACCTGGAGATCCAAAAGACAGGTGCTGGTACCAATGGCATTAGAAGCCACGCACTGGTACAAACCGGAAGACAGAGCGCTGATATTCCGGATGGTGACTGTTCCTTGGACCTGGTCTGTCAGAAAAAGAATAATCAAGTTAGGATTTAGAGAAAGAAAAAAAAATAAGAAAACCAAAGAAATCAGCAGAAGGCCATAAAAAATAGATAAACAATAAAGAGGTATTAATAGCTTTCTTTGCAGAGATATTTTTGTTTGTTTGTTTTTGTTGTTGTTTTTGTTCATGAATTTTAAAGACTCGAATCACAATATCATATTAAAGTCCTGGAGCTATAGAGGACTGTCCTGAAAATAAAGACAACCTTACAACTTAATCTGCAAATCACCGTAAGGATGCACACGTGAGTAGCCTTCCCTGAGGAAACAGTGGCTAATGCCTATCTTAGAGAATTTACAATCAGTAACACCAAATTTTAATTTGGAAGAAATGCAATAATTTAAAAAAATGAAGTTAAACTCATTACAGTAATGATCACTTCATACTTGGTGGAAAAAATATCCACTCTCTCAACAATGATTAAAAAAAAAAAAAAAAAAAAACCATCCAGCTAAGATGTTCCTGAATTCCTGACCCACAGAAACTATGAGATAATAAGTGGTCAGTGTTTTAAGCTAAGTTTGGGCATAATTAGTTATGTAGAAGAAGATAACTAACACAGGGGGCCAGTCTTCAAACACAGGTACCAAATAATGAGGATTGTCCATCAGTCTGTCACTAGGGCACAGCATTACACTTAAGATGTGGCAGACATTCAAGAAATATTTATGGAATAAAAAAATCTATTCTGTACTCAAAGGTGTAGATTGTTACTCCTTTCAACAACTGTTGTAACTGTTTAAGTCCAGATCCTCCAAGAAGCAGATGCCAAGACAAGAGAGACATTTATCAGAGGGTCTGCCAGAAAAGGAAATGGAGAGGGAGCTGGAGAAGAACTGAAATGCAGTCTGTGCAGGAGAGAGGGAAGAAAGAAGGGGTGTGGGGGAGGGAGTGTCTCAGACTGCAGCACAGTGTTACGGAAGTTTCCACTAGGTTGATGGGGAGTCCTAGAGCCAAAGTCACCTGTCAAGGGAGTCCCACCCCTTGGAGGAACAGGCCTGCATGAGTAGCCCCACTGTGCCGTCGCTGGCCGGGAGCTGTCCAGGAGAAGCCTGGCCTGGACGTGAAACACAAGTGTATCCTGGAGGAAGCAGTCCTGGGTCAGTCAGTTAGTTCCCCGCAGCAGGAGATCTGAGCAGTGCAGTTTCAAGGCCACCACGTGATATTACCAAGAAATGTTTCAGGAGTTCACATTTTAGAAATGTATCAACATTAGCATAGCTTTACTCCTTATAAATAAAATGTAAATGACTTTCAGTAATAAAAATTAAAGTTAACAGATATTCCTATGTGCCAAACATGGGCTAAGCTTTTATATGTATTATCTCAGTCTTTACAATGCCTCCATGAGGCATTATTATTATTAATCCCATTGAACACATAAGGAGACTGAGGCTTTAGATGACTAAGAAGATTACACAGCTAGTCACTAGGAATTGGAATTGGATGGAGGGCTGTCTGACATCTAAGCTCTAGGCTTCTCTGCCTCCCTTAGGCACAATGTAATGCATTTAGTCATCTCAGCCCACTCAAAACAACAGCTGGAAGTCTGGGAGGAAGTGGAAGTGGCTGCTAAGGGCACATTTCTGGCATAAAATCCACGTATTCCCTACAGCAGCACGTGGAGCCACTGTCACCCTGGGCTGGCTCATTTTTACAGGGAACTAAGAGTTAATTATCTTGTTTTTGCTGGTAACCTCCATGTCTATCTAGGTCAAAGGCAGAGCAGAGAAGCGGAGCAGGCAGCAAAAGCAGACCTGACCATAGCACGCATGCATTTGTTCATTCACACACCTAACAAATCAGTATTTATTGAGCACCTTTCTGTGTGCTGGGTGATTTCTGAGGACGGCGATACACCATGAACAAGACAAACCGAATCCCTTATGCTAATGAGAAATCTAGGCAAGCAATCACAATAAATGAGCTAAACGCCCGCACTAGAGAATACAGGGTGTGGGGAGCACACAGGAGGGGCGTCTCATGAGGAGCAAACTCTGAAAGCGCTCCGCTCCAGACTCAGGGCTCGCTCTCTGCCTTTCTAACACAATGCAGTGGGTACTGTTAACGACTCTGAATCGTCACACACTGGAATTCACTTCAATACCGAGTATATAGGCCAGGAAAAGGAGATTTGTTATTTGCTTTTCATTTATTTTTGGTTTTCAATGGGAGCATTTAAAGGGTCAAACCCATATTATATGGATAACTTACTTATCCAGAACATGATGCTTGATGAATTTGGACATTTGGACTGTACTGCACACACCCAGGTCTATATACGTGCTTGGCACTTGTGTGCATTTCCTTTTCCTTAAAGACAAACAAACCAGTGGGCACCACACTTACTGAGGTTATGAACTTGCAAGTTATATAAATGTCTAATCATTATGTTGTACACCTGAAATTAATATAATATTGTATATCAACTGTAATTGGAAAATTAAAAAAAAACATAAACATAGGAAGAAAAAGGGAAACAAACTCTGAGGGCTGCCAATATGTAGGAGCTTTCAGTGAATTCACTCAGATACTTGGGACAGCATAGAGGGAAACTGTTTTCTCCTCCTCTGTGTTCTATCTCATTTCCCAGACCCTCACCAAATGCCCCTCCTCTGTGCTCCCCAACTATATTCTCTAGTGCTGGCACTTAGCCCATTTATTGTGACTACTTGCCTACTTGTCTCATTTAGGGGCTGACTTTGTCTTGCTCATTGCATCACCATCCTCAGAAATTACGTAGCACACAGAAAGGTGCTCAATAGATAAAGGGGTTACCTTCTCTTTAGTGTCAATTGTGTACCACAGGCACTGTACTAAGAGCTTTACATGTCTCATTTAATCTTCAGAATCTTAGGTTTTATCTTCTCAGAGAAGCTATGCAATTTGTCCAAGATCACATAGTACACAAGTAGCAGCAATCTATACAATCATGTCTGTCCATGTCAAAAGCTACTAATCACCACACATTTAAAAGCATGATATTCTATAGAGTGCATCTATAGGATATTTCCTAACCATCCAGTGTTCCAATGCTGTTAGTATTAAACTAAGCCGTCTGCCTAACTCCATCTTAAATACAGGACCATGTCATCAGGCAAGAAAACCATACTCTGGGCAACTAACCCCGCAATCCCCCCACACTGTGTTGTTTTCCTAAGCCCTGAAATTGTAGAAATATGATCAGCTCACACCAAACCAGTAGTTCTATTAACATTTCCAGAGATAATTTGGGAAATTTTAAATGGCTGATATAAGCAGCATTCTGGCACATAGAAAAAGGCAAACTTTATAATTCTTGCTTTAAGAAGTTATTTTTAAAAGATGAAGTCACTGTTCTTCCCTTTGTCTCTACAGACACAAACACCACCAGCCGACTGATGTTAGAAAGTATGAGACACACCATGCCTAAGCTAACTCAGAACGTCATCAGGGAATGAGACGGACACATAGGTAAGAGGATTCGCCAGAAGCAGCACAGGGCTGCTTGTGTAGTCGAGGCAGAACGGAGCCACAAGAGCACCTCTTCAGCAAGCACCAGACTGTTTCTAGACACAAGCACGAGATGGGCTATTTTCTCAATCTGTTGCTTCACTTGGCCTGCTCTGGCACAGAAGTAATTTGCTGAAATGAAGTTAGAAAATAAATGTTCTTCTGATCGTCCTTCTTTTAGAGAATAGGGAAAGTCCGACCGTGTGGAACTATATTTGAAAGCATAAATGGCATCACACTCCACTCTGTTTTCACCTGCAGCAACACCATGGCCCACACAAGCTATGCACGTGGACTAAGATGCCCGTTAGAACTAGCAAGAAGTAAGTATGGGCACATTTCTACCTCCAGCCTCCCTCTTAGGTTCCCGAACCACTTGTAGATTTTTTCTAGACTTAGACAGGCTGGGCTGCAATCTGCCCTACCACTTACCTACTATGTACTCTTGAATGTGTTACCTCTCCTTCACTTATGTTTTTAGTTTCCTCGTGTGTGACATGGAGCTATCAACGTACCTCCACATCATGGGTCATTATGAGAACTAAATTAGACAATGCATGTAACAAGCTGCCTGGTAATGCTTCCCTGCGGACATTTTTTCCTGGCATTGCTTGGGAAATGTATATATATTTAATGATAAGAACATCAGTCAAGAAATTGGGAAAATATTGAATGTGTCCCAAAATCCCTATAGATATTAATACTCAAGATTTGAAGCTGAGAGACAGGAATTCCTATATCATACATTATTCTACATTTTATATGATTTATGTATTTTTAAATAATGAGTGACCATAATAATAAATAATTTCTTATATAAATGTTTCAGAAGTATTCTGTAACAAAAATAATGAATGCATGAATTATTGTTATTTGAACCAATATGTCAAAATTGTGTATTTCCATATGTAAAAACTAATCTCAATCTAATATAAACATTTGATACTAAAAACAGTAAAAAAAAAGGGAATAAAAACCAAAAAATGCCAAATTAAAATCTATTTAAAAATTCAAAGACAGTATCACAAATGTTTAATATTTAAACTGTCATTCTAAAAGAAATTTTTTAAACAGTATACTGCATTAAGTACGCTATCTAACAGTACTGATCTTTGTTTCATGCCAAATTTTCCAGATGTAGAAAATTTTATTTTTGTGTTGGTTTTGACTGAATGAAGACATAGATGGAGAAGACAGGGAGAGAACCTGTACCCATTGAGGGAATGTCCAAAGCACCTTCAAGGCAGATGTTAGGATACATGCTGCTTAATAAAAGCTCATTTCCTTTATTTAATGAAAATATTTTGTCTATTTGCCCTGATTCTGGTTTTGCAGAAATACATACTGCTTTTGCCAATTCAGATTTCACATCCATTCCTGACTTATGTCAGTATATTCCACGGCAACATTCCCATCTTCTTCTCTTTGCATTTCTGCTTTTAAAAGAACTGACGTCTATAGCAAATGTTTAAACACTGGAAAACACCCATTAATATTACTGGGTAATATCTGAATAATGTAATATTTGGATCCCCTGGTATTAACAACATTACACAGAATCACACATCAAAATTGCCAAGCTAAGAACTTATTTTGCTTCCACAACTTGTTATTTCCTGGAATACCACTCATGGCATTTGTATAAAATATACTATGTATGCTATGTATGTAAACATAGTATATAAGCATAGTATAAACCACTGCACATGGTAACAGCTACAAGCAAGACTAACTGATTAGATCAGATCATGACTGCTTGTTTCTTACATACTTCTGTCCGGATTCCCAGAAATGTCGACTGTGAGTGCTCTTGTTTTTCACTTGACATGAATGGATTCTTTCGAATCATATGTCTCTATGTTGATTGTTAAGCTTTAATTCTCAAAGGAGAATGGCACTTAATACTCAAGAGATGTTACCTGTTCCAATTATTTCAGTCCCCATCTAGACGTCCCAAAGGACCACTAACTCACTATCTTCCTTAAGCAAACCTCTAAGATATCTTCTCTGAGTTAATAGTTATTGTTCAGTCAATGGCCTAAGACAGAAATCGAAGTTAACTTTGATGTTTCTCTGAGTCCCAACATCTAACCAAGCCCCATGTCTTGTTGATTTTCGTTTTCAATCTCTCTTGAATTCCACCCTGTCCCCTGTCCTTTCTCCATCCCCATCAGTAGGGCCTTACTTCAGGCCCTCTTCCTTCTTCAATGGAGCTATTATCAAAGCCCACCATTGGTGACCTGACTGCCAATTTCTCACCCTGATTGCTAAGGCTGTTTCCAAAATGCACATCTGGATATCTTCTCTTGCTTTATAAAGGCCAGTGAATATCCATAGTCTCAAAGTTAACATCCAAACTCCTTTCTTGTTATATAATGTTTTTTACAATGTGGACCTGAACCTGCCAACCTCCTTTCTGGCCAAACCTCCACGAATCTCAATGTCATCTTTACAGATTTTTTCACTTTGGAATGTTAAACTTTTACACTTGCAAGATTTTGCATGCATGGTTCCCTCGATTGATAATACTCCCTTTAAATTTCTGCTCATTTATTAAGATACTTTTCTGCTCAGGAATCTCTTTCCATATAAACTTCTTCCTAGACTCTTCAGGGAAAATTAAAATTTCTATATTTTTAATTTTATAGCATTATACACATTTTTATAGCATGAAGCATGTAGTACTATAATTATCTTGTTATATCTGTCTCCTCCATTAGACAGTGAGCTCTAGAACGGAGATATGTCTCTGCACATTTATGTTTCTCTACACTCTTCAACACTCTATCCTGAGTGTTGTACAGAATAAGTTGTGTATATACACACACATATATTTAAAGAATGGATAAATATATAAGCTAATGAGTATAGTTGTGATCATCGCTGGTAGTAATTTTTTAAATAAGAGGACGTACATTGCATGGGTCTTGCTTCTTTCCGTTAGAGGGCAAAAAGAAAGGGGAAAAACTTGTCTTCAGTCAGAATAACATCTTGATTAAGAGAAAATAAGCGCCTGTTTATTCAGCAACTTAAGTGGGGGACAACTTTTTTACTCCCTGAGAGAAACACTCTTACTGGGAAGGGAAAAGGCAGAGAAAGTTCCAGAAGGACAATCGAGACCCCTGAGGCTGTCAGGCACTGCAGAGGAATGAGAGTGCTTTCCATTAGCAGACTTTGGGCAAACCTGGTACCTGTCCTCTCTAGGCATCAGTCTTCCCCTTTGTAATATGAGCGTGCTGGGCTACAGCAATATTTAAGACACTCTCCTGCTCCATTTATGACCTCCATACAAAGTTCTGCACAGAGTTCTCAAGCAAGCAGGAGAGTTAACCATCTCACTCCACTATATTATTAAATTATGAAAGGATGAGGACAACAAAAGATTTCTTAAGAACCATGAAGGAAAAAATGCGTAATTTATAAAGAAGTACTGAAATAATCAGAAGGTATCAGGGAGGGTAAATAGAAAACATAAAAAATTAGAAATTCATCTAAATATATCCATAATCACCATTAATATAAATGGATTTAATCATCAAAGGACAAAGGCTCTCAGGTTGCAGACTGAACACCAAACTAAATCCCGACATACGATGTTTATAGGAGATATATCTCAAGCATAAAGCATGGAAACTGAAAGTATATGAACCATAAACTAGACACATACCAGAAAGAATTAACCAAAGAAAGCCATAATAGGGATTTTAATAACAGTTAAAATAAGGCAAAAATGCATATTAAACATAGAGAATCAGTGAGATATAACACCCTGTAAGCAACTAATGACATGGGCTCAAGACAGTATATATAGTATTGGTATAAATGCAAGAACAAATCAACAAATCCACAATATTACTGTCTGATTTTTAAACACTTTTCTCATAAAATAATAGCTGAAACAGATAAAATATTGGTAAAGACATAGACTATTTGAATAATACAATTCAATTATCTATCATCTATCCATCCATCCATCCATCTATATCTATCCTAGTACATATCACTGACATAATGGCTCTTACTATTCTCTGCCTTGCTAACTCATCTACCTATCTACCTATCCATCTATCTATCTATCTATCTATC
Organism: Rhinolophus sinicus; assembly: GCF_057876585.1. NCBI lineage: Eukaryota > Metazoa > Chordata > Mammalia > Chiroptera > Rhinolophidae > Rhinolophus > Rhinolophus sinicus. The sequence goes on along the minus strand of NC_142517.1, from coordinate 64,723,674 downwards.
TATCTATCTATCTATCTATCTATCTATCTATCATCCATCCACCCATCCATCCATCCGTACATATCCACCCCAGTACCTATCACTGACATAATGGCTCTTACTATTCCCTGCCTTGCTCACTCCACTCCAAACACCCTGGCATCTTTGTTGCTCATCACAAACACCAGGCACACTCGTGCCTCGGGGCCTTCATATGGCTGTTCCCGCTGCCTAGAATGCTCTCCAGCTCCATATTCACATGGCTCACTCCTTCATTATCTTTAAATCATTTCTAGAATATCATTCTCTCAGTGGGGCTTACCCTCAGCAACTTTCTCAAAACTGCATCTCTTCATGCCCCAACGAATCCATTTTACCCTGATCTATCTTTTCCCCATAGAACTCATCACTTTGTGACAACCTCTACAATTTGCTGATTATGTTCAATCTCCATCCACTAGCACATAAGCTCTACACAGGGAAGGATTTCTGTTCTGCTCACTGATGTATCTCCAGCACCTAGAACACTGTCTGGAACATAGTAGGGCCCAACACATATTTGATGAACGAATAAATGAAGAATAAAAATTAATACAAGTATACAAGAAGATAAAATCAAAACCTTCATTCAGCCAGATAAAATGAATAAATGAATGAATAAATAAATAATAAATAAATAAATAAATAAGAAAGCACAAACAGAAGTAGGAATGAAAAGGGGGAACATAAATACAGTGTTTTAAAATTCACAAGAGAATAATACTAATGATAGTATAAATGCTAATATTTATTAAGTGCTTATACATGCCAGATGTTCTAAATATTTTCCATGTGTTTTCATTTAATATTTATTCCACACTGTGAGGCAGCTACTATTATTGTCTTCATTTTACATATAAGAAAACTAAGGCACAGAGTCACACAGTCAGTGATTCCTGGAGCCAGGATTCCAACCACAGCCTCTAACTCCAGAACCTGCACTCTGAAATACACTCCTCTGTTTTCATATAAAGAATAGTTCGAAGAACTTGATGCCAATATGTATAAACTTAGACAAAAACAGACACTTTCCAGAAAAACAGATACAGGAAATCTAAATAAACTTACACCGGTAGAGAAACTGAATCAGTAGTCAAAAATCTACCAACAAAATATTAACAGCAAAGCAAATTCTACAAAATAATCAGATAATCTCTCTTACACTATTTCAGAAAATAGAAAAAGAGGAAAATCTGCCTGACTCATTTTGAGGCCACTGTATAATGTGATACTAAAAATGAACCAAGAACAATAGAAGACAGAAAAATTATAGGCCATTCCCACTTATGATCACAGATGCAAAAATTCCATTAAAATATTACCATACTGAATGGAGCGATTTATTTAAAAATAATCACAATCAGACTTTATTGCAGAAATGCAAGGATGTTTTAATGTTTGAAAAATCTACTAATGTAATTCACTTACTGACATTTTGGTCTGGATAATTCTTCATTATGGATGCTGTCCTGTGCATTAAAGAATGTTTAGCGGCATTCCTCAGCACCACCCACTAGCTGCTAGTAGCACCCTCCTCCCCGCTATGACAATGAAAAATGTCTCCAGACATTGCCAAATGAAACTGTCCCCTGTTGAGAATCCCTGATGTAGAGGCTGATGAACTATTTCATGCATTATGCTTCCACTTAGTGGAACCTGGGTCAGTTATACAGGCCTTAAAAGCACAGACCCAAGTGCTATATTTTGCTTCAAATAATAACCTTAAATATGGTTTGCACTTATCTTAGAATTCAAAAGTATTATATACCAAAAGGATAATACTAAATCAACTTTAGTATTCCTCTGTATGAAAATGGAAGTATACCTCACAGGACACTGGTTCTAAATTTACTCAGCTCTTGAATATCCACATATGAATTATATGAAGACAACTTTTTGGTAACTTTTATTTTGACATAATTTTACACTTACAGAAAAGTTGCAAGAATACTACAAGGAACTGTTATATATTATATAGCATCTATTCAGATTTGACAACTGTTTTTGCCCAATTAGGTGTATCACATTCTCACTAAACATATATTTTTCGGAACCATTTAAGAGTGGGGTGAAGACATTGTGCCTCTTAACCACTAAGTACGCAGTATTTCCTAAGAACAAAGACAATCTTCACATAATCACACCACAAGGATCAAAGTCAAGAAATTGAACATTGCTACAATGGTATTATCTACCCCACAGTTTACACGCAGATTTCATCAAGTGTCCCAATAATGTCATTTTTAGCTATATCTTCCTCTGTCCAGATTCCAATCCACGATTCTGCATTGCATTTACTTGTTTTAACTCCTTAGTCTTTTCAGTCTGGAACAGTTTTGTCTTCCCCTTTATTTGCCTGATGTTTCCTCATGATTGGATTCAGGTTATGTGTTTTTGACAGGAATAGTATTAGGAGGCACAGGATACCAGTTTGTCACGACATTGGTAATGTTCATTTTGATCACCTGGCTAAAGTGGTATCCACCAGGTTTCTCTACTATACAGTTACAGTTGACCCTCCAAAGATGCAGGAGTTAAGAGCACTGACCCTCCACACAGGCGGAACCCTCATATAATTTTTGACTCCCCAAAGACTGAACTACTAATAATAGCCTACTGTTGACCAGAAGCCTTACCAATAATATAAACAATTAGCATACATTTTGTATATGTATTATATATTGTATTCTTAAAATAAAGTAAACTAGAGAAAAGAAAGTGTTATTTAGAAACTCATAAGGAAGAGAAAATATATTTACAGTGTTTATAGAAAAAAATCTGCATATAAGTGGACCCATGCAATTCAAACCCTTGTTGTTCAAGGGCCAACTGTAATTAATCAGTAATTTGTGGGGACATATTTTGGAACTATGTACATATCTTGTTCCTTATCAAACTTTTATCCACTATTTTGACATCAGTGATGATTTTCCTAACTCCATTATTCCTTCTACATACATTAATAGGCATTCTACTATAAGAAAATGCTTTTCCCCCTCCCAATTTATTTATGTACATAAGTAGAGATTCAGGCGCTCTCATTTTATGCAATGGAGTATGCATTTGTTTTAATGTTCAAATTGTCTCAGATTGGGCCAGAAGAAGTTCCTTCAAGCTAGCCCCTATACACAAGGACAGTGCTAATCCCCAAGTATTGTGTCCCTGTCACTAATCAGATATCTGGGTTGCTCCCTCCCCACCGGTATCAAATATTCTTTTCTCAGAGAACACATCCTGAGTTTATATTAAGCAATTGCAAACATATTAGTAAAGTAAATCTTCTGGAAAAATTCTAAGTTATTTTGGGATTAAATGCTATTTTTGAGATCTTTATTAGTGTAGCCATCAAGAGGAAAATTTAAATAAAAAATCAGACTCATTTAATGTACATTAATAGATGAAGTTATCTAAAGTAATTCTAATAACTGATCCAGTTTGAATTATAAAAGACAAACATTTTCATCTTTGCATTCAAGTTCACTTTTATACCTAAAGTGCCAAAGAATATTCAAGTTGCAAAGAAGATACTGAGAAATTTGACAGATGTATATTTACTCAGAAATAAGGTTATGGAAAGCTCTTTCTATAGATATTTCACAACTTACAATCACTTTTAAATGTTTGTAATTCCCGATATTTCAAAATGTTATAAAATAAATAATTGAATCTATTTTAAACATGTCACTTACAATAGTGAGATTAACAAATTAGTCCACAAAAAATACTATTTAGCCCACAGTTTGGCCGAAACATGTAGCAATGAGCAATCAGTAGTGAACAACAGTATTGCAGAAATCAGTATTAGAATAACCCAAAAGTTATGCTGCAAGAAGCTTTTTAAAATAACGAAATTTGGGCTAAGTTAATTAAAAGGTGATGGGAGGTCCATTAATACTTCTGGTGGGATTCTTAAAGAAAACTTACAAGCTCTGTAAGAGGTTGGTGAGCTTGGTTCTTTAATATGTCAAACTTTACCATACAATTTAGGACTTTCCTTTTCCACGACAGGCATAAACCATCAATATGATTCAAACTTATCAGGCATAACTAAAGTTGCTTTAGACCTCTCCATTAACTGCCAACTCTTTAAGTTAAGATTTGTAAATCTGCCCTCAGAATGCTACAAGGAACCTTATGTGTATTAGAGATGATGCAACACTTGAGACTGCTAAATTTTATTTTCTTGAAGTAGATTTTGTATATAATTATATAATTTCCTCTCATTTTACTTCATGCATTTCCCCCAATTTTTCAAGGGTGTTCTCTTTAATATCAAATTTAAATAGCTGGATCTACATGTAGACAACCATCAATGATAAGACATGCCTCCTCCATGTTTACCTGTCTGGTGTGATCAACTCCTGGATCTCCCATGATTTGGGGCCTTTTCCTGTTCTCTTCCCCATCTTCCTCCTCTAATTAGACTTGAGGCTGAAAACAGGATGATTAACCTTCTCATGACCATGCTGACGTTTCTCATATCAAAATAGGCAGTTGTGTCTCAAGTAGGAAGTGGAGTTTTAGTTATAAACGTCAAGGATTATTATACAGTTAATATAAAAATAGCTACCATTAAGCTATTTTAAATCTTCACTAAAATGGAACAGCACTTCCATGTATAGTTACCACTGGATAAGATACATTTCATAAAGGCAGCAATAAGAAGATAAAAGAAAATGGTTTATTCTCTTTAAAACTGAAAACACAAAATGATCCAGACATCCTTTCCAGCAGTTACAAATACAGTGTGTCATTTTTCAAATTCTATTAAATTACATTGTGAGTCTTAGAATCATAATTTTCCATAACTAATTAAATGGGTAAAGTGACACCATACATACCCTGAGTGGCTGTTGGAGGTAGTTTGAGGGTATTATCTAACTTCTCCCAAAGGTAAGTTGGTCGAGGAATGCCTTCCTCTGAGCTACAGAGCAGGATGACATCGCTGCCGATATCCTGGGTTCCTTGGATTTGGCAGTGTGGGGCAGAAGGAGGCACTATAAGAAGAGTAAGCAATAAAGGATGCATTTACTATGAGCCAAATGGTGATGGAGGAGACCTCAACATTCAGCACACTGGAACCCCAGATAACACTGTGTTTGGAATACATACCAGAAGACTACCTCATGAATGAAGCCAGTGGATAGTTATGTACTAGTCACAGGGCCTGCGCATAAGTGCAGGGCTTACAATGTCAGTTGGCAGGGAGCAAAAGAGTTAAAGGGGCTACACCTCAACTTCTATTTTCAAGGTATCTTGGGGTCTTGGTTCCACTCTGCTTCCTCTGAAGAATAATTCTTAAAATCCTCTGCACCATACACTGCCTTTAAAAACATTACTAAATACAGCAGCATTATTCACAACTGCTGAAAGGTGGCAACAACCCAAGTGTCCACAGATTGATGAATGGATGAACAAAATGTGTTATGTATATATGATGGAGTATTATTCCACCTTGACAAGGAAATTCTGACACACGCTACAACATGAATGAAACTTGAGGACGTTATGCTAAGTGAAATAAGCCAGTCATAAAAAGACAAAGAATGTGTGATTCCACTTATATGAGGTTCCTAGAGTGGTCAAATTCATAGAAACAGAAAGTAGAGCAGTGGTTTCCAGTAGCTGGGAGGAGAGGGAACTGTTGTTTAATGGGTGCAGTTTCAGTTTTGCAAGATGAAGAGTTCTGGAAATTGGTTGTACAACAATGTGAACGTACCCAACACCACTAAACTGTACACTTAAGAATTGGTTAAGATGCTAAATTTATGTTATGTGTGTTTTACCACAATTAATTCTTTTTTTTTTCATTAGTGAAAGAAGCCACATGTAGAGAAGATATTTCAAGGAAGAGCAAACAACCACTTACCCTGCCAGCTATTCTGGCTAAGATCACCTTTAAAAGGTTGTTTGTTACTTTACAAACAAAACCCAGACAGACCCACATTACACCAAATTCTGCTTTATGGGGGGAAATTAGAGTAAGGGTTAAGTATATCTACTACTGGATACTAATGCAGTGGACATTTTATAATCATTAAGACAAATAAGGACACAAAGAACGTGAAACAAAAATTACCAAAAAAAAAACAAAACAAAAAAAAACACACTAAAGGTGGTGGTTTATAGTTAAAAAAAAAAAAAGTAAGTAAATAAAAATATAAACTAAGCCCATAGCTTGGAATCTCATACTGGGGAACGTGGGCAGTAGAGATGAAATACAAATGATGACGTATTTGCAATGCTAATGGCTTTTCAATAAATGTGTTCAACCTTGCAAAAATGAATGAATGGAAAATGAATGAAGAATGTAGAGGAATCAGGAAAGAAAGTGGGTGGGGGAAGAGAGAACAATGAGAGGGTATAGGTAGGAAGAGTTAAACATCTCAGAAAATCCTAACTGCTATGACCAATCTCTTCAATTTACTGGCTTTGATGTTGCCACTGTGATGCTATGAGGGGAAACCCAAAATAATTATTTGAAGTCGGTAGCATTAACTCTAAGATAAATTAAAGGCTTTTTATTTCTTCCTATAAAAAAATGAAAAAATAAACTTGGATAATGTGGGAAGATAGTTACCTAACTTACAGGTAGCATCAGAATAATATTAAATTCCAACAGTACTCTGTATCCAGTTCTCAGAGTACTGTAAAGTCAATACAATTTTAATATATTAGAGTAACTCATATTTCTAGGATAGAAATTTCCAACCTGGTCCTTAGTTTTCTTATTCTGTTAAGACTGGAAGAACAAGGCACCACATCTATAGCATAGCCTCCCCCAAAGAAAGAAAATGGCAACACTGTTGTCCTCCAGTGACTCAACAATGGAAGGGAAAAGGATCAGAACCTGCCAGGAAACATGGGGGAAGATTCTGAGACTGAGTAAGAGGGAGGATAATAAAAGCATCAGCTTTTCTAAGTACTTCCTCGTTCTCCCCAAATGAACTGAATTTAGCTACTTCTACCACAAGTGTTCTATTTCAGAAGCAGCAGAACTGAGAAATAAAACATGATTAGAATGGACTTAATTATTCGATAGTCTCATTTGCTGGTATAATGGAATGGTACTGATTTAAGGAAAGAGACCTAAATTTTAATCTAAATTTTATTGTTGTTCATTGTCTTGGAAAAGACCATAAATCTATTTGGTCTTGGTATTAAGACCAAATTGATCATATAATTTATCATTCAAAACAAGGAAACTTTTAAGAGTAAAAGAAGGTATTATTAAATTATGCCAGGACAAGACAAGTAAGCCGAGAACTGGAGTGAGTCTACTCTGTGACATAGTCATGAAGCAGTAGTTAATTTAGTCTCACATGTGCTGCAACTTCTGCTTCGTACTCATAATGAACAATTCTTGATTTAATTTGCTCTCAACAGTAAGTCCTATCCTGCAGAAGTTCAAGGCAAGTGAGAGGCCACTTTTGATAGTACTTTACATCACCTTCAGAAAAAATCATTTAGGAAGTAAGCTTTAGAGAGCCACCTGACATGGAGTAGGGGTGGGGAAGACTATTGTAAGAAGCATAGAGAAGCAGAGTTGAGATGGGTCTGAGAGGAGCAAGGACAGGAAAAGGACACAAGCAGACTGAGATTGTGAAAGAACAGGCAGAAGGAAATGCGCTTGAGAGTAGATTCCTAAGTACAGCCAAAGTGCCCGAAATAGTTCCTGTCACTCACCTAAAACAGTGAGACCAGTGACCCCAATGTTCCTGCCCCCTCTATCTGGAAGGTTGTTAACCAAACACTGGTAGGTGCCTGTATCTGAGAGCTGAGTGTTATTAATGAAGATGGAGACATTGGTGGCTGGCATGGTGCCTATAAATCCTACCCTACCATGGAACCGGGGGGCACCATCAAACGTCTGTCCACCCTGATACAGAATGACCTGCAAAAGAAAGCAAAGTAAATAAATTGGCCACTGCATCTCCTTCTAGACACATAACGATAACTATCTAGTAGACAGTCAGTAGACTGCACCAAACATTAGAAAATTTTTTTCTAATCTTAGAGTTGTCACCAAGTTTTTACTATGGCACCTGTCCATAGGTATGTAGGGCTTCTGAATTCTTACATACCAAATTAAAAGAACATTGTTTCCTTACCTAACTCATGTGAATATAAAAAAAGTCTTTATGCTACCCTTCTATGAGCCAAAAATATTTTTACCAGTTCAAAAAATTAATTCCAAAATCAAAGTTAAGAAACAGTTATTCTCATGCTTAATAGGACACAAAATGATAGAACACAGTTAAAGACTGAATATTAGTGAATGTCATAAAAGGGAAGAAGAGTTATAAGCCCATGATTGCTGTTCTTATGTCAATTTCTATTACCAAAGTTAACTATTCATGGGAGAGGACTCAGAATGGTGTTGCAAAAAGCCCTTTGGGCTGAGAGTGAGGGCTTGGTTCTATGACAGCTCTACCTGTAAATGTTTAGGTAACTGTGGTCAAGTCTTTCTTTGCCTCTTTGACTCAATCATTGACTCCTAAAATGATAAGTTGAACCAAATGATCTCAAAGGCTTAGTCCAATTATAAAACTTCCATAGTCTTCAGAAATGCAAGAAGTTTCTATTAAATATATCTACTTGAATTTCATATCAGAAAATTTAGCTTAGCAAATATTTTTCAGTAGTAATAAGTGTA